>NC_044321.2:21370878-21699265 GCF_007474595.2 Lynx canadensis
ACTTTCTATAGACTGTGCTTTTAATTTAATCTTGCTAACTATTATTATTTCCTTCTTTGGAGCAGTATGCTTTCTTTGTATTCTTTCTTCCTCCCTTTTTGGCCTTTTGTTGGGACTTTGTGAATTTGTTGATTTCATCTCCTGTTTTCAAATTGCTAATTTTCCATTCTAATTTTCTAATATTCTAATATTTATTCTGCACATTTCTCTTAAATTTTCAAATTTAATTCTTGCAATTTTCTAATAAATATGTAATTACACTTCTCCAGCAAAAAGTCAAAACACTCAACATGGTTTCATTATTGTCCACTCTTTCCTCTTACATTTTGAAATCTAATGCTGCTACTACTCAGTGTTTTTTCTAGATTTTTAGAAGCATGTCATTTTAATTGTAATTTTAGTTTTTTTTAATGTTTTTTACTTTTGAGAGAGAGAGACACAGTGCAAATGGGGGAGGGGGCAGAGGAGAGAGGGAGGCACAGAATCCGAAGCAGGCTCCGGGTTCTGAGCTGTCAGCACAGAGCCTGACGTAAGGCTCGAACCCACTAACCATGAGATAATGACCTGAGGTGAAGTCTGACACTTAACCAACTGAGCCACCCAGGTGCCCCAGTAAGCATGCTATTTTAAGTTAGATTTCACAGTGAGTTCCTGATGTTTGTTCTGCTTTGTTTACTGTTGCTACTTGCATCCTGTTACTTATTTCTAGTTTTTTGTTGTTGTTACTGTTGGAACACATCTTTTATTAGCTCTTTCAAATGTGTTCATGAATGGTAATGTGTTTGAATTCTGGTATGTATGAAAATATTTTGCTTCTCTCTTTAATGAGACATACAAGTGTATGTTCAAAGTTTTTCTCTTTTTATCTTCTCTGATTTTAAGCTCTCTTCACAGACTTTTTATTTGTAATGTTTCTGACTAGAAGCCTAATGCTAATTTTTAAAAATTATTATAAGTAATCTGGCTTTCCCCTCTATTGTTGATCTGAAATGACACTCTTACATGCCTAGGAATGGGGTTTTTTAACCTTACTTTGCTCTGTAATTTTTTGTTGTTTCAGTCTAGAATATAGCAAATGTTCTCAGGTTGGAGAAATTCCTAAGCATTATATTTTCTCGCTCAATTCTTTCTATGATGTCTTTTTGGAAATCTCTTATGGAAATTGAAAATTCTGGATTTATTCTACATTCCACTTGACATTTCCCCATCCTTTTTAGGATGTTATCATTTGTTCTATATTTTGGGAGGACTCTTAGTCTCATTTTTCAAAGTTTAAAGCTATATTTAATAATGTAAAATTCTAATTTCTGCATATATATCATTGTATATTTGCATATTGTTAATTTAAACATCTTTGCGTATGGATGGAGTCATTTGGCTTGCCCTGGGCATTATATTGGGCTACATTTCTAGGCCTGCACTCTTAATTTTTTTCTCACTGTTCTGCGTGATCTTCTCTTTATCAGCCATCAAGACACAGAGCTGC
Organism: Lynx canadensis; assembly: GCF_007474595.2. Lineage (NCBI taxonomy): Eukaryota > Metazoa > Chordata > Mammalia > Carnivora > Felidae > Lynx > Lynx canadensis. The sequence goes on from NC_044321.2 coordinate 21,372,365, forward strand.
TACATGGTCAGAAAATGGGTCCCTGAGTCACCACTTGGAGGAGAATCTCCTGACCAGGAACATCTACATTGGCCTTTACATGAGCGAGAAGTGAACATTGACTGGGTAAGTGACTGAGGTTTGGGGGTTATTTTCTGAAGCATCTGGTGTTCTTTGATGCAGATATTATACAACAGTAGGTAGTATGATGGCTGACCTTTGATACCATTAGATAAAATTAAACATCTAACATAAACTTATTTGCATCTTGTTTCTTCTTACCCCTCGGTTTAACACTTAACTGTCTTGTAAGAATGGTATGAAGTTTATTCATTTGTCTGGGCCTTTACTGTAATTATCACTGTATATAATTCAACACCCAGCACAATTCATTACTCACTGTAAGCTTTCAATAGCAGCTATAAAAATAAAGTGAGCTTATTCTGTATCTTAGGAATAAATTTTTAAGCTTATGTAAAATCAATATTTCAAGTAAATTTACTCCATTTGAGAATGTGCGTTTTGCCCATATGTACAGTTTAGACTTCTTAAGAGATTATTTTACAACCTGATATTTTTTTTTTTAATTTAAAACATTTTTATTTTAGTCAACCTACAGGACATGTTTTTTTTTTTTTCCCTTAAAAACAATGGCTCCACTCCCAGTAAGTCAAGGTCAAAATAACTGAAGACCTCCAGATGATGACATTCCCATATGTCTAAGTCCAGGTGATATGTGGATGAAGAGCAGCAGCTAATTATGACAGTAGGTAATAGATCCAAAGTAATAGCCAAATTCATTAACATTTTCCCATTTCTAAAGGTCATCAGTTTGAGCCCCATTGGGCTCTTTGCTGTCAGTGTGGAGCCCTACAGATCATCTGTCTCCCTCTCTCTCGTCCCCCTCTTACTCGTGCTCTGTCTCTCAAAAATAAATAAAGATTAAAAAACTACATTGTCCTGACTGATAGATTTCCTGATTATCATGAACATTTAAGGAAGATTGAAGTGACCAGGCTGACTCCCTGTTTTTACCTCTTTCTAGCCTCATGGTCAGGGCCAGGACCAGAGACCTCAGGTTGAAGGCATCCTCACGCCAACTATGAGACTAATCCTTCTGTCAGGCAGAGCAGTTCAGAAGAATACACACTGCCAACAAGGTCAGTCCTGTGCCAACTCTGCCTTTCTAAGAATTATTCTTTTGTTCATGTGTCCAAACCCCAAGCCTCTGTTGTAAGTCTGACACAATATGGTAGAAACAGAACAGACTTTGCTCACCTGCCCAACCTGGGCTTCATTCCAGGTTCCAACACTTACTAGCTATGTGACCTTGGGAGAATTACTTCTTAGAGATTCTGTATTTTTCATTGGTAAAATGAAAGCAGTAATGGTAAGTGTGATTGTTAAAACTGACATTTGTTGAGCACTTACATTGCTGCCACTGTGCTAAGTGCTTTAGCATAAATATCTTTTTATCCCCTCATTATCCCCCTGAAATAAGTACTATATTCTGCATATATTATACATGAGAAAGAATATCATTTACGATAAATGATTAAAAATTCAAACCCAGAATTCCCTACTCGAGAACTACAGTCATTGCTTCTAAAACTATTTATTTTTGTTGACATTAAAGTTATGCATATGTTCATTTATTTCTTCCCATTTTGCCCAGTAATTTATTTTACTTTTGAAGTATACTCAAGTCACAAACTTAAAACCCAGTCTAGTGTCTCTCTCTAGCATCTTGCCTGCTTCCCATGAACCAATCCATGGGTACCTTCATCCCTGACAAGGGCTTTCTCGTCTATCTCCGCTGGTTAAGTGGCCAGATATTGCCTGCTGTGAACATCTCCATTCCTAATCGTCATTTGCCTGATTATGATAAGTTCCACATTGTCTTTCAATGGTTCCTACCTACCCCATCCAAAGAAATGTTGACTAAATGCCAGTAAAGAAAGCTATTCATGAATAGGGCATATATCCTGCTCTGGGTGAGTTTGGACACAAGTTCTGGAGATACGATGCATGTAGAAATAAGTATGATGCAGAGGAGGAAGTGAATTCTGCCTGAAGACAGGTATAAACATTGGCACAGTACTCAGAGAAAGAGCAGGAGCCAGCTGCCGTCTTTGAGTACCTAAGATATGCCAGATACTGTCATATGTCTTATTTAAATTCCTCATAACCCTGTGGAGAAGGCATTGTTGTATTTATTTTTCCAAATGAGAGAGCTAAGGCATGCAATTATGAAGTCATTTGCCCTAGAACATTGTGCAGCTTGCACACAGTGAAAGGGTGATCTGAATAGACGCCTTTTGTTCAGTGGACACATCTCATCTCCATATTGTAGTCCTTCTTCATTCTCCCGTAGCTGTTCCAGACGACACCAGAAATTCAAGCCTCTCAACCTTTACCCCTCTTTTCAGACCTTCCTCTACTCATTTCTGATTGGAAAAGGGAGGGAAAAGGCAGTGGAAGGGACAGGTAGCCAAGCTATTTATACAGACAGGCATTCCTATACTTTTTTGACCTTCCACTGATATGGGACCCCACCAACACAGAGTATTGCTCAGGGCTGGCCCCAGGTAAAACTGTTAAATAGGGAAGTCTGCCTGGAGTGGGTCTGACACCTGAATTTGCACCTTTCTTCCACTCAAGTGTGTGGAGTGATTGATTTGTCCCATCTGTTTTCCAGGACACCCATGCTAGCCTGGCATTAGGAAAACTCCTAAATGGGATTGGCTTCCTGCCCACACTTATCGAAAGGGTAGGATTACCTCCCATCAGTGTAAGGTGGGCTTGTTCAGCATTGGCTCTTAGGGGTTGAGTAGGAAATATAGGCCTCTTGTAGTAAGTTAGCGAGCATCCTTTTCTGAGCTTTAAGTACTGATGGTCCGTTCATTACTTGTTTGCTTCCCATGCTCTAATTCCTATCTTTTTTGTATGTGCTTTTCCTGAATCTGGCACATATTGTTCTTCTCCTTTAAGTATTGCACATCTGCCATGTTTTGATCTTTTTCTTGGACTATGGGTACCTAAATTGTCTGCTCTTCTTTTGGATCCACCTGTAGGGGCTCTCAGTGTTGGGATGTTGCTGTCAATGGGTCATCTAGGTTTTTTGACAAAGCAGTCTCTAGGGACCTTGGAGCTTCCTAAACATAATATTCTACATCTAAAGTGTTGAAGATATTTCTTATTGTTTTCAGAGTCCTGTGTGGCAACAGTAAGCAAGTGACAAGTGTTTTGAATATACAGACATATGTTTGAATCGGGCAGCTATAGTCAGGGGTTGCTGGTTAGACTGGTAAATTTTGTTGTCACTCTGCACTCAATCAGACCTGGCCCTGGTATTTGACAGTGAATGGTCTTAGCAAAGTTACTTAACTGCACTATTCCTTACTTTCCTTACTACTAAACAAGAATATCAACTACCACAGGAGGAGTCTCTATCTTAAAACTTTCCTTCCTTTTTTGCGGTGAGGATCAATGAGATATAGATACAAAGTACTTGGTCTAGGATGTGCGTTTGTAAACACTCAATAAATTTGAGTATGAGGGAAAATGTACTTTACTTAAAAGTATTGTTCAAAAAAAATTAAAAAAAAAAAAGGGGGCACGTGGGTGGCTCAGTCGGTTAAGCGTCCCACTTCGACTCAGGTCCCGTTCTCACAGTTCGTGAGTTCGAGCCCCGCATTGGCTCTGTGCTGACAGCTCAGAGCCTGGAGCCTGCTTCACATTCTGTGTCTCCCTCTCTCTGTGCCCCTTCCCTGCTCATGCTGTGTCTCTCTCTGTCTCAAAAATAAATAAACATTAAAAAAATTTAAAAAAAAAGCATTGTTCAATTAGGTTTAAGTGGGAATTGTTCTTAAAACTCTCTGATGTCAATTTTATTTTCAGGTAAAATTTGTATGTGCAGGTAACTTGAGAAAAAGAGATGGGGTGCTTACCTTAGATACTAAGAGACTTCTAAGGGTCTTTGGGGGAACTAACCTTTTGCTTGATGCAGTCTTTTATCTAAAAGTGCAAGATGTTTCAAAATATCTGTAGTTTAGTCTTAAATTACAAAGTATGGTATTACCATCTATTTTCTTATGATATTTCAGAGCTTCATGGAATTTCATAGTATAGGGGAGTAAGAAAACTAAGGAAGAGCCCCTGGTTTTACTTCAGATTTCAATAGTGGCAGAAAACAGAACTGCTTTTTCTATAAGCAAGAAACCCAGATGACAGTGATGAGGTCATTGCACATTGACAGTGGAAGGTGTATTTAAAATATTCAATTGTCTACCAGAAAAGCAAGTGGTTTTTTTGTTTGTGTTTTGTTTAAGGCTGTCATTGTGAAATGTATGTATTTCTTTATATGAAGAGATAGTGCCAAATATTTGGATTTCAGTATTAAAAAAATTGGATATGAATGCACACAGAATTAAGGATGATGAACTTAGGTTTATTTTTTCTGGTGATGTGTATCTGCTAGAATTTGAACCTGAAGTGCTTTCATTTAGATGCTTGTATGATAAAGACCCATAAAACTGTAAAAGTTTGTTATAGCTGTCAGAGATCACAGTTGAATGCAATTCAAATTATGAGCTCATTGAAAGCACCTTAAAATGTCAGTAAACTCATTTCTTGAGCTGTTGGCTATCTGCTAGTGGAGATAGCAATAGCCTCCAATCTTACGGTGTATGCTTCTCAGTTCAATTACTTAGATGTGGTCAGAAATATTGCCTGTACTTTGGTGATGAGGTGTTTTTGAAATGCGAATTAACATTCTCACTCAACACTCGCTACAATTTCACTCCTGACTGTCACTTTTAATGGTTGTTCTGCCTTTTTAAATTCTCCATAGCCAAAAAAAGCCTGGATGAGTCATATCAGGTTGCTAAATGTGGTTGTCTGGCATGGGGCAAGAATAGCTTAGAGTTAGGTTCCTTTCAATTCTTACTTTGTGTGTTTAAATGGTGAGCTTTTAAGTGATTTTTTTTTTTACTACTCTGGTTTTTCCTCTATTTTTCCCATTTTTGAAAATGTATTTACAATATCATAAGGATATGTGACCCTGCAATTCCATTTCTAATTATATACTTATATATTCACCAAAAGATATACATTAGAATGCTCTTAGCATCACTACTTACATAGCCCCAAAATAAAGCCATTCAAATTTCCAAAAAGAGAACGAATAAATACAGAGTGAGAAATATATACATATTATCTTTCTTTCTTTCTGTCTTCCTTTTTTGTCTTTCTGTCCTCACAATGGAATACTACATCACAATGAAAATGAACAATCCATAATTACATGGAGTCACATGAATGAAGCCAGTAACAAAAGAGCCCATGCCATATGATTTTATTACATAAAGTGCAGTATCAAGGAAAAGCTTACCTTTTCTGTTAGAGAGAGGTTAGTAGTGAATTGTGGAGGTGGAATGATTGGCACAGAGAAGAAGGAGCTTCTGGGTTGTGTGTAAAGCTGTTTCTTAATCAGGACATTGGTTATATAGTTGTATACTGGTGAAGGTTTACTGAAATGTAAACTTACAAAATACGTTCTTGGATGTCTGTTGGAATATACTTCAATAACGAATTTTAAAAAGGGCAAAGTCTTGTGATTACCAACTTCATAGTTTTTGAGGTCCTAAAACATGATGAAGAACTACGTGAGGGAACACAGAGCAAAATTTCAGACTTAAGATCTGAACAGGCTTTGAGTTTGACGGTGCCTTACACATTACAGTTGCTGAATATATGCATGTTGATGGGCCAATGTGCTTCATTCTGTTGTGATTATTTTAAAACATGATGTTAGCACTTCATGATAAATATTTACAATAAAACTAGGTATGACAATCATACTTTATAAAACTCCTTAAAGATTTTCTCTTGGAGTACTGAGTGGTGCCTAATATATCTTTCTTAAAACATGGAAGGCGGATAATGCCCATTAAAGTGCACATATTCAATTTCAAAGGACATTGCTAACTCTGTGCTTTATCCCTATTAGTAATTTCTATCTGGCTTCTGTCCCTCCACTTAACTGGTGTCATTGACTTTACCCAAGGACAGTAATTGGTTTATCATTAAGATGATGCATTGCCCTAACAGATTGGTAGCTCACTGTTGTTGTTGTTGTCATTGTTGCTGTTGTTGTTTTATCACAAAGAAAATGAGAGTCACTGAAATTATTTAGGAATAAATGTATGTCAGCAAGTGGATAGTAATTGTTAAATTGGAATGAAGAGACGTCAAGTGCTGCAGAAGATTTTTTTAATTTTTGTGGTTTTCTAATGTTTATTTTTATTTTTGAGAGAGAGAGACCGTCAGTGGGGGAGAGGCAGAGAGAGGGTGACAGAAGATCCAAAGTGGGCTCTGAGCTGACAACAACAGAGAGCCAATATGGGGCTTGAACTCAGGAATTGTGAGATCATGACCTGAGCTGAAGTTGCATATTTAACCAACCAAGTCACCCAGGTGCCCTTGCTGCAGAAGATGAGGCCTGGGAATAAAAATATTATGTCATACATAGAAAAGTAAAAAATTTTGAAGTTTGTACGTAAATAAAGCACTCTGATCATTAGAATACAGTTTGTCAGGTTTCAGTTTAAAGATTTATTTATAATCCATGCTAGACTTTTTATCGACTCGTCCTTGGATTAGATTACATCAGTCTCATAAATGTAAAATGGCTTTGTTTGGGTATTCTTTGTGGCCTATGGCACTCATCCATATTATATTAAGAATATAACTCATATGAGGGGTGCTTGGCCTGTTTAGTCGGTAGAGCATGCAACTCTTGGTCTCGGGGTTGTGAGTTCAAGTTCCACATTACGTGTAGAGATTACTTAAAAATACAACCATGGAAAAAGAATATAACTCCTATGGAAATACTTAATGCCTAATTCAACTTTACCTATATATAAGGGTTAATTGACAGGTATCATTTTTCTCACATGGGCCAAGTAAATATTTTTACTGAATGTTGTATTTTCAAGCTTTACATCAGTATTGCGTAGAAATTTTTTAAAAAATATTTTCTGCCAGGGCGCCTGGGTGGCTCAGTCGGTTGAGTGTCCGACTTCAGCTCAGGTCATGATCTCACATTCGAGCCCCGCGTCGGGCTCTGTGCTCACAGCTCGGAGCCTGCAGCCTGCTTCGGATTCTGTGCCTCCTTCTCTCTCTGCCCCAACCCGCTCATATTCTGTCTCTGTCTCTCTCAAAAATAAATAAACATCAAAAAAAAAATTTTTTTTTAAACATTTTCTGCCGCCTTTGGTTTACATGCAAACTTAATTGATGTATTTTGTTCAAATCTGCCTGTGTTACTTTTTTGAACATCTTGTATTTCCTTGACTTGAGGGCTCAATTTTTCTCCCTCTTTGCATGGAGCTGTAACTCTGTCTCCCCCCCCCCCCACACACACACACCCCAAATGACCTCTCCAGTAAGAGTTTATGTGCCCTCTTCACTTGCAGCCCTAATGGAGTCTTGAGCCTGTTTGGTTTGATTAGCATGTCTTTTGTAGTGATCCCAGTACAGGCTCCATAAGTCTTCATTGAGGGAATCTCTAGAGGGATGATCTAGGTTTAAAAATCAAGTTGCATTTTAAAGACATGAAGCACCAGCATCTGAAAAATACACCAGGGAAAGCAGAATAAATGAGGGAGGCTAAGCAACAAAAACTAGACAGGTTGAGGCTTGGGCTATGAGGTTTTCAAATGCAAACCTAGATGTTTTGGATTTCAGAGGATTTTGGAAATGTTACAGAAAGGAATGAAGAAAAATTAATTTCAAACAATTCATGGCTGATTATTGTTTGTTGACAGCACATTCTAAGTTTATAAGGATATAAGAAAGAAGAGTGGCTTGAGTATGTAAAAATTAGATTTTACAAAGCAAAAGCCCTATTATACTTAGTGATACCAATTAAGATCATTAGTTTTGATAGGGAAGCGGAGGTGTTTTCAGTACATCAAGAATCAGAAACAAATATGTTGGATACCCTTATCCTCGTCTTCATGACCATCATCTGATATAGCATGCAAACACTATGTAGTTTTTAAGTATTAGAGAATCTCTGAATTAGATATAGATCAGCTCCTCGTGTTAAATATTCTAATGATGATGAAAATCATCACTACCTAGCCATTTTGGAACATCATTTGGGAATTTAACCTGCTCCAACCTGTCTTTTAACTTGTCCATCAAGTCATTCAGGACAAAACTTGCTCAGTTTTTAGTCTTCTCTTCCCCCAACCCTGTGGGATTTTTGGTTATAATATATGATTGGTTCTTAAAATGATTTGCATCTTGATGTTTGTTTTCTATGATTGTACCGGAAATCAAGGTAATTTCTTTCTCCAGACCCAATACTTTTGTATGCTTCCAAGAAAGCAGCACGTTTTCAAGATCACCCCTCAGTAAGAGTGATTTTAGTCACATGGGAATTAGGGTCACAATGCTTGGTAAAAATCAAGCAACAGTAATGATAATAATTAGATTTAAATTTTTTATATTTGAATTAATCTTATGCTTTTATTGAAAAATTATACTTTGATATTTCCAGGGACTCTGATATGATAGTAACTCACCATTCTGTTAAATAGCCAACCTTTCTCCAATTATTACAAAGAGTAGGCATTCCAAACCAAAAGGGCTACCATTTACTTTGACTTCGTGGCATTTTTAATCTTCTGTAATATTACATTTTCAAGTTAATTTTAATCTAGCAGATTTTGACATGCAATAAAATATTTAAGCAATTCCTTTTGTTAAAGTTGGAAAGTACAATATACTGTTTAAACATAATCTTCATGAAATTCCGCAAATGTGCATATTATATCAGCCAAATACTAAACTTATTTTTGCTGCTGGATGAATTTATTAATAGGGTAGAAACTCTTTCATTTGATACGATTACAGCCAAAAGTTTTTGGCTAAATGAAAAAAATTGTTAAAATGAGGAATAATAAAATACGTACAAACCATAACCTTCAAATCTTTTTAAATTCACCAGTAAGAGATATGTATCTATTTGCCAACCTTTCTTTGAGTTTAATCCCTTTATGTGAAATTTACCTTTGCTTTTTTTCCCCAATAAACGACAACCATGATTGACTGTGTATGGTTTTCAGTTTCGTTTATGTGATAATAAATCAAGATTCTAAAGATACTTGTGAAATGAGCTGGATACAGAATCCTCTTAAGAGGTTGTTTTGCCATATTTAGGACCTTTGCCCAGCAGTTTTATTACTTTTGTTTGCTTCCCAGAGCCCTCAGGTTTGTTTGTTTTTTTATATTTTGTCTAGCGATCTTGTGGTAACCAGTTGGAAAGTTGGGCTGCAGTGGGTTTACACTTCCATAGTGTAAATGACCTTGTCATCATTTTATTTTTTCACTTTTAATTTTAATATGAACTCAAAGATACAAAAGTAGTATAGATTTTCCCTAGGTGTATTATCAAAGTTCACCAATTGTTTATATATTATTTTGCCCTTGACTCTCATTTCTTCTCTCTACCTATCTGTACATATGCATGTTTTCTGAACTTGGCTAAAGTGCTTGCCTGCCATAATTCACCAATGTAAAATAACTGTATTTTTCTTTCTCATGCATAAGTAATTTGTGGAATGATGCATTCAAACTACAGAAATGTCCTCTCTCATCACATTTTTACCCATTATTTTGACCCCTCAATTCCTTTGATGATATTCTAACTCCATCATTCCTTTTTCATCCATTAGTTGGTATTTAACTATGAGAAAGAGCTCTTTTCCTCCTTTTACGTATTTACTCATTTATTTATATTAATTTGGAAACGTGGTTCTTATTTTATTCAGTGGGCTATAGTCTCATATTATTTATTTTGATGTTCAAACTTTCCCAGATTTGCCTGTATGAGTCCCTTCTGGCTGGCTTTTGTGTGCTTTGATGTGTTCTTATGGTTCTTAAATTTTTTTAACGTTTATTTATTTTTGAGAGAGAGAGAGAGAGGGAGATTGCAAGTGAGGGAAGGGTAGAGAGAGAGGGAGACCGAGATCCTAAGTGGGCTATGTGCTGACAGCAGAGTGCCCCATGCAGGGCTTGAACTCACAAACCATGAGATTGTGACCTGAGCCAAAGTCGGATGCTTAACCAATAGAGCCTACCAGGTGCTTGTTCATGATTCTTCAAGCACTTGTTTTCTGGCACAGTCTCAACAAGGGTGTCAGCCATTTTTCTAAGGAGTCATATTTCCTTTTCGTGTTAGAAAGTACAGTCTAGATGCTAGGTACATCGTGTGTTGGGGAGCTCTCATCTCTTTCAGTGGGCTGAAACGATAAACACCCAGACACACATGTGCACACACACACCTACGTTTATTTACCTGAGAACTCTAATTTCCACACTAAAGAGTTTATTCTAGTGTTCTCTTTCCATCTTTGTAACTCTCTTTTCCAACAGTGAACAAACTTTCACCTATTATCTCTAATACACTTACTTGTTCACACCTTGGATACAAAATTAGTTTCAGAATTCCTTAACCCATGACACTACAAGAAGAAAACCTACTAACTGGAGTTCACTATTTGTTTACACTGCTTCTTTGAGGCAGTATTTACATACAGTGAAATGCTCAGTTATGAGGGGTACAGTTTATTAAATTTTGATGAACATATACAACTGTAGTAATTACCCTATTCAGAAAAATCCCACAATCCCAGAAAGGTTCCTCCTGCCCACTTACAGCCAACCCGCACCCTCACTGGCCGCCTCTTTTTGAATTATATCACCCCACTTTACTTTTACTTGCCCTTTGAATATCATAGAAATGGAGTCACTTAGAGTATACTCTGTTGTATCTGACGTCTTTTACTCAACATTTTTTCTCAACTCTTTAGATTCGTTGTTGTCATTCTGTATCACTAGTCCATTATTTCTTTAAGTGTGTAGCTCCTTTTCTTGGATTTACCATAGTTTACTTTTCTTGTTGATGGATGTTTGGGTTGTGTCTGACTTGTAGCTATTAGGGATAAGGTGCTAGAGACGTTCTCGTGCAAATAATTTTTTGCAGTATATGTTTCCTTTGTCTTGGAAAAATAGCTAGTGGACATCCTGAGCCATAGAGTAGGAATATGCTTAACTTCATAAGAAAATGTTAAAATATTTTGCAATGTGGTCGTACCATTTTATGCTGTCAGCAGCAATGTATGAGAGTCCCAATTTGCACCACATACTTTCCAACATTTGGTGTTGTCAGGTGTTGAGTTTTGTTTTTGTCTGTGTTTTCTTTAGCCATCCTGGAATTTATGACATGTTATCACATTACATTTTAGTTTGAATTTCCCTGAGGAAAAATGATGTTGAGCTGTTTCACCCATTGGTATTTAGAAGTAAGTTGATAATTCCCCAAAATATGGGACTTTTCTAGATCTATTATTTTTATTGATTTCTAATTTCCTTCCACTGTGGTCGGAGCACAGACTCCCTACGATTTCAGTCTTTTGAAAATTTGGTTTGTGTTCATCTGTGTTGTGTTCCATGTACTCTTGAATGAATATGTGTTCTAAAGTTTTGTGGGTATATTGTTCTATATATTCTACTTAGGTCAAGTTGATTGATTAGGTTATACAAATATTCCATGTATTTTTTAAGTCTCTTGAAGTCTACATTGTCTAACAGTAATATAGCCATACCAGGTTTCTTAGAACCATTATTTTCATGGCATATCTTTTTTCCCCATTTCTTGCCTTAATAGGATAGACAGCCTATTCTTAAAGATTTCATTTTGTTTACAGTAATGACAAGGTAACTACATCTAACATTTTGACACATAGATATGTTTGTTTTGCTATTTTAGTGGTTGATCTAGAGATTATAATATACATCTTTAAGGTATCACAAGAAAAACTCAAATAATACTTTCCTCTCTCATGAAAAGCATAAGGAACTTACACCTTCGTAACTTGATTTACACCTATTACTGTTTTTGTTTTTGTTGTCTTATATTTTTCTGTTACAGTTCTATGAAGCTCAAAATTACTTGTTTACATTTTGATTTAAACAGTCATAGGTCTATTAAATAACTTCAAGAAAATAAAATGTGTGGCACCTAAAAAGTTTTCTTTTACATTTCCTCGGATGCTGACATCCTCTGATGCCCTTCATTTCGTCCTTAACATTTGAGGTTTTATGGTACAGTTTCCTTTTAGGCTGAAGAAATTGCTTAAGCATTTTTTTTTAACTCAGGTATGTTTTTTAAAAAGTGCTTTTATTCCAGCTTCATGTTTGGAAGATACTTCCACTGGATATAGAATTCTGGTTTTAAAGATTTGTTTCAGCAAGTGAAGTAGGACATCTAGTCTCCGTAGTCATCGTTCATACTAAGTGCCCCCTGTACGTAATATGTTGGCTTTTTTTCCTGTGGGCTATGAAATATTCTGGTTTCATTTGGCTTTCAGAAGTTTGATTGTGTGTCGGGGCATGCTTTCTATGTATTCTCCTGCTTTGGGTTTTCTGGGCCTGCTGAGTCTATAATGACTATTTGTCATCCAATTTGCAAAAACTTGGCCCTTTTTTTCAGATTTTTTTCTGCCTCATTCTCTCTGTTGTTTTTTAGGACGCCAACTGCATGTATCTTAGACCATTTGATATTGCCTCGCAGATCACTGAGTCTCTCTTTTGGTTTTTCAGTATTTTTTTTTTTTCCCCGTTCTCCTGATGAGTTAATTGCTACTGATCTACATTCAAGTTTATTGAAAGTTTTTTGCCCTTTCCCAGTCTCCCCTTAAACTTAGCCACTGGATTTTTCATTTCAGATAGTGTTCTTTTTATTTCTAGACTTTGTTTGGTCCTTTATAAAAGAACTTCCATTTCTGTTCTGATACTTCCCATCACTGTCCTCATCGTGACCAAAGCTTTTCTTTAAGTATTTGGACATATTTCTAAAATCTCATCTTTGCTTGCTAATTCCATTATGAGTCATTTCAGGGTTGATTTCTATTAACTGCTTATCTTCTTGACCATGAGTCACATTTCACTGTTTCACATCTAGTAGATTTTGATTCTTTATTAGACGGTTTGGGTTAGACCGGAGATTTTTAGAGATGCTAGGTTCTGCTTTCTTCCTCTGAATCCTGTTGACTTTGTTGTAGCAGGCAGTTACCTTCGCTGGACTCCAACTCTGTCTTGCCTGAAATGGGCAGCAGCTGAAATCGCTGCTCAGTTATTTTAGGCTTCTGTATGTGGCTCCTGGAGTCTCCCTTGCCCAGGAGTAGTCTGAAGGTCAGCCACGGGTTTGAGTGGAGTTTAGATGCAGATTTTTGGAGCTCCCTTGTCTTTGGTTTTTTCTTGTCTGGATATTCCCTCCTTAATTTCTAGCCACTCATTCAGTCTAAAACTTTATCTCTGACTCTTCAGGACTGTAAGACTGTTTTGCATTGTGAAGACTGAAAAGTGCCCTAGGGTGGAAAGGTGTTTAATTGTTCACAAAATGAGATTCCCTTATTTCCTGACTCATGTTACCTTTACTTTCTGCCTGCTTTGTCCTTGAGTGCCTCATGAGTCTTAAAAAGGAAATATTCACAAGGTCAATGAAGACAAAATACCGACATGGAGGCGGTGATATTAGAATCTTTTAACAATGTACTAATCAAGTGAAAGTGGTGATAAAGTTTTTCTGACATTGAAAATGGTATTTGAACATAGAAAAATCAAAGTGTGAATTATCTGTGGCAGTAAATCAGAGGCTATCATTACAGGTGAAATTTTAAGTTAGAAAAAACCCAAATTAATATTCTGTGACTCTGTTTATTTTTTAATGATAGAAATTACTATGTCCAAGAAATTACTACCTGTGGATGTGCTTTGCACCGCTACATGGACTTACACTGTACAACATTGCAGTTGTACTGATTGAACTATTAAATTAATGCAACAGAGGTAGGTAATCTTTATCATTCTTTTCAACTGTTTTTACTGAATATAAATGGTACACAATCTCCAGAAATCATCTGTGTTACTTGCTGTGTCTAAACAAAGATGGAACAAATTGCATTTCTTCAATTATGTTGTTTCCATCTGATTCGAGCTGATTTGTAAAGTAGCACAAAGCATACATCAGGAACAGGGAAAGCTCAGAACTTCATGGTTCTCATTAGGGTTTTTTTTTTTTTTTTAATATTTTACTCTCTTAATTGATAAGAATGGAGGAAGAAGCATTCAGATTTATTCATTACTGATTTATTGCATATCTGAGAGGCATTTAAAACTTCCCATGGTTTTTAACCTCAGGGCAGTTACCTTTTATTTGTTTATAATTAGGTTGAATGCCAAACCTTGGCTGGTAAATTTGTTAAAAATTAGCAAGATGAAATTTGTGCTTCCAATGTAGTTGTATGAAGTCAGATAACCATTTACCAAAACAGTTACTGGAATTATTTACCCTTGTAAATATTCTGTATTAGTCAGCAGATGGCATGCATTGTACATTAAGTATTCCACTGTGTTATGGCATGTACTTCAGAACAGAAAGCATCTGTTTTTCTCCGAAAGACATATTATCCCTTCATTTGTAGTTTAGTGTTATTTCGTGAACTATTTAGTGATAATCAAAGAAGGTGATACTTCATCTTCATTTCGTTCGTGTAGCAGATTCAATCAAGAATAAGATGGGGTAAAAATACATTCAGTGATTGCTTAGCAAGGTTCAGCATCTAGAAAAAATATTCCTGAGGAATTGTTTGCCTGCTTTGGCTAGAGGCTTGCACAGGAGAACAGAAGCCTTTTGGATGCAGTTTCTGAGTGCCTTGCATGGATTTCAGGAATATAAAAACCATGTCCTGTTGTATGTGAGTAACTGCATATATTCAAAACCCAAGAAACAAGTAAATCAGCGAACAGGGACAGGTAAATGTGCTTGTCAGTCCTCTTTTTAGGATAATGCTGGAATAGCCTAATTGGAAAATCTCTTTACATATAAAACCAGGCACGTGTTGACAGGCTACCCTTTGAGTGGTTTCAGAGGAGAATTTGGCTGGTGATGCTCTCACCTAACCTAGCCTTGCATATTCCTTGTCACACTGGTAGCCATCTGTCAGCCTGGCCTGATGCCTATTCCCAAGGTATTTGGTCACTCTTCGCAGGGCCTGAGTTGTGGCTGTCAAAGCTCTCTCCGGGGAACTAAGTCACACAACATAAAAGTGAGTGAACACACAGAGAAACAAAACCACAAACTGCATGTACCTCAGCGGTCAAAATGGAGATGATGGGTCTTTGCCTCCCCTCACACCCGTGTTTTTTTTTACATCATTTACCCAGAGAATGACTTTCTTAGGTTGACACTGATACCCTTTAAACCAAGAACTTTCTTGAAGGCCAGTTGTATTTGAAGGGAAGCAAACTATGTAGGTTCTCTTAGAATATTATAAGTCCCTTATTACTAAATATAGAGGTTAGTTAAATAGCCATTGAAAAGCAAAAACAAAACAACCCCTCGAAAACAGATTTTAAAAAAGGTAACATTTTTGCTTTATATCTGGAGAACTAAATTGATATATATTTCCTTGAGGAAATAGCGTATCCATCAATGGCTCAGTCTGTCTGTATCTTAAATATTGTATCTCTTCCCAGTTAGATCTGTGGTTCATTGGAGGGAATGTTGCCAGTTTCAAAGAAGAATAAAATACTTCAAATGAAACAAAACAAAACAAAACAAAACATTTCCCCGGTGCTAAAAGACTTCAGGGTTTGATTATTCATTTTCTGTGTTTAAAGTTAGAGGTGATCAAGGACATTAATGAAAATGTTATGTATTCAATTTGATACTCTTCAAAAGACTTCATAAATGTGAAATGGGCAGCCAAGATGAAAGCCTTCTTTATTTTACTGTGTAGGTAAGTGGGAGCTGAGTATGTACGTGAGAGTTGTGAGTGGGATGCCATTCTAGCTGCTGGCTTCCGAAGATGCTACAAGTTGTCCAGTAGTGGTTGTTATTGATAGATGAGCGCATTTTGCTGCCCATTCCTTTTTTGTTACAGATTGCTAGGAGCGCTTGGTTGGGCCTGGTGTTGCCCTTTTATCTATTTCTTAAGGAAAACTGGGGAATGTACAGGAGGTGATGAGATACTGTATGAACGAGGTAAAACTGTAGCTATTCTGTGTCCGTGAGACCTGTGGAGAAATGTGTTTTGTAAAAGGACTTCTCTGTACTTGAGGGTTATGTTCGGGGTCTTTCTTTATCAATCGGCTTGCATTCCAAGTTTCCTTTGGCCTAAGGCAGCACCAATTCAATAGTTTCATAAGAAATTATATACCTGTTTTGAAGAAATTTGTCCCATATAGGTGCCTTGGGGTTTTTGGCTGCTTCAGGAGAACCTGTTTTCACTGGCAAGTAAACTGACAAGGTTAAACAAAAAAAAAGTCACCAGCTACCTCTGCAAGTGATAGGAAATAAATGCCATGAGTGCTGTGAGTCTGCTTTACAGTAATGACGAGAGATACAAAAATCAGATTGTCACTCCTGCCAGGTACATGCAGGTGACCTGCGGCCACAGGCAGGTCATTAGACCTGTAGGTGCCAGATACTGCAGGATTTGGCATGAGGCCTGTGTTACGCTCAGAAGCCAGCTGGCTGAGCATTAGGGAAAACCAGGGAGACTTCACCTAATTGGGGCTGAAAACATGGCCATGTAAAAGATGCATAAGAAAGAGGCCTGTCTTTTGATAACTAAATGTAATCATTTTGAATAAGAGAATGAATATCAAACATCAAATACATGAACTTACTCTTCATTTCTCAAATTCTTCCCTTATCTCATCCTACCTCTGAACCCGCCTGCTCAGGGGAGGCATTAGGCAGCATGTGATCATGTCACTGTGTCACCTAGTCTCCTTCTCAGTGAAATTCAGGTGTCTAAACAGAAAGGAATGATGGCAGATTTTTCCCCTCTTTCAGCAGAAAGCCAAGGAAATGCTTTCAGAAAGATGAAAACTACACTTGTGTGTCATCACAAATCATCTGTATAACCCTCGGAGCACAAATACTGTACCTCTTTGTGTCAGCTGTTTATTGCTTAGGTTAGGACAGGAATACATTTTCTACATCAGTACTTGATTAGGTGAAAAATTCCCTGCAAGTGGAAGCTGAGTTCCTTCTCAGGAAATGGGTTGTGTTGAAAACAGAGTAGAAGCCCTTGTTGAGATAATTAATGTGACGTGTTCGAGAAAAATCACCATTTCACAACAAAATGATATTAATGGAATTGAAGTTGATCTGGAATGTATTTTTCCAAACTGTCAAATATTTTAAATAATTATTTAGGCAATGTGCCTGCCACAAATGGGGGTCAAGAAATACTAACAGACAAAATCACAAATGTTGCCATAAAACTAGAATTTCTACTTACCCGTCACTTGCTCTGTGCCAGGCGTTCTTACATTCTATGAAAATTCTCTCTGATATTATCACAGCTGTGCAAGTTACTCCCGTGTTACAGATGATTAACCTGAAGGCAGAACCTAATTCCAATTGAGGAATCTTTAGTTCACGACCAGATAATAAATATCTTTAGTGTGAAACCTAGATAACGTTCATCCACATTTAAGTCAGTCTTGTACATGCATCCTTTGCCAGTATCCTCAATCGAGTTTCTGTGTATGTGTTTTAAAATTTGAGATATTTGTGCAGTTTTGATTTTTCCATCTCTGTGATCAGTGTCATTGCTTAATTTACTGCTAGAGCTGGTAAAACAGTGGCCAGTATATCTCCGGGAGTGTTGCCATTGGGATGAACTGGTGTGTGTTTTTTGTTTGTTTGTTTGCTTGTTTTTGTTTGTTTGTTTTTTGAAACTGGCTTGAAGTATAGATTATTGGCTTCACTGTGGAACCTTAGGGCAATGGAGTGAGTTTATCTGCATATAAATAAAATTGCCACACTGCGTTCTGCATTTGGTCTTAAGAAGGCTGGTGGGTGGCATCTAGCCAGTAAGAGAATTAATACTGATGGGTAACAGTCTTTGAAATACTGAGACTTTTACTGATTTTTTTTTTTACTAAAAAAAGCCCACACAGATACCATCAAAAATATATAATTAGGTCATAAGAGGTATGAATACCATAGATTCCCATCACATTTTTCACACCTCTGCCTGCCAGGCTGACATATTTTAAAATCTAGCAAAACCCATAGTACAGCGTCTACATTGTGAAGGGAGGTAGCACAGAAGACTCAGGACATATTAAGGAATGGGTATTAAAAACCTTCTTCAGGTCGTCTGGGTGGCTCAGTAGGTTAAGCCTCCATTTCTTGATTTTGGCTCAGGTCATGATCTCACCATTTGTGAGATCCAGCCCTGCATCGGGCTCTGTGCTGACAGCGTGGAGCCTGCTTGGGACTCTCTCACTTTGTCTCTCTGCCCTCCTCAACTTGTGCACACACATGCGTGCACTCTCTGTATCAAAATAAATAAATAAACCCACCAAAATCTTTTTTTTAAAGTTAATGTTGAAGTATAGTAGGTATACTGTTAAATTAGTTTCAAGTGTACAATGTAGTGACTTGGCAGTTCTACACATTACTCGATGTTCACCATAACTGTAGTCATCTGTCATCATACAGTGTTACTACGATATTATTGATTACATTCTGTATGCTGTATTTTTAATATGTGTGAATTACTTATTTTATAACTGGAAGATGGTACTTGTGAATGCCCTTCACCTATTTTCCCCATCCCCACCCACCTCCCCCCTGCCAACCACCAATTTCTTCTCTGTATTTAAGAATCTCTTTGGTTTTTTGTTTTGTTTTTTAGAATCCACTTGTAAGTGTAGTCATATGTAAGGTATGTCCTTCTCTGACTTATTTTACTTAGTTTAATACCCTCTAGATCCATCCACGTTGTCACTAGTGGCAAGATCTCATTCTTTCCTATGGCTGAGTAATATTACATTATACACACACACACACACACACACACACACACACCTCTTCTTCTTTGTCCTTTCATCTATAGACACACACGGGTTGCTTTCATACTTTGGCCATTGTAAAAAATGCTTCAGTAAACATATGGTAGCTTATATCTTTTCATATTATTGTTTTTATTATTTTTTATAAACACCCAGTAGTGGAGTTATTGGATATCATGGTATTTCTGTTTTTAGCTTTTTGAGGAACTGCCATACTGTTTGCACAGTGATTGAACCAATTTATATTCCTACTTTTGAAAAGCATAGAAAGTATTGGCGTGCCAACCTGGAGGGCTAGAGAGTAAGGTGAGCAGACGTGCGACCTCCTTTAAATTAAAAGATCCATAGATGTTAGCATTTGTAAAAACATCTTGATAGTGGCATAGCTTCTTCCTTTTTGCATTGGTTGTGAGTTTAAACTAGATAGAAACAGACGAAAACAAAACATACACATAACCAGTGTTTGCTTTAAATTAAAAAAAAAAAGTCAAAGTGAAATAATCTTGAGCTTTCCATTCAAGCTAACCTATCATTTCATAACACTGTTGTTAGCAGTAAAAGCATAATGTACTTACTACTTTTTAGCTCTGTATTTACTTTCTATTCCTCCATACGTATACCATCTTTTCCCCCCAAACATGGCTAGTACAGTCTTGCATCTTTCACTGCAAAGCTACTAGCGTTGTTTGATTTGTCCTACCCACAAATCCCACTCTACATCTCCTTCTCTCTGTTAAAATGTCCCCAATCTTCAAAAGTCAACTCTTGTGAAGAGCCTTTGTGAGCATCCCCACAAGCTGTGTATGAACACTTTGTCTTTATTTGATCTCTCAGATGTCCAAATTGTCGATATTAGGATACATCCTAGCATTTTGTCTTTGGCATCATGGTTCCTGCATTCTAGGATCTCCCTTTTTTCTGTCAATTAAGGTGATTTTGGTCATGCTTCCTGGCACGTTTCCCATTTTTCTTTAAAAAAACAAGTTTCAAAATGTGCATTTGCTGGGGTTGATAGCTCTGTGTGTGCTCTGGGAATTGTTTGTGTATCCTTTGAGAGTTGAACTTGTTTACTCTTATTTTGTCACCTCTTCTGGACTTGAAATATCTCTGGACCATGTTTGTTTTATTCTTCTTAGTTTGAAGATCATGGTTCTTTTTTTTTTTTTTTTTTTTGAAAAAATTTTTAATGTTTATTTTTGAGAGAGAGAGAGATAATGTGAGCAGAGGAGAGGCAGTTAGAGAGGGAGACACAGAATCCAAAGCAGGTTCCAGGTTCTCAGCTGTGAGCACAGAGCTGGGCATGGGGTTCGAACTCATGAACGGTGAGATCATGACCTGAGCCGAACTCGGATGCTTAACCAACTGAGCTACCCAGGTGCCCCAAAGATCATGGCCCTTGATAACAGAGTTTGAGCCAAAATGTATGTTGAGAGGTTCTGCATTCTCAGATAAAATCGCCTGCGTCTAGATACCATGTTCTCTTCTGGATTCATAGAATCCTCTTTACTGCCCCTAGTATTATAAATTGAACAGATTTTGAGCTTTTACTTTATCAGCTGTTATCTTTTGAAATGTGCTGATGTGTGCAATCTCCAGCCAGTGCCTCAGAGTGGCTTTACCCTGATTTTTCTAGCAGGTGTCTTCTGGTGGTCTGTAGCCCATTTCAGGCTCAGCACGTCCCGTTAATTTTAGTTGGTAATTCTCAGGTCATCCAGTCCCTTTGCCGCAAGAGTTTTTATTATCACATCCACCTAACCCCCGATTTTCTAGTGGTTGGAAGTTAGCACTTTTGCATGCTGTCTCTTCAGTTTTCAGTAGTGGAATTATTAGTACTGAAAGTTATGAATTTATTATCTACTCTATACATCACAGAATGCGATTTGTAGCAAATGACCGAATGTTATGTTGTATCTCTCTGACAGTTTTAAAATCTGTATTAATGAGAGATTTTCCTTGTTCTCCCTTGGAAGTCAAGGGAATCACACTAAGGATTCTATTTCAGTTCATTCCTTCTCTTCAGGAATCCTCTCCATTCCCCTCATACTTGCTATGTCTTCTTCTCGTGTCTCTCTGTCTCTGTCTCCTGAATGTTTCCTCTGCTTTCAAACATACTCAAGAAATAGCAAGTCTAGAGGCTTTGTCTCATGAAAACTCATGCCTACTTTCTCTTCTTTCCTCTCAATAAAACTTCCTAATGAAATAAGTTCTACTTCCTGTCTTCACTATTTCTTGGTTCCTAATTGCTTCCTCACCAAAAGAAATGTGGCTTTTTTTCTCATCTTTCTTAGAAAACTAGCAACAAATCACTAAATCCACTGACCATTTTTTTCTCTTATTTCTTCTTAAAACTCTTTCTTCGATTTTGGTAAGACTACCCATATTTGGTTTCTTTATATCTTTCTTCCAATGATTTATTTCCCAATGTGACTTTCTCTTCCTAGAAGTATGCTTAAATATAAGTGCTACTAGCATAAAGTTTTATCTTTTCACATTGTCTTGGTCCTCTGTATTCGTCTTACACATTCTTCCAGGGAAATCTCACCCATACGCATGGCTTCAACTGGTCGAAATCCTGATGTAGACATCTAATCTAGAATTCATTCCGGAGTTCTCATACCTATATCCACTCTTCATTGCCTTGTCACTTCCTGTGGCTCCACAGATTGGTCAAGCCAAAATCCTAGAATGATTATTTAATTTTTGTCTTAATGTTCTTCTCTGACAGTCTTATCTCTTGACTTTCATGCTATCCGCTTTCAGATCTTTGCCTACATAGCTTTCTTTTTGCCCTCCAAATCCTAATTGCACTTGCCACCTGAAGTTACTAGCATTGACTTTAAATGGAAGTCTTGTGGCTTCTGGCGCCCACGGTGGTATGCTTGCCAGTGTTGAGGATGGAAAGATGGAGTGAATATAATCTTGCTTCTCTACCTGTAAAGGTAATTATTTTCCCAGATACTGGATATTATCTAATACTAAATACGGCTCTTTCCTTGTCTCTTGTAACTATGTGATATATGTAAATCATCGTGGGGAGGTCACAGTCAAAACTGGCAATTAATTAGTTTTAGGTACTGCATACCAAATATGTAACAGACCGCTACTTAATTCTTTCAGCAACTGTGCAATGCAATAGAACTTAAGGGCACTGCTTTAACGATTACAAAGAAAAAGAAAACAAAAGAAAGAAAACAAGTACAGGTTAGTTAGCTTTCCTAAAGACCACCTCTGATACCTGGATTCCAGTGTTCATGTTTTCCACTGGAGCACGGAGGTTCTTTATGGGTTCAGACAAAAAAGATCCTATAAGTAAACCTTTTGTTTGTTAATGAATGCGACCGTTTGCACAATTAAGAGACAGCATCATTAACCTCAAAAATCTTAAATAATCTATACCCTCAGACAAGTGTCAACATCTGTAAATATACTCAGAATCATCTCCCAGTATGAACTCGGTGATACTATCTTTAAAGATGCAGTGCCCCAGTAAAGCTTTCGTTTGGGGATATGTTTGATTCATTCTGGGAAGGTTAATGATTTTCTTCACTGCATCTGGACAAGAGTGAGTATTACCTAAGCCTGGCTGTAATTAAATGCTGAGAGAAATGGAACTTGGTAGTCCCTTTCAGATGATCACATGACTCAAACAGTTTTTGAAACCCACAGATTTCCTAAAGTGAGACGAGAGCATCATTTGGAGAAAAGACAAATTAAAACAACATTTGAAAATGTAGTGGAAAAAAATTCAAAATCGAAAAAATGTAAACATATTTGCAAATAGACTCATTAAGTTGTACTGGATATTTCACAGAAACAAAACAATTGAGCAAATATTACATTTGGAAACAAAAAAGAAAAGTTCCCTTTATTTTTTGTGGCAAACAATCAGTTACAGCATATTAAGGATTAACAGCATTGATTGCTGTAGTGAATTGTTCAGCGTATATCTAAAATTATGGTGAAGTAAACTGTACCTTTTGCGAAGAAAATTTCAAAGTGCTTTGAGAAGCTGGTACGGCTATTACTCCAACAAAGATGTAGCATTTCACAAATTGAATTAGAGATGCATTTGACCTGCTATGAAGGAAAGATGCTCTTGATGGCAGTAGAATTCTTGTCATAGACTTTCCCAGTACATGGCATTGTTTCACTTTCAGCTTTTTATAGTATATACCTCTGCCGTGTGGGCAGCCGACCAGCCCCTGAAAGATTAGTCCCTGTTAGGAGAGCATCTAGATTGAAGCTGCACTTTAGAACAGTAACAATTGATAAACTTCAGTTGTGCAAAGCAGTATCTGCATGGCTTTATTTGAATCATGTTGGAAGTTGAGGGGGGGCATTCACATTTCCATTTCTGGGCATACTCCAGCCCCACCCTCACACATGGAATTCCTTTAAATAAACCTAATGCTGGTAATCATCTGACTCATTAGCAAGTGCTTCTTCCGGCCTGAAACTGAGTGGGTGCAGTGGAGGACAGATTAATCTTTAAATCCCATGGAATACACATCTGCTCTCTTTGCTTTCTGATTTTTTTTGTCAGTAGCATAATTAAAAATAAAAATGTATTGCTACGTCAGGAGAGACAAGCTGGTTAATATACTTGGAAAGGAATACAATCGTCTAATAATTAATAATCACACTAATGAAATATTTCAATATTTGTGTGGAATTTACACTTTATATAGAAGGAGGAAAATCTACCTAGAAACCCCAAAAAGTCCCTTACATTTTTATCTTTCTCTCTCCCTGGAATTCTTTGTACCCCTTGTCACTGTTTATTCCTCACTGTTTTTAAGGCACTTCCTCATGCAAAGCCAGACCAATTATTTATCTCTCCTCTGAGTGTGTAGCTTTTTAAACATAACCCACATTTGGTACTTGGTTCAAATAGCCTCATACCAGTCTTCCTCTTTTTCACTTTTGATAAAATAGTGGTTTTAGAGAAATTCTCATGTGTTTGGCTTAAATGCCCAGCTCTAAACTGAGTCCAGTGAAAGTGAGGGTTCATGTGTTATCTTGATCCATAGCATCGGACTGCTTCCCATACCGCCTCCTTACTAGTTCTTGGGAAATTGATTTATGTTTAAGAAATCTTGATGAACGATATTACCGTAATATCCAGTACAAAATAGTATATCGTTAGGAATGACTGCATGATGCCCTCTTCATTTGCTAATGTTTTTAAAACATGTCAACCCTTTTCACTTCTGTCACTCATTTCCTTTTTGATTCTCCATTGGCTTTCCCATCTCACTGTAAGCTAATACAGATCTCTTACAAGTGGCCTTGGAGGTGCTCATGATCTAGTCTTTTTTTATGGGGCCTCCCACTGGCACCCCCCCCCCCACTCTGCCTTTCCCTCTCCCCACTCCCCCTGCCTGCTGGCTCCTGCTTGAACACATCAAGCAGGGGGTTTGTGCCTGCTTTCCCTGTGCCAAGAAAGTCTCGATATCCCCTTGGTCTTCTACCACACTTCTTTCAGGTCTGTGCTGGACTCCCGCCTCATCAGCAAGGGGTTTTTCCATCACCTTCCATGAAGTACCAGTTACCTTCACTAGCATTCCCTGGCCACTGCATCCTCGTTTCTATTTCCTCCTCACCTTTCGCACTGTGGTCACACTGTATATTTATTTTTCTGATATTGCCACTTGCACATAAACTCTAAGAGAACAAGGACTGTACCCTGGCTGTGAATTCCACACAGTCCCTGACATAGAATAAACATCCAGTAAGTATTGTTGAATACATGGAAAGTAAATTCACCTGTGTTCTTTATTTTAAACACTCTTGAGTCCTACATCCATTTAATAAGCTAGTTTTGGGGCGCCTGGGTGGCGCAGTCGGTTAAGCGTCCGACTTCAGCCAGGTCATGATCTCGCGTTCCGTGAGTTCGAGCCCCGCGTCAGGCTCTGGGCTGATGGCTCAGAGCCTGGAGCCTGTTTCCGATTCTGTGTCTCCCTCTCTCTCTGCCCCTCGCCCTTTCATGCTCTGTCTCTCTCTCTGTCCCAAAAATAAATAAACGTTGAAAAAAAAATTAAAAAAAAAAATAAGCTAGTTTTATTTGTATGGAATTTGTTTCCTAAATAATCTTGGAAGTTCAGACACCTGATAAGTACTGCCTAGTTTCAGTTTGCCAGAATAAGTGTGATTTTTTTCAAAAAAAGAGGAATTACAGTTGGAAATTCTCTTCATATATTCACTTCCAAATACAAGTAAAGCATATGTAGAGTATAAGTCTCCCAACTGTTTTATTAGACCCTAATGGTAAAGACATATTTTAGAGCACTCTCTCTCCAAATATATATAACTATTTGTTCATATTTTATATGCACAAAGTAATGTAACAATATATGCATTTTCAACAAAACACCAACATAAAAAAGGAAAACAAGATAATTATCCACTTAACATTATTTTAAATAATTTCATTTGTCATTAATATTCAGAAAAGCTTTTTCTTCCCCATAATAGACCTTTGTTTTTATGTTTTAGATGCTGATTGTTTAATATCTTAACATGTTTTACATCTTTAAACATTAGGTCCAAATTCACTGTAGACAATAATGACTGTAAACTCATTCTTCTAATAACTTTCTCAATTATTTACATTTGTTTAAAGTCTGGTCAGAAATAATGAAGTTGATGTTTTTACTCCTTGTCTTAGCTGAGGAACTGTTGCTGGGGTTGCCAGCTCTTGCCTCTTCTTGTGCTTTTTTTGTGCTTGAATTATCCGTAGTATTGCTGCTATAATGTTGATTTTTAGAAATCTTATCAGGTCATAACCATTTTTAAAGGGCTAGATTGGTTAAACCCAGGCAAAATAATCAGTTAATGTTATCCAAGCGTACAGAACCTACAGATTGTCTCCCGATGCTTCTGATGAGCAGATGTGGGGGGTGGGGCGGGAGGTGCGTGGCTACTATAATTATAATCCCTCTCACGATGGAATTCTTGCATTATCCTCAAATTCTTTGATGTAGATGTACCCTCTGTGACATGTGAGCAATATGGGGTGATAAAATTACTTATGAACATATAAATTAATATTAACAAGCTTCAGGTGCCTAGGTGGTGCAGTTGGCTGAGCATTCCACTCTTGATTTGGGTTTACCTCATGATCTCATTGTTGATGGGTTTGAGACTCGCATCAGGCTCCGCGCTGATGGTGCAAAGCCTGCTTGGGATTCTGCCTCTTGTTCTCTCAGCCCCTCCCCTTCTTGTGCGCTGGCGCTCTCTCTCTCTCTGTCTCTCAAAATAAATAAATAAACTTAAAAAAATATTAAGCTTAATTTCCTTCTTATTTTTAGAATTAAATAGAAATATAAAATGCCTTTTCCTATTCCACACAAACTGAATATCTTGCAAATCTTTTGGGTTATGCACAACCTACTTTGTAGAAAAGGGTAACTGAATGTGGTGGTAATAATGTGTTATGTAAAAATCCACATGGAGTAATAGGTATTGGAACTTTTATTTAACCTCAATAAAATGTTAAAAAAAATAACAGTGTATGTCAGCGTGCATCCAATTACTGTAGCATTAAATTGTTACACACAACAGGATATCTGAAGGAATTGTAGAAATCGAGTCAACACTTTTGAGGTGGGTGTGAGGGTTGTTCTGGGTCTGGGAAATGGAGCAGTGAACATCCTTTCTTTAAACAGTCGAACCAATTCAAACCTTTTGTTCTTTGGAAATAGTAACTGATATCCCACTAACACTTTAGTTCTATCGGTGGCTTCTGCACGGACCCTCTACACTTGTTTTGAAATCTTTCCTTTGTGTGGAATCCGGGATTGCACGCAAATAAAATGTCCTTACCCTGAGTCACTGCTGGCGCTGGCAGACTCTGCTTACATCCAAATAGGAATTAGATACCTCTACTAACATTTTTACATTTCTGCTCACATTTGTTATAGGCTTGTTGAACATTTCAAACAGATTTTGTTTTCAAACTATTACATTGATGATAAACATTCTGTTATGGATTGAATTGTGTCTGCCTCCAAATTTATGTGTTGAAACCAGTGCCTCACAGTGTGACCTTACTTGGAGATCAGGTCTTTCCGGAGATAAACAAGTTAAAACAAAGATACTAGGACAAGCCGTGGTCAAATATGACAGTGTCCTTAAACTAAGGAAATTGGGACACCGACAGGCTCACAGGGAAGATGATACAAAGACACGGAGAGAAGACAGCCATCTCTAAACCAAGGAATGGAGCATGGAACGGATTCCCCCTCAGAGCCCTCAGAAGAAACCAGCACTGCTGATACCTTCATTTCAACTTCCAGCCCCTGTGAGACAGTAAACGGCAGTTGGCTAAGCAGCCCGTTCTACAGCACTTGATTATTGAAGCCCTGGTGCGCTAACAAAAAAACCTTAGAGTGGCTTAAAGATACCCTATCTACTTTATGTTCTTAACATCCTTTCCCCAGCCAGCCATGCAAATCTTCATGTGCCCGACTGCTTTGTTTTCTGCTTTGTGTCTCAGAAACTGTGTCTTCCTTGATAATTTGTGACACTGTGGTATTCATCATCTGTCCCCTAAAACACCAGTTTCTCAGATTGCATGCTTGCTCTACTACAGCCCAGTCCACGTTCAACTACTGTAATTAATCAATTACTGACCTATTTGGGTTTGAACCAACTCCCAAACTATATGCTTTCTTATTTTCCCCGGTTTTTCTTCGTTCTTTTCTTCTCCTTTCTCACCTTCTTTTAGTTTAATTTTTTAATACAACCTGTTTCCCAATTATCAGCATATACATTGTTTTAAAGTTCCTTGAATATTAATTTTAGTGATTACAGTGTTGATCATTGATTCATTAGAATCTATGATCTATAGTACTTGAATCACTTCCAGAGTGACAGAAAGATCTGGAAATACTTTAACTCCCTTCACTACCCTGTCATACTTTATTACCTTTGTTATGTAATTTCATAATGCATGTACATATTTTAGACTTCATACCACAACATTTTGTTTCATTTTTATTTTGTAAACAGCTGATAATCATCTATAGTCACTTGATTTTTTTTGCTCATTATTTTTTTCCTACTTCCATATGTGTTCATTTTGATCTTAGTACTTCCTTTAATATTTTTGTTGTTAGATACCTGCTAGAGGTGATTTTTGTTTCTTTGAAAATTTTATCTTTATATTTGGAGGGCTTATTTTTCCTAGGTATGAAATTGTCTGCTTATAGTTTTTGCTTTCGTATTTTCAAGTCTCATTCTATTATCTCTGGTTTTGACTGCTAATTTTGAGACATTTGCTATCAGTCATAACTTTGCCCCTTTAAAAGTGATGAGTCTTTGTCCCTCCAATTGCTTTGATGATTGTGTTATTTTAGGCAGTTTTACTATGCTAAGGCTAGGAGTGATTTCCTTTATATTTTTCATGTTTGGTGTTTGGGGTGTCTGTTGAATCTGTGGCTTGATGTCTTTCATGAATTTGGGGAAATTCTTAGTCATTATTTCTTCAGTTATTGCCTTTATCCCTTTCTGTCTCTTGGTTCTTTCTGAGATTTCAATTACTTCTGTGTTGGAGTTTCTCACTGTGTATCCTATGTTTTAGTATGATTGCATCTGTATTTTCTAACTTGTCTCTCCCTGTTTCAACATGCATTTTTTTTTCCTGTTGATCTATCTTCCATTTTGCTAAACCTGTTTTTATCTCCTATATGTAATGTGTTAATAAACACATCCACTGAGTTCTCAATTTCACCTACTGCCTTTTCTGGTTCTAGAGATTCTATTTTTAAGGTTTACTGTTTTCTGCTGAAATTCTCTATGCTGTCAACTATTTTCTTGAATATGTTGATTACAGTCATTTTTATTTTTTTAATGTTTATTTATTTATTGAGGGAGAGAGACAGAGAGACAGAGAGACAGAGACAGTGCCAACAGGGGAGAGGCAGAGGAGAGAGAGACACACACACAGAATCCAAAGTAGGCTCCAGGCTCTGAGCTGTCAGCACAGAGCCCGACACAGGGCTCAAACTCACAAACCACGAGATCATGACCTGAGCCAAAGTTGGACGCTTAATCGACTGAGCCACCCAGGTGCCCCAGTTAATTGCAGACACTTTAAAATCTACCTCTGACAGTTCGAGTATATGAATCTCCTGGGTTCTGCTTCTGTTGTTTATTTGTCCTTTTGCATTTTGTTCATTTGGTCTTCATATGCCTGCTTATTTTTTATTAATTGCTAGGCATGATATAGAAAATAATGTAGAAATAATTTGAATTATTGGATGATATATTCCTGAGGGAATGTGCTTTAGGTCCTGGCAGAACTGATGTCCAGGGCAAGTAAACTTAACTCAATCTTGAATGGAGCTGATTCATCACAGGGTAATTTTTTTGTACAGGCTAAGCTATTTGTATGTCACTCTTAGTTTTTTGGCCATCACACCTGAATGTCTGGAGGACTTACACACGGGTGAGTGCTTCCTCATCCTTTGTGGGCTACAACCTCAGTTTTTGCGAGTTTGGTTTCATCAGACTGCTAGAAGCACTGCTCCTCTTCACATCTTCCCAATCACTGCTTTCTGATTGGCTTCCCAGTTAGGAAGTGCAGTCTGGTGGTTGACACTGGTGATTCTGGGTTTCCTTCTGTTTGGTGTCTTAATCCTTGAGTTCTTCATGGCCTTGGTGTTTCTCCAGTGTCTTCAAAGCTAGACCTAGATAAGTTGCAGCTTTCCCGGTGTTTTAGTTGTTCCAAAACAATACAATTGGTTACCCTCGGGGGTAAGCACAGTTCCTATTTTTTCAGTAAGATTAAACCTCACACAGAGATAAAGGAAATGGTATTTATATCTCATATTTACTTGCATTCAAAGTTCTAAACAGTAATAAAGCAAATTAAGGCCTAATATCAGACCTTGAGTGACTTCTTGGGTAAAATATTGATCCTTCTTATGCCTATGGAAATTAAAACCACTTCTGTGGAAAAAAAAAAACAGCACTTAAAACTAGCTTAGATAAATGTTAAATTAGAGCCATTTTAGTATAATAAGTAATTAAAATTGCATACAATGGATGATATTCAAAGGCTTAATTTTTATTTTGTTACCAGCCTTTTTTCTTACTAGCTTGTTGGTGCGTAGAAGATTGTTAGCATTTTTCTCAGCATTTTTTTTAACTACCAAATGATAAAATATTTTGTATTGTTTTAAACGGTGATATTTAGTTAATGCCTTATATGCATGCTTGATTTGAAAAAAGTACTGACTTCATGGTTTTATAGAAGGAAAAACAAATGAAGCACAAAATGAAATGTGAAAGAAATTGTGTGATAATATATGGCTTGATAAATGTCAATAACCTTAATGAAAGCAACAAGTTTCGAAGGCGTTTAAAAGCAATAATTTTTAAAGGTATTTTAAGGAATCTTTCTGGTCTTCTTAGCCTTAAGTCCACTTATTTAAGGTCATCTTCTACATTTCTACCAGATTGATTAATCATTTAAAAACTTCTATTATTGGCTGCAAATGGCTCTCAGTTTCCTGGTGAATAAACACACAATGTTCAATTCCCTATTGAAGAAACACATTTCTTCGTAGTATAATTTCCTCCCTATCCCTCTTTCCTACTTTTTCCCACTAAAAACCCTATGTTGTCGCTTCTCCCCAACTTTGTACATTTCGTAACACTGTTGTTTCTTGGATTGCCTTTATCCCAGTCTTCACCTGGAAGCCTCCTACTCATTTGTATACTCCACTACATATATTTCCCTTACCTGAATTTTCCAGAAAAGGTTGGTTATCCACCTCTCTTTTATATCCGTGGCACTTGGTATAAATTGGAGTGATAGAATTGCTAATTTTTTTTTTTTTAGCATTTCCTGTATGTCAAAGCGGCAAACGATTTACATAACAATCATAGGACTTACAGTATTGTCTTGTGAAAGATTTATGTCTGTCCGCATTACTAGATTGATGGGAGTTTTTGTGTTATTTCCTGTGAATGCTCAGTAAGGAGGGAGACACATTCAGGGACTGAAAGGCAGACCTATTAATTCCAGATGTATATATGCCAAGGTTTAAAGACTTTGATCCTGTGGGATAGGATTAGAAATAATTTTCTTTCCTTTTTTGCTCAAGTTTCTAAACTGGACTTATATCATTGAAAAATCAATCTGACCAGGAGCCCCATGGATTTTTAAAAATAAACTTGTAAGAAAGACTGTAGTATCACTTATGATATTATCACACTTAGTATAAATTTATATCAACTTGTAACAATCTTTTGGAGCAGAGAGCTTTACCTCTTAATACGGAATTGAAAGTTTTGATCCTTTAGAGGAATTTTGGGTGTTAGTAAGCAAGTAGGGTTTTGTTGTTCTTGTTGTTTGTGTCAATAGAATCCTTGAAACTATTTTTACCCTTCAAACTCCTTGTGAACGTATGTGGTGTCTTTTATTTGATTTTGATTTTTCCACTACTAGGTAGAATCCATCCTAACAACAATGCTGACTAACTTACCTGGTCATTAGCTGTTTTGTACCTGGAGGCTTTATGGCTTTAAGTCATTCCCTAAAGATCTTCCTTTTTCTTGTACCTTTAACTCTTAGGATAGTTATGCATAATTTTTAAGGGTCTGTGAGACTATTGTAATTCTAATTGTGTCAGTAAATCCAAAATACTCTCCAGTGCGTCATCAAAAGCTATTTTGAAACCTAAGACCTTCATAATATTCTTTTCTGTATTAAGCCATTTGTCAGAGATGATTTGTAAGTGTCATTTGAAGTCGTTGACTTCAGTAGTCGTAATAAGACACCCTCAATATTAAAGAGGGCAGATTTTGAAATACATAATCAAACCAGTTAGAATGTATTTATGTGATAATTAACAAAATATAGAGAATCCAAACTGTCCTAAGCAATTTGCTGTGTATTATTGTTCTAATGTGAGAGAGGAGTGGATTGGTAGGTTGACCTGTGCAGACAATTTATTAACATATGTTGATACTCTTATTTTGAGAAAAGCTATACCAAAGCAATGGGAAGAGCAACACACAGACCTCTTGGCAGGATTAAACTTAGAATGTTACGGAAAAGAAGCTCTCCTGAATCTTAGTGGCAGTTTCAGGAGTGTAGGAGATGAGTTTAGAGAAGTAGGTGGAAACAAGATGATGCATGGCCTTTGTTGATGGCTAGAAACTTCTGTAAATGGGCAACATCAGCCAGGGAACACACCCCTGGACATTGCAGTTCCCAGGGGAGGGTGGCGCTGGTTTGCCCTGTTAATGACCATAGGTGAGAGGAAGTGGTGAGTCCGGAGGATGTTTTCATGGTAGGGGCTTGGAGATTTACTGACAGTTGAGATTTGAAGAATTACGGGAAAGGAGAAATCAAGGTTCACTCCTAGGTGTTAATTTTATGGTGAGTCCAGAGGATGTTTTCATGGATGTTGGTTTAAGGTGGCTACTTGTCCTGGTATGCGTGGGGCTTTCTCACTTTTAGCACTGCAAGTTCTGTGCCCTGGGAAACTCTTCCATCTTAAACAAATCTGGAGAGTTAGTGAAACTAAGTATGATTTAATGTAGAGTAGGTTGTTTTGTTGTGAGTGGGCGCAGCAAAAATCAGCAGTTATATTTTGGTCTTTGGAAGTCTGTGAGGCCTTGACATATCAGAGTTGAAGAGGGAGCATTAATGGGACTAGAAGAATAATGAAGTATCATTTAAATAATATTAGAAAACAATAATGGAGGGAAGAATCCAGTTTGCATACCTTATATTGCAGTTATTCTCTCTTTCTGGAATCATGACATCATGATCTGCTTAAGAAATTGATGTATGTGTGTATTGTTAACTTATGGGTATTGATGTATTATACCTATTCCTCTGCTTCCTGCATAGTGTATTCACATAGCTGAACTGTTACTGAATTACTCAAAATATTTCTGTTTCAACCAAGTGCTAATGGTATTAGATTCAGAGTACCGGGGTTACTGAATGAGTAAAAAAAATAAATAAATGGTGTGTTCATTGGCATAAATATTACATATTCATTAAATGTCAAGATGTTCAAGTATCTCTCTTAGTTTATAGCTACTCTTTCTCTAAATTCCATATGGTTTGTTTTCAGTTTTTCTTGGTCTTTTCCTCACAAACTCTTCAAGCACTTTGGATGTCACTTTAAGTAACTTATTCCAGGGTAGAAAACTGAAGCGTGGCCGACTTGATGTTTGGTTTCAACCACTGATTAAGCAGTCTGAATGTGAAAGAGGTACCAGAAAAGGATAGGGGGAGAAATGAACTAGGGATTTGGTGATAACAGAACTCCTCAAAGAGCAAAGTTTGCCTTATGGTACCTTGTTGCAGTGGCATTTATTTTGTTCATTGAAGAACAGACAAACACAACAATGGGAAATAGATGAAAGCTTTTAGTGCCATAAGGCATAGATAAACATTCTGTTTGAATTGATGTAGACACACACATTCCTATTTAAGAAATTTTACATAACCATTCAGTCTTCTGTATCCAGATCTTTAGTAGGTGTACTTCATTGATCATTTTGCTTGAAGAAAACAATTGAAGCTAATCGTACTCATAAGCAGGATTTTATGGATGTGAATGGATGGATTCTGAAAATTTCCTGAAGCCCAATATATTTTCCCTTAGTTCTTCACCTGAACCTGTGATTTTCACATGGTTGTGTACTTGGATTCTTTTAGTATCCAGTAGTCATTGAAGACTTTTAGAACTGAAGACTTGATAGGATAGACTGAACATTAATGAGTGATCATTAACATATTATCTTAAAGATATTAATCAGCTTAGCTAGAGGGGCCTGAACAGTGAAGGCATAGAACAAATATCCTTTTGATGAGGGCTGGAAATCAGGAAGGGACAGTTTAAGATAAAGTGCTTAATCCCCAGGGAAACAAAAGCTTGAATATCCTACTACAATGGGGTCTACTAGTCACTGAGAAGAGCAAGAAAGAACTGAAATGTAAGTTTTTCCCAGGACTTGCTGGTAATGCTGCTTATGGATTTGACTGGACTGACCAATAATGTGGACATTGCCACAGGGTCATAGCCTCTTTTCCAAAATTGGACGGGATATTAACTTATATTGTGGTAGCCCTTCTTAGGTCCTGATTCAAACAAAGATGGGACGATAGTAAGATGGTAACATGGGGAAAATAGATGCTGTTAAAATAACAACGGATTGGTGTAATACTAAATTATTGGCTTTATCCACAAAAATATTATTTTCTTCATTATGCCATTTTAGTTCATCCCTGCCTCCTGTACTCAGAATCTGAAGCCCCTTACCCCAGTGTGGGCCATCAGATTGGACTAAGAGATTGACAAGAAAAAGCCCCTGGGCTTGTGAGGATAGAAGGTATCTGAGAACTGATAAGAGTCAGGTAGAGGAAATGAGACCCCTGGGTGCTCCAGTCTGAAAGAGATTCATATAGGTGATAGGAAGACACTTGGGGAATGAAGTAAATAATGGAACTGGAGTGTAGATGAGCTTTGTCATCAAAGAAAAAAACTGTGGGGCACCCGGGTAGTTCAGTTGGTTAAGCATCTGACTCTTGATTTCGGCTCAGACCATGATCTCACAGTTTGTGGGTTCAAGCCCTGGGTGGGGCTCCATGCTGTCTGTTTGGAGCCTGCTTGGGATTCTCTCTCTGACCCTCCCTCCCTCCCTCTCTCTCTCTCTCACCCTCCCTCTCCCTCTCTCTCTCTCTCAAAAAAACCTTTTTTAAAGAAAGAAAAAGAAAACATGTTTGCTTTCAAATAATTGCAGCTCTTCCCCTGACATTTCCATTACATATATAGTGTATTTATTTATTTATTTTTATTTATTTTTGAGAGAGAGTGGGGGAAGGGCGGGGGTGGACAGAGGATCTAAAGTGGGATCTGCACAGAGAGCAGAGAGCCCGACGTGGGGCTCAAAGTGACGAACTGTGAGATCATGATGTGAGCCAAAAGCAGACACTTAACCTACTGAGGCACCCAGGCACCCTGTATAAATAGTATATTTTATGGGGTGCCTGGGTGTGCAGTCATTTAAGCATTTAACTCTTGATCTTGACTTGGGTCGTGGTCTCACAGTTCATGAGTTCGAGCACAGGCTCTGTGCTGATGGTGCAGAGCCTGTTTGGGATTTTGTCTCTCTTTCCTTTTGACTCTCTCTGTTTGTGCTCTCTCGCTCAAAATAAGTAAATAAACTTAAAAAATAAGTAGTATATTTTATTTATATATGTTATATATTAAAATATGTTACATAATATTTATAATGTCAATGTATTTTTCTATTTCTGTTTTTCTATTATATTACTATCTCTTAAATATTATATATAAGGCATTAATGTATTACAGATCTTAAAAAATGTGTTGTTCGACTTTTTCATTTTAGAAGGTAAGAAAATTGAGGTTCAAGGAATTTAAGAAACCTGCTAATGATTCCTCGCTAATTAAGTTTGCATTCCTGAAGAAGTGATACTTTTTCCATCCATGCTCCAGTGTTCTCCTGACTATGGTTCAGCAAGCTGACTACAAGAGGAGGGCGCAGCTTTCAGAGAATAGGACAAATCTGAAAATGCTAATCACATTTTACACAAACGTCTATTCATAATATGCTTGGACGTATTATTTGGGATGAGATAACACGCAAATCATCATCATGTAAGAATGAAGGTTTGGGAAAATTGCTTAGGATATTTCGCAGGATGGGTTGTTTCATAAAAAAGATTCTTAAGGGATTTTCTAAAGAGAAAAAATGTCAAATGATACAAAGAGATTTTGCATAACAGGAAATAAGAATGAGACATACCTGGTCCTTCTTGAGTGCCTATTCCAATTACATAGGTTTGTATGAACCTAGAGTAGAGTAGGTACCTGTGTCCACTGTTGGCATGGATATCCCATTTTAAAGGGATAGCCAATTTGTGTTCCAGTGGTGAATAAAAGCCAACTCAGTGACAGCTCCTCAGAAGAGAGAACATTATAAGTAAGGTACATATCCATTTAATGATATTTTTCTCTGAACAACAAGGAACATTGCCTTTTATTAGGGATCTTTACCTGTGTTTTGTGTACTAGAATCCAAATGAGTCAAGAATATGATAAAGTTAAATAAGGCCGTTGTAAAAAGGGGAAAACTAGGCAACACTTTAAAAATACATACTAAGATATTTAATTGAGCAAGACTTGAAATAAAAAGTGAACATAAGCGATTATGTGATAGAAAATGAAAACAAGACATGTAAAAAAGCAAATTGTGTTTAGCTTAAGAATATTTGAATGACCTAAGATAAAAGAGGTTATGCTGATACTTAACAGCACCTTTACTCTTTTTTTTAGTTTTAACTTGTTTTATTTTTTATTTTTTTAACTTTACATCCAAATTAGTTAGCATATAGTGCAACAATGATTTCAGGAGTGGATTCCTTAGTGCCGCTTACCCATTTAGCCCATCCTCCCTCCCCAACCCCTCCCGTAACCTTCAGTTTGTTCTCCGTATTTATGAGTCTCTTCTGTTTTGTCCCCCTCCCTGTTTTTATATTATTTTTGTTTCTCTTCCCTTACGTTCATCTGTTTTGTCTCTTAAAGTCCTCATATGAGTGAAGTCATATGATTTTTGTCTTTCTCTGACTAATTTCACTTAGCATAAGACCCTCCAGTTCCATCCACATAGTTGCAAATGGCAAGATTTCATTCTTTTTGATTGCTGAGTAATACATCATTGTATGTATGTGTGTGTGTGTGTGTGTGTGTGTGTGTGTGTGTGTGTATATATATATATATATATATATATATATATATATATACACCACTTCTTTATTCATCTGTTGATGGACATTTGGGCTCTTTCCATACATTGGCTATTGTTGATAGTGCTGCTGAAAACATTGGGGTGCATGTGCCCCTTTGAAACAGCACACCTGTATCCTGTGGATAAATACCTAGTAGTACAATTGCTGGGTGGTAGGGTAGTTCTATTTTTAATTTTTGGAGGAACCTCCATACTGTTTTCCAGAGTGGCTGCACCAGTTTGCATTGCTACCAACAATGCAAAAGAGGTCTTCTTTCTCCGCATCCTCGCCAACATCTGTTGTTGCCTGAGTTGTTCATGTTAGCCATTCTGACAGGTGTGAGGTGGTATCTCATTGTGGTTTTGATTTGTATTTCCCTGATGATGAGTGATGTTGCGCATTTTTTCATGTGTCAGTTGGCCATCTGGATATCTTCTTTGGAGAAGTGTCTATTCATGTCTTTTGCCCATTTCTTCACTGGATTATTATTTTTTTTTTTTTTTTTGGGTGTTGAGTTTGATAAGTTCTTTATGGATTTTGGAACAGCACCTTTACTCTTTAAGACAGGAAATCAAATGCTATAAGCAAATACAAAAACAAAAACAAGAAGAAAGAAAATTAAAAAAAGAAAAATCCACCTTGGCTCTCCAAGAGTGAATTCTAGACTGGTTTCTGGTTCAGGTAAATTTATATTGGGGCTAACAAGATTATGCTATCTGTACTTCAACCGTGCTTAGACAAAAATATTTAATACATGTTGGACATTTGCTTCCTTTTCGTTGTTTAAGTCAGTTTGCAAATTTAGGGTGTTGGGATAAGCTAGGCTTGCATTTCTCTCATTCTGGAGATGGTTGTGTCACAGCCATGCATATGTTTATGCTGGATGACAACAAAGCTCCTCTGAGTTAGTCAAGGGCTGAGGCTGAGCAGTCATCAGGACTTTTTCCTTGTGTTTCTTTTGCCCTACTTTTGACCAGAAAGGCAGAGGAGATAATGGCTAGTAAACGGTCATCTCTCCCCTCCTATGAAACTGTTGATCAATTGTTATCCGTGTTAAATATTTGGTACTTTGTACAGAACCCTGCGCGCCTTTTTTTTTTTTTCCTGTGAGCGTGTCCTTCATAAGATCGAAACTACTTGAGGGCAAGGGCATTATTGTGGCAGGTTTTTTGTAACTCTCCATGCTCGATATCACACAGCCAGAGAGCCCACCACCTGGTCCTGTGTTTACTTACAGTGAAATAACACTTGGTGATATGGTGCTACTAACATCTTCCTTGATTTGCACAGCATAATCTGGAAGAAATTTGTCTTGTGTCATCTAGCATCAGGTACATTATTAACAATCGAGAAGAATTTCATATTCTGTGAAATTGGTACTCAGAAAATTGTGTTAAATTCCTTCCCCAAACCAATAGCCTTGAGGACACAGGAGAGCATTTTTTAAAATGGTAACCAAAAACACAATCTACAGTAAAACCTTGGTTTACCATCGTACTTCTTTCCAGAAACATGCTTATAATCCAAAGCACTCGTATATCAAAGTGAATTTCAAGAACCATTGGCTCAGTTGTGATCACGTGATGTTTGGCATCACGTACTACTTGTTTTTTTTTTTTTTTTTTTGTTTTTTTTTTTTTTTTTTTTTTAATTTTTTTTAAATTTTTTTTTTTTCAACATTTATTTATTTTTGGGACAGAGAGAGACAGAGCATGAACGGGGGAGGGGCAGAGAGAGAGGGAGACACAGAATCGGAAACAGGCTCCAGGCTCTGAGCCATCAGCCCAGAGCCTGACGCGGGGCTCGAACTCGTGGACCGCGAGATCGTGACCTGGCTGAAGTCGGACGCTTAACCGACTGCGCCACCCAGGCGCCCCATCACGTACTACTTGTATTGCAAGATATTGCCCATTTATCAAGGTAAAACTTATTCAAAATGTTTGCACATGTTGCTGAACACAGAACAAGTTACAATGTGAGGTTTTACTGTATTTTTTAAAATGAACAAAATCAGTGGAAACCTAATGGTTGTTGAAAGGGGCTTCCAGGAGATATCATGGCTCCCCTTCCTGTGGCAAAATGTGAAGACAAGCCTTCAGTTCTCTTCTTGACCGCCAGCATGGAGCCAAACAGTTAAATGTGTCAGAAAAATAGATCTTGCTGTATTTTAAGGTACAGTTTCATGCATTGTCTTAACTTCTGTCTGGCTAGAGGGGTTAAAAAAATGCCAGGAAATACGTACCCTTGGAACAAAACTCAAACTGCAAACTCAGCTTCCAATTTCTTCAATGAGCCTGGGGTTTAGCTTGAGTGACAGTGGAATCCCTAGCCAGCCAATTAGACTGTGGCTGAATTGGAGGATGGCTGAGAGATGCAAGAAACAAAGTCATGCTAGAATGTTCGAGTGGGTGAGGAGTGTTGGGAAGCACACTGCAGCTGGCAGAAGTGATTAGGCTTGATTTAAATTGAGTTTTCTAACCCTGGTACTGGAGCAGGGAGCTGTGAGATTTACATGGAACTGATGGACTTTTTCTGAACAATAGCTGCCATAGAGGCAGAGGCAGAGGCAGAGACGAGCAAGACGCAAACCATTGTGAAGGGCTCATTAGACACATTTCACTTTTATGACACTCAGTAAATGGCGTCCCATGTAGCTTTTGCCTGGGTTTCTTGCAGCCTGAAATCAGGGTTTCTCTGAGTGATAAATGTGCCTTTCCATAATCTGTCTGAAAAAAAAGAGTATTTTTAAGGCAGTTACTATTTGGGGGAAATTTGTGCAGTTTGTAATAAGTAAATACCAGTACTGAAACCTAAGATGTTGTCATTATTTTAACCCAAATGGTTCTTGTCTTGATGATTTTTATCTGGCATGGTTTATAAAATCACAGATCACTGCTATTGGAGAATCCTGTCCCTGGGTAAATAGAAGGAAGTAAGTATGTAATTTTTT
The DNA here is from genome assembly GCF_007474595.2 of Lynx canadensis. Taxonomy (NCBI): domain Eukaryota; kingdom Metazoa; phylum Chordata; class Mammalia; order Carnivora; family Felidae; genus Lynx; species Lynx canadensis. Next base: position 21,412,030 of record NC_044321.2, read on the forward strand.
GTGTGTTCCAAGTACTGAATTTCTAAATACATGGCAGAGATTTGATTTTCGTTTGATAAGTGGTTCATATCCTTTCTTACTGTCATGCACATCACATCCCCTGACTCCCCACTGCTTTCTCTAAGCAGTCCCTTTGAGGTGGTGTGTGAGAAATGTGATGTTTCTTCTCTCAAACTTGTGTCTGAGAGGTCTCTCAGTAGTAAATCCAGCTGTTTATGACCTATTTAATGTAGATGCTATTTTTCCCTGGAAATTATTATTTAATGATCTCAGTGGTAGTATTCTATATCAATAGAAGATGTGGTAGTTAAATTGGAAAGCCTTGGGGCGCCTGGGTGGCGCAGTCGGTTAAGCGTCCGACTTCAGCCAGGTCACGATCTCGCGGTCCGGGAGTTCGAGCCCCGCGTCAGGCTCTGGGCTGATGGCTCGGAGCCTGGAGCCTGTTTCCGATTCTGTGTCTCCCTCTCTCTCTGCTCCTCCCCTGTTCATGCTCTGTCTCTCTCTGTCCCAAAAATAAATAAAAAAACGTTGAAAAAAAAATTTTTTAAAAATAAAAAAAATAAAAAAAAAAAATAAATTGGAAAGCCTTGTACCCAAGTAATATACTTTCAGTTTACAAAGAGATTGTATTGTAGTTGTTATAGTTTAGAAGATAAAATGCTATTATTTTTATAAGCCTCTTGAAGGTGTCTTATTAGCAAGTTTTAAAATAATTTGTTAAAAAAGCATGTGATGCATTTAGTCACAAAATTGATATTAACCAATGTTACTTTTTCTCAGGGAAAAAATATAATTGAACTTTTCCTCTCGTTATGATTAATGCAGCAACATTATAGATTTTCCATTTGTTCCTTGATGCCAACGGCTGAGTGATAAGGTGAAGATGTTACAGCTGTTCAGACATTTCTTCTGCACAAACCATGAAACATACTATACACAAGCTCAAACAAACCACAGCTGTAAAAGGAGAAGCAAATCCAACAATATGGAGTGTTATCATTTTTTTTGTTTTTTAGTTTAGTCAGTTATGTGCTGTTAGTGTTTATTAAGGACATTCTAATTAATAATTAATTCTAATACCAAAATATCACATGGATGAAGAATATTTGATGTATATATATTTAGGTAAATAGATTGAGTTCTCAGTTGTGTGATGAATAGCCTTAATAGAATGGGAACAATCAGATTCTAACAGATAAGCAAAATTCATTGCTGTTTTAAAATATACCTAGCCTTCTTGTTTTCTTCGTTTTGTCTACTTTAGTAAATCCATAATTTGCATGGATTGACTAAAATTGGACATTAAAAATCTATTTCATTTAAATGGCTCCTGCTGTTTATGCTGAAAGCACGTGCATCATTTTACTTCCTTGTTGCGACTTTCAAGTATATATTTAGCCTTTTTTTTTCTATATTTAAGGCAGAGTTAAGAACAGACGGGAGAATGTGACTTACTGGGTTCAAATCCTAGCTCTGCAGCTGCATTGTTTTGTGTCTTTGGGTAGGTTAATTAACATAATTTTGCCTCTGTTACACTTCGTCTGAAAAATATAGACCCTTGGAGGTTATCATGAAAATAAAATGAAAGAATACAAGTAATTATAATATTGATATAACTATGTTAAGTACCATGAATTTAGACCTAGGTTTTAAATGCACCATCTCTTGGGGTGCCTGTGTGGCTAAGTTGGTTCAACCTCCAATTCTTGATTTCTGCTCAGGTCATGATCCCAGGATCATGGGATTAAGCCCCACATCAGGCTCTTTGCTGAGCATGGAGCCTCCTTGGGATGTTCTCTCTCTCTCTCTCCATCTGCCCCTCTTGCCCCACGTGCCTGCTCTGTCTCTCTAAGAAATAGGAAAGTAAAAATCAAATATAAGCACCATATCTTAACCATTCACAAACCTATCCATGAAGTTACAGTTAAAAAAAAAAGACCTAATACTGAAAAGTAGGGGTAAGCACTAATCTATTTACAGAATATAAGAGCAGTTAGCACTAACTAAACATTCTTAAGATTTGCATTGTAATAATTCCTTATTTGAGAAAAAAAGAAAATCATTGTTTACACAAAAGGTTATAAACTGCTGTTTACAGAATCTTTACCCCTAACGGTCAAACCTGTAAACTACCTAAATGTCCATCAATGACTGGTGAATAAATAAATAAATTGTGGTATTTTTATACAGTGGAATATTAGCAGTAAGAAAGAATTACTGATAATGTGTAACAACATGGATGAATTTGCAAAAGATGTTGCTGAATGAAAAGGCAAGGGAGAAAACACTATGCATTATCAGATTCTATTTATATGAAATTCTAGAAATGCTAATCTAAATTATGGTGTTGGAAAGCATCAGTGGTTTGCTGATGATGAGGACAGGAAGTAAACAATTCTTTTAAAAATGTTTAATATGATTAATGTTTTCCTGACTGTATCCTACCTGAGGGAACTGCGTAAAGACATTAGAAAAAGAAGAACAGCATATTTATTATACACAAATACAGTTTTTAACATTTATTTCTGAGGCAAGAGAGTGGTAGAGAGAGGGAGACAGAGGATACAAAGCAGGCTCCACACTGTGTGCGCAGAGCCCGATGTGGGGCTCACATCCAGGGACGTGGAGATCATGACCTGAGCTGAAATCAAGAGTTGGTCACTTAACCAACTGAGCCACCCTGGTGCCCCATTTCCCTAACAGACGATTCTATTAACATATAAATATGCTCTAATATCTCCCATGTTAAAAATATCCTCACCCTGTGACCCCCTCAGCTCCCTCCATTCACTACAACTTCATTTTTCCCTTGATAGAAAAGTTTACTAAAACACTTACTTACAGTCACTTTCTGAACCTCCTTACTTTCCATTCTTCCCCACATCCCCTCCATGTACACTTTCCTGTTTCTAGTACCTTGCTGAAACTGTTGCATCAACAATCTCCATGTTGATGGTCTCACTTAGCAACATTTCATCTTTTATCTCTTCCATTTCGGAAATGCTTTGTTCTTTTTGGCTTCCAGAATACATCCACCTGTCTAAAAGACTCTTAGGGGGCGCCTGGGTGGCTCAGTCAGTTCACCTTCCGACTTTGGCTGAGGTCATGATCTCACAGTTGGTGAATTCGAGTCCTGTGTTGAGCTCTGTGCTGACAGTGTGGAGCCTGCTTGGGATTCTCTGTCTCCCTCTCTATACCTCCCCTGCACTGTCTCTTTCTCAAAAATAAATAAACATTTAAAAAAAAGAAAGTTGTATTCATTCCATCTCTGCAATAGATCCCATCATTCCATTCTCTGCTTTTTTTGTTACAAACTACTATCATCCCTAACTTGCAATATGACAGTTGTTTCCTGATCGGTTCACTGTTGCCTCTGGTAATATCCATGAACTACATAGCACCCAAATCAATGCTTTGCAAACACAAATGAGATTATGTTATACAGCAGAATCAAAGTCTCTACAAGCTTTCCAATATAATGAGAATATATTCTAAAACCTTTACCTTGTCATATTAGACTGTAAGGCCCATTTAAGCCAGGATTGTACCTAATTTGCTCAGAGTTGTATCCTCAAAACTGAATACAGACTTGTATACCTAGTAGGTTTGTAACAATACTTGTTGAATCCATACATGAAAAAATGAATAATTGAAGTACTTGGTTCTTATCAGTATCCGCCTTGGAATGCTTTGGCTTTATTTACCATCTATGTACCAATGAGCTAGTCATTGTGCTTAAAAAAGACTTCACTAGAAGCTTTCCACTTCTTTCAGAAGAGGTTGTGACTCTCAGCATAGATGCAAGGACTTCCATGAATCTGATCTTTGAATACATTTTTAATTTTCTTTCCAAGTAAAAAATGTTCCAGGAAATAATCTCTGCCTGATGAGCGTTCCCTTTTTTTCTTAGTAGATTTGCTCATCTCTTCATCCTTCATCAGAACTTGTTAGAATATGTTGTAAATTTTTTAAAGATATTTTATTCTCTCTTTTTTTTTAATGCTTATTTTTGAGAGAGAGAAAGTGCACACGTATGTGGGAGGAGCAGAGAGACAGGGAGGCAGAAGATCCCAAGCAGGCTCCACAATGACAGCAGTGAGCCCAATGCAGGCCTTAAACTCTGAAGCTGTGGGATCATGACCTCAGCCAAAGGTGATGCTTAACCGGCTGAGCCACACAGACACCCCTATATGGTAAATGATTTTATGCCTGGGTTCTTTGTCTCAATGTGACTTCCTATAAGGCAGGGACAATTTTACGTGCCTTTATATAAGGCCTCTTTGGGGTGCCTGGATGGCTCAGTCGATTAAGCATCCAACTTCAGCTCAGGTCCTGATCTCATGGTTGGTGGGTTTGAGCCCCACGTTGGGCTCTGTGCTGACATCACAGAGCCTGGAGCCTACTTTGGATTCTGTGTCTCCATCTCTCTCTGCCCTTCCTCAATTTGCACACACTCACTCACTCTCTGTCTCTCAAAAATAAATGAACATTTAGAACAAAAAATTTTTAAAGGCATCTTCAAAAAATGCATCTCCAGGAGAGTTTATATCAATGTAGATTTTAAGATACTTCATCAGTAAACTTCTATTACGACTAGATTGTTACTCAGAAACAAATTTGAAAATTGAAATCAAAGACCTATTTTTATGTTGAGCTATGAAGTTGCCGCAAATATACACTCTTGGGCCCTTAGTGTAAGGTCTGGCATAAAGTGAGTCTCTCATTAAGCATAGAAGAAAGGGAGAGAGGGAAAGAGAAGGCAGAGAAGAAGGAAATATTGTGCCATCATCTGAAACACATTTTTTTAAGTTTGAGAGGGAGAGAAAGAGCACGAGGGAGGGACAGAGAAGGAAAGAGAGAATCTGAAGCAGGCTCTGCACCATCAGCTTGGAGCCCAACGTGGGGCTCAAACTTACTAACCATGAGATCATGATTTGAGCCAAAACCAAGAGTTGGCATTTTAACAGACTGAGCCACCCAGACACCCGTCATCAAATACATTTTATAGTTTTATAGTTCTTTTTTACATACCATTAGTATTCTCATTATTTTATGCCTTTTTCATGGTGTTTTTGTGTGTGTGTGTGTGTGTGTGTGTGTGTGTGTGTGTTTTACCATCTCATTCTTGATGTCTGCATATGCCCTCTTCTATCTTCTAAATTTTATTCTCACTTATGAACTCATTCATCCTTGGTCTAAAGACCCAGTTCAATCCTTCTTTCTGTATTTGGCTGAATCTGAAACGGACCTATATTTATTTTGGACTAGCAGTCATGACTATTTTCATTGCTATTTATTTCATAGACAAAATCATACACCGTCTTCAGCTTTGGACACACTCTCAAATCTATGCTTTATTATAAGTCTGATTCTGCTTCTTTGTCATGAATTTATCTAATACTGACACAGCATTATCCTGACAATCCATTAACATTACTTACGGATGGTGACTAAATCATACATATATCCTCAAAGATAATACAGGACAAAGTCTAAAATTCCCAACACGACAAATGGTATATAGCCCACTTGTTTTAAATATTCACAAAACGTGTCTAAGATTCTGAGCTGCTCAGCTCTGCTCTTTTTTTTTGCTTCATTTGTTGAGTTCAGCTATACTTAAAATAGCAGGGGACTATCCGTTTTAGCAATTGACACAGCAGAAACTCTGTACTATTTTTTAAAATCCTATAATATAACAAGATATTCAAGGGGGGATTAGCTCATGTGAAATATGAAGAGAAGCTTTATCTTTGTTATTCTAATAACCTCACAACTCACTCAATGAATCCCTTTATGATCATGTAGAAATTGGCCTTGAGGCAATAATAAAAATACAAAAGAAAAGGGGAACAGAGATTTTAGTCTTTAGTCTTATCTACATAGCAGAAAATAATCAGCCATATCTACATGGAGGGTCCACATAGTATGATACAAGTCTGCTCATCAAACTAGGCATTTGAAAGTGTAGTTGATGGATTGCCACTCTTGTATAAACTAGATCATGGGTAATATTGCAGTTAATTCTGCATAAATGAATAATAAGGCAAATTAGTTGGTGAAGTAAAGAATACAAACAAAATAATACTAAGGCTTGATCAAGTGCTACTATAAAGGGTTCAGACTAATAGATGTTATAGAAATCTGTGAACAAATCACTGAACTCTGGAAGCTAAGAAAAGTAGTTGAATGAAGGGCTCTTGGGTGGCTCAGTCAGTTGAGCATCGGACTCTAGATTTTGGCTCACGTCATGATCCCATGGTTTGTTGAGTTTGAGCCCCCTCCCCCCCCCCCCCCAGCCATTTGGGCTCTGCTCTGACAGTGTGGATCCTGCTTGGGATTCTCTCTCTCTCCCTCTCTCTCCCTCTCTCTCTTTGTTCCTCCCCTTTGCACACTTGCACATGCATGCTCTCTCTCTCTGAAAATAAATACAGATTTAGAAAAAGGTTGAATGAATGATTTCTTAGGTCAGTCATTTACTTAGCAAGTCTCTCTTGAGCCTCTATTTCATATATAGTATCGCCATAACCATAGGATTTGAATCTGTGGGAGTGAGATGGACAGTTCCCTTGAATTTGAAGACATCAGTTTACCTTCACTCTTTCATACTCTTCAAGTCTCAGTAGGAAATTTTCTTTAGGACAGTTAAATACCCTTAACTTGTTAAAGTAACCTTTATTAACCGATCTTCCCACCATCAGTATATCTCCAGATCAGATACTTTGTAGTAGGCAGAAAATGCCACTTCCCCCAATTAGGCTGCACAGAGAATTAAAGTTGCTAACCAGCTGACCTTAAAATAAGGAGATCATTGGGGATTATCTGAGTGGGTCCATTATAATCACAAGGTTCATTATAAATGTGGAAGAGAGAAGGAGGAGAGTCAGAAACACAGAGGTGACATTATAATCAAAACTTGATTGGCCCTTGCTGGCTTTGGAGATGGAAGGGGGCCAAAAGCCAAGGAATGTGGGTAGCTTCTGGAAGGTGGGAAAGGCAAGAAAATGAGTTCTCCCCTAGAATCTCAGAAAGGAATGCAGCTCTACCTGCAACTTTATTTTAGGTCATTGAGATTAATTTCAGACTTGTGAAATACCAAATTTGTGTTGCTTCAAGTGCTTGAGTTTGTGGTAATTGTTGGAGCAGCGCTAGGAAACTAATACTCTTTTATCTTAGGAACACAAGTTTCTTTTCAGACTGTGTCTCTTGGAATTACCCCTGATACAGCCTGTGATGTAGCCACATGAAGTTACTTGGAGTTGCCAGAACATATCCGACTCTTTTCAACTCTAGTGCTTTTGCCTATGGGCCCCCTGTATGGAATGACTTTCTCTGCCTTCTTTTTCTTTCTTTCTTTCTTTTTGTTTGTTTGTTTTGTATTGTAATTGCTACTTTGTTTTTTACTGGATTATGCTTTTTTCTCTCATTTTTTTCATTTTGGAAAATTTGGGAAGTTTTAAAAATATAAATAATAAAACAAAAATCTCACCACCTAATATATCCAGAACTGTTTGTTTTAGTCTATTTGATTCTAGTCATTTATTTAAACAACATAATCATAACTCTTACAGATTATCATAAATGTTATTTCAGAATTACCCTTTCGTGTAATATTGAGGTTTTTTTCCTCATTATTCTTTGATAATCTAATCTCATTGTTCGCTAGTCATTGGAACAATATTCAGCAGTTTAGTTGGTCAATTCCCTACTATTATGTATCTTAGCAATTGTGGGTTCTAAAAAGGTCTGCAGTGTTTATCCTTATGGTTGCATCTTTGTTAGTATTTCTTATCAGTTCTGTAGAATAATCTTCCAAGTTCAATAGCTGAGTTAGGCTCTGAGCATTTTTGATGTATTAGAAAGCTTGATGGAAAGGTCTTACAGATTTATTCTTGGTGATATATACAAGTGCCAACACACTTCTTACCAATACAATACAAATGTGTAGGCAAAAAAGTTTGGTCATTGGAATTTGATTATTGCTTTAATTTAGTTTTCTTGGATGCTTAGTGAATTTGCATGTTTGCTAATGTTTCTTATTTATTCTTCATTCCTGAGTTGCCATTTCATATTCTTTCTGAGTTTTAGGAGTGCTTTTATAACGTATTGTTAAGACATACTTTGTTACATAAACTGAAAATATTTTTCCCATAGTATGTATTTTTGCTTATGTTTATTTTCGATATGCCTGAATTCTTTAGATAGTCACATATGCCATGTTTTTAAATTCATATATATAGAGAAAGATTTATACTTGTACTTACAAAGACCTTCATTAACCAGGGATCAAATTAATATTTATGTCCACTTTATTGTAATTCTTTTATGTGTAGGTGGTTTTTCAACTGCCTTTCTATATTTAATCTATTTGAGATTTATTCTGTTGTATAATTTAATCTCTATTATAATTTTATATTTTCAAAAAATAATGTCCAAACCCTATTTATTAAATGATCATTCTTAATATAGTAAATGTTTCGATAAAGCTTGGTCTGTTTTTGGGTTTTCTAAATTTGTCAAGGATTCCTCTATTGCTGTACATAAAAACAGTATTGTAATAATTGACATTTTAAAATGCTTTCCAGTACCACATACTGGAAGTTGTCTGATTCTTGCCTTTTAATTTTTTCTTCATTCTTTAAAAAAAAAACTTTAGAATAATTTTGCCAAGTTAAAAAAATCCTTAATGGATCCAAAGTACATTTATAATTTCAGTGAAGGAAAATTTATGTCTTTATGTGATTCTTTTTCATTGAGGAATAGATTCTCTTTCCTCTTAGGCATCTCTTCTGTTATGTCTGTTAATAATCATTTCTTTTTTTAGATCTAAATATCCATATGATGTGTAATATTCTTATTAAGTTTATTATTACCAGGGATTTTATATTTTTGGTTATTAACAACAGTAAGTTGTTTCCCTTCTATTTTCTAACTAGTTACATTAAAGATTCCTCTTGCTAGTTCAGGAAACTTACCCTGGTTAGCTTCTACCTACAAAAGTTGGAAGTGGTATTTAATGGCAGGATTCAGAGATACCTGGATGAACTTTAAGGCAGGGATTTTTCCAGGACTCAGAAATGAACGGTAAGCAAATGCCCCTGGGAGCCCTGCTTCCTTCCGCATATTTTGTTTGTCACTCTGCTTGTCTGTCTGCTTGTTTTGTTTTGTTCTCCCCTCTGAGATCGACTTCCTCCATTTTTTCCTAGAGGAAAAACCTGTGGGGGATGATTTGCTGTAAACAACTCCTAGCTCCTAACTTTTGGTTTAGCAAGTTAAGCCATTTCTTCTCTCACCCTGTCAAACTCCCAGAGACTCTGTTTGAGCTAAGTTGAGTCAGGGCCTGACCCAGCAATGGTTGTCCTCCCCTTCCAGGGTACATCAGAAACAAAGTTGGGGTGGAAATTGGACTTTTTCATTTCCTATACTGGCATCCATCCATTAATGATCTGGAATAAGGAGAAGAGGTGACAGTGTTAGTTGGCTCTCATGTTATAGACCTGCTTCTTTCTAACTTTTTACTTTTTCCAGGGACAAAATGTCACACATTGAAGTTAGCATTTTCTATAAAAAGTTTTATTTTCTTGTGGGGGCTGTCCATTCAGCTTTGGCAAAGGGTGAGTGAAGGGAAATAATGTCTGTCTTCGCAATTTAAAGAGACAGCTGGGTAAGTACTAGTACACAACACTTGACTTTCATCTTAAACACCAAGCAGTATGGACTCCTTGGTGTCAGTGAAGAAATTCGGCTTTAGATATTTACGCTTGTCTGAAATCTTTCTCTGGATTACTACTTTGATGATGATGATGATGATGATGATTTTAGAGAGATAACGTGAGCAGAGGAAAGGGATGGAGGGAGAGAGAAAAAAATCTTAAGTAGGCTCCATACTCAGCCTGGAGCCCACCATGGGGTTCAGTCTCATGACCCTGAGATCATGACCTGAGCTGAAATCGAGTCAGACCCTCAACCACCTGAGCCACCCAGGTGCCCCTGGATTACTACTTTTGTTAATCACAGTAAAGAAGTCACACATTCAAGAGCTCTACTAGTTCCAGTGTGGAACATCTCTCAGTAAACAAAAATCATCACCCCTGAGTTCTCATTCCACACCACCTTGGTCTCAGGGATGTAATGCCCTCTCTAGTCCCAGGTTCATGATAGGTGTACCTGCTGATCAAAGCCATTTCAACACAGGTTGTTTTTTTCCACAGTGAAAATGATCTTGAGTTTCTTACAAACATAATCACAAAGTGACCTAACCTTTGAAACTTAGAAGCATTATAATAGATCTTGCCTTCTCATCTTCACTTGGTGGAAAGATCTGAATCCCAAGCACCTAATTACCAACTGAATCTTTGCTATTGACCATTTGACTCCTAAGTTCCCTACAGGCTTGATTCTTAGCTCAAGCCACCTCAGGAGAAAGTCTGTAAGGGGTACAAGGTTTAGTGTCTTGAGCCAAAGAAGATTTAAGACAATAATTCCCAAAGTTCTATTCCTTCAACTCTACCCGGTGCTAGGTTTTGATGCTTCCTTATCTCTGTAATACCTTTCAAGCAGGGAGATCAAAATGACCAGAGAGAAATAAAATCTTCACTTTCGATTCTGCCTTTAAAACTAAACCGTTTACTGCACATGAACAAATTAAGCCTCGTGTTTACTCTCACTTTTAGAGAGATGATGTTCGCCTTCCTGTGGTTGTTTCTAATGGATTTTTTGGACAGATATGAAAGAATCACTGCTCCTGGAATTCCCTCATCTAAAATAATACACCTGAGAGGCAAGAAGCGACTCGGTTATCAATTTTTGAATGATAGAAAAGTGCCAAAATTACTTTCTTTAGATGTTTCAGAGATTTTTCATAGTAGGAAATTCTTTTGAATACCAGACCTAAATGTCTAATGGTACAAAGGTTATAAATAAATTTGTCTATGTGTCAAGGAAACCTATATTTGGTGGGGCAGGAAAAAGACAAAAGTGCAGAAAAGGCTCCCCCTTCCTGGGATGGCAATGCTTATTTTGTGCTGTAATGCAGAGCCCTTTTGAGTCATACTCTTTTGTCACTCAAGGAAGTAGGTGAACTAGAAAAGAGGAAATGTTCTTTTGTTTATTAAGAGTTAGACTTTTTCAGGGGCACCTGAGTGGCTCAGTCGGTTAAGCCTCTGATTCTTGGTTTCTGCTCAGGTCGTGATCTCACCATTTGTGAGACCGAGCCCCACATGGGGCTCCGCACTGACAGCACAGAGCCTGCTTGGGATTCTCTCTCCCCCTCTCTCTGCCACTCCCCTGCTTGCATGCTTGCTTTCTCTCTCTCAAATAAAAAACATTTTTAAGAAATCTAAAAAAAAAAAAAAAAAAAAAAAAGCGTAAGGCTTATTCATACCACTTTGCCCAGGAGCTTGTTTTGCTTGGACCAGGGGTTGACTCCACTTGGCATCTTCACCACCACTGCCTGCTGCCCCCTCTTCCCTGTCAGGTTCAGCTTGATTCTGATTCCTAGGAGTGTAGCTCTTAACCTGGTAGTTCAGATGATTCACCTGTGCAGTTTTAAAATGCACAGTTGACTGGACCATAACAAAGAATACTCTGATTAGGTAGTTCTTGGATCTCTATATAAACAATAAAAAAACAGCAGCAGCAAAGGTCCTCTGAGGATAATTCTGCTAGGCAGCATCAGTCATGCCCAGCCTGACTGAAAGCAGGAGGGATTTAGGAGGTTTCAGTCCATCACAATATCCTTTCTTCCATTATGTTCTAAGATATGTCCCCCCATCATGTGTCATAGTAAGGTTCATTGTTGGGGAGTTCCTGACTTGGTAAATTAGAGCAAAATAACACCTTTACTCCAACAGGCTGGAATTCCGCCCTTAAACTAGAGACCAATACTTGGAGCTTTGTTACCTACTTACACGATTTCATGATCCGCGAGTGTGTCAGTCCTGATTTCCCACTGTTGACCATTGGTTCCTTTATTGCCATTGTCACCGATTCGGAGATGACAGTTTGATTTTGGATCCTATAATAAAAAGTTCCCCCCTGGAATACCATCCCTATATTTCACTTTGTGGTTTTATCCCCTGCCCCTTGGGCTTGGATTTCCTATCTAAGCTAATAATTGAAATGAGAATATCCTCTAGAATATCCGTGTTCAAATGGTATGCCTGATTTTGAGATGGCTCTTCTTAATCTACTTTGTCTCATTACTGTCAGACCACATTCAGCAATGCCGAGAAGTAGTTCATTGTTTTCCTACCACAGACCACAGAGGAAGAATTGATAGCAGTTCATAATGTGCTAGTGGAGGCCATAGGAATTACTGAGATTTAGAATCGGGAATAAACCCAGGGATTATTGACAGCCAAAGTACCAGGGAGTCTGAGATGGGAACCTTGATACTGGGCAGAGACCACAAGTAGAACAAGGAGGATTTTGTGTTCAGTGAGACTGTCATACCTGGAGCCACACAGATCGACTTTGGGGACATTGGTATCCAAATGTTGGTATCCAATCTGTTGTCAGACTGGCAGGTTACAACTCCTGTTCAGCACCCAACTTCCTGATTTTAGGAAACACCTGGTTTGAAAATCACTGGAGGAGCAGTTTTCTAACTTTGGTGTTTGGATGGCCTATACAAATGCCAATTCATATGCTCTAGACACCAGATATTGTGACTCACTAGGTCTCTGATAGGAGTAAGGAATCACATTTGGGGGAAAAGAAGCCTTGGTGATTTTAATACAGCTGGTCAGGGATCATAACTTGAGGAACTCTAACACATAAAATATGTCCTAGGGCGCCTGGGTGGCTCACTTGCTTAAGCAGCCGACTTAGGCTCAGGTCATGATCTCACAGTTTGTGAGTCTGAGCCCCACGTTGGGCCCTGTGCTGACAGCTCAGAGCCTGGAGCCTGCTTTGGATTCTGTGTTTCCCTTTCTCTTTGACTCTCCCCCACTCACGGTCTGTCTGTCTGTGTCTCTCTCTCTCAAAAATAAATAAACATTCAAAAAAATTTTTTACAAAAATATGTCCTAAAATCTGAAGCATCAGATAGGAGGCAAATCGTCCCATTTGTTGGGAGAGGAGATTATGAATCTTGAATGCCAGGCAGGGACTGACAGTGACTCCCAAATTTGTTTCAAGTGTTAAAGGATAAACTGAGGCACACTAAAATGTTGAAGTGTTTCTTTGAGCAAACATCGATTTGAATTGGACAACACCAAATCACAAGTGATTAAGAGTGCTCCACGTACAGGAGCTGGAGCAAGGATTATATAGAGGAAGACAAAAGAATTGAAGGAAAGCAATTATATGATGGACTGTAGCTTAAGTGGCTGCCTTATTTGGGAAATCCTAGTGGGCTGTTTGTGATTGGTTGTTCTTACGTTTCTTTTTCTCTGATTGGAATGCACTGACTCTGGCTTAGGTTTTGCTTTGCTGACTGTATGCTACCAGCAGATTGGACCCAGCTCAGTCTAATGGCATCTTTGTTTAAATACTTGAAAACAAAACAAAAATAAATAAATAAATAAATAAATAAATAAATAAATACTTGAAAACAAGCAGTTGTATGAGTGCTATGTTCAGTCACGTAAGCTAACTTTCAGATGGTTTTCCCAAAGTCATTCTTGTGAGCTCTCTCCAAATCCTTTGTTTTGTAGGTACCAAGTTGAGGATTTTTAGTTAAATATTTTTAGAGTAGAAACACCTAAACTGAATGGCCTCCACTGATCATCCTGTGACTTCATGGTTCCTAAAGAGAGCCTAGCCTATTTGAATCTATTCAGCCCCAGTAACAAGCACAATTATACATCTAGCAGTCCAGCAGAGCACAGCCCTGATTTGGTGGTTGCCACATACGGCTGGTGGTCTTCAGGCCTGCCGCAGCCCAACAACGGAGTAAGAATTACAATAAAAAGTATATTACTGATGTGCTGCTGTGATAATGTCCTTATATATTGAATGGGGCCCTGAGTGCTGATTTACAGAAAAGCCTAAATAAAATCATTTAAAAAGCAGCGAATTCATGGTAGTTAACTCTTCTTACGTTATGAATTCTTGACTCCTTGCTGGCTCTAGTGATCTTCCAATTTCAGGTGTAGTGTTTCCCTCAGGAACAACTCGGGCATCATAGTGTCATGCTCACACATCGATCCTTTCTGCTGTTTTTCTGAAGGTTTAGTAGTAAACTGAACTGAAGGCAACTTAAACCAACCCTAATTCTTTATTCTTAGCAGTCTTTAACCATAGACTAACAAGTGTGGTCTGACCTAGCTCTGTAGACCCTGCAAACTTAGAGTAGCAAATATTAGATAAAATAATGATCTCACATGTAGTTTCTTTGTTGTGAATATAATTATTTCATTGTTGTAGTTGCAAATGCATGTTAGGGAACAACGAGGAAATAAAATTCCCTGGAGATGGTTCTTGTAAAGATGCATTGGATTAACCACCTTGCTACACTGTTGGTGATGTTTTCATTTTCCAGCATGGTTTTCAGTGTGCCACTGCCATTTGTGGATACCTATGGTGGCTCTCAATTGTCTCTTAACTTGAATTCAATTTCCTGATCTCGGGTGGGAAGGTTCTCTACTTCATTCTCTTGTAGCTAAAAGTTCCATTTTCCACCTGCCATGTTCACAGCACTCTGTATTCCAAACCTAATTATTTTTGAGAGTTGATGTCTTAGGCTGCTTTCATATTTACTATTATTTCTCCTAGAAAAACCTCCCCAATTTCTTTGGCTTATTGATGAACACTTTCTTCACATGTCTCCTAAGATAAACAGCCTTTAAAACAGTTTTGTGGATGTTTTCACTGATCAGTATAATAGTTCCCTGATCCCGATGCTTTTCAATACCTACTACATATGAGAATCACCTGAGGAGCACGAAGACCACACCCCTGACCAATTATATTAGGATGTCCAGGGCAGGGATCTGGGCGATACTGCTTGTTAATCCTCCCCAGGTGATCCCCTTTTATTGCAAATATTGATAACAGATGCTTCAAATTATTCCTCAAATCTGAATGTGCATAAATGCTAAAGATGTATAACCTTGGGCAAGCAGTCTTGGGGATACATGACTCTTCCTCATTTTTCCCTTGCCAGCTTTCCTATGATGTGCCTGCATAATTATAGCTAGGAATGCTCTTCTGAAATGTGAAGACACATTATAATTAGGAGAGCAGAGAATATGGTCAAATGAACATAGGCATTGGAGCACTGAGACCCAATTTTGAATCTTTGCACATGAGCTAAGGGAAGAATTTAGGCCATGTCATTCTCACTGCTGAGGTTCCGATTTATTTGGGCATGCTTTGTGATCAGATTGGCCCTGCAGGTATCTGTTGAGAGCAGGGCTCTAGTGGACAATTATTATTGCCCAGCTTATTTTCTTGTTGGTACACTATCGTTTCCCTAACTGCTAGGGAAGTTAATTACATGGTTTGCCCTGCTTAGCAACAAGGGTTGGCAATCAGAATGCTCTAGCTCTCTGGCCACACTGGCTGGCTGAGCTATAGGCCCACTTACTCAAGCTACAGCAGTCAAATGCATACTTGTTCTGCAGCCAGAAGAAGAAGAAAGTGCTATCCTCATGTTCCTTTTTGTTGGGCGAAGAAGGGGCTTGCCTGAGACCAAAGCCAACACAAAGAGTAACAGACATGGAGAAAAAGAGAGGACTTTTGAATTTGTTGAGCCACTAACGTTTCTCCTCTGTTCCCTAACAGCTCAACTTTGAATTAGACTTCTGTTACTTAAAACCAAATCAGTTCTGACTTAGGGCTTGAGAAGATTTTGAGGGGAGCTAGCTCTGAGGGAAGTAGGAACTAAGTAAGATGGACTGTGGCACAGTAAGAAAGTCTTGGTTATTAGAAAGAACAGTCATTCCTAAATTAAACATGACATCTCTTTTTGAGATTTGTCATCTGATGTAATTTCTCCACCCTCTTGTCTGCTCCCTGTGTAAGTACAGTAAAACTTGGATTGTGAGTAACTTGTTCTGTGAGTGTTCCACAAGACGAGCAAACATTTATAATAAATGTTAACGTGATGAACAAATGATGCCTTGCAGTGTAAGTATTATATGATGCCAAATGTCACATGATCACAACTGAGCCAATGTTTCTTGAAATTTGCTTTGATATACAAGTGCTTTGGATTGCAAGCACATTTTTGGAGCGAATTGTGCTCGCAAACTGAGTTTTACTGTACTATGGAATATGGGGATAAAAATATCAGGGTGGAGGGGTTACAGGTAAAAATCAAGCCCAGAAAGAGGGCTTCCAGTAAAAATTTTGCAAAACATCAGGACATGTGAGGGTGTTTTCGGGTCTGAGGCAGAAGGACTTGGCCCACTACTTCATCACACCACTCCTGACCAGCTTTGCCCACAGAAGTGTGCCCATGCTTCGTTTGCAGTGCTCAGCGACACTACTAGATGTCTGGCCTAATTGAAGAAGGACGCGATGGACCTTAGAGGATGACTAGGAGAGACTGAGATGTCTCTGGGTATCTAGCAGAGTAACGGCGTGTCCAACTGTGACTGAAAACAAGTAGAAGTTTCTAATACGTATCTGTTGCCTGCAGATATGATAGTATTTAGGCCCGTATGTGAACACACATAAGGTAACACCTGCAGATTCTTACGTCTAACTGAGTGACTTTTGCAGGCAAGTAGAGATTCTTTGTCAGTACCTGGGATAGGAGCCCCTGAAATCTAGGTTTTTCTTTTAATATGATACCATTTCAACTCATGGTTTTCTGGGGTCTGAGGAAATTCTGATAAGAAGAAAGCATATATGAAACTACTCTGTATGTTCTTAGTAAGTACTCATTAAATATATGCTTAATGTTAACATCCTGAAGTAAATTGTGAAGGAATTATGATAGAGTATTAAAGAATGCAGTTTAAAAAAGCAAATGTTAAAATAGTCAACTTTTGGGGTGCCTGAGTGGCTCAATCAGCACAGCATACAACTTTTAATCTCAGGGTTGTGAGTTCAAGCCCTGCATCAGGCATGGAGCCTGCTTAAAGATAAAAAAATAAAATAAAATAAAATATTTAACTTTCAGTGCTCTGCAGTTCTAAAGGAGGATGTTCTGTATACTCACACTTAAATATATACTTTGCATCTTACCTGATAAAAAAAATCTCTGGCCAGAATATATCACGTGACCCTGTACTGTTTGCTTTTATTAGTTCAAGTTTGATTTCCAGTCTGTAGTGTATTTGTATCTCATTAATATTTTTGTCACTAAGATGAGAAATATTTTAATGCTGTCTGTGCTGCTGCTTTTTTTACTTTCTATTTTTTCCCCTGTCAATATCTAATGCCATATCACAAATGCCACGCGATAGTATTTTCACCTAATAGAAATTGTCCACTTTTGTACCTTTTTTTTTTTAAGTGTTCATCTTATATGAATGAAATGCATTATGAAAATTTTCTTTTAGCTGCACTGACCTTGCACTTTTCTTAGTAGTTCTGGGAAAACTTTTTTTTTAATGTCCTAATAAGATTAAATAGCCAAACCTGGCCCATATTAGACCTGTCGCAGGTACTAGCCATGATCATCCTTTATCTCCAGGCTGCTCAGACTGGATCCAAGGAGAATTTGTCAGCACACTCAGGGAGTAGTTTTCTTTAAATACCAATTTCATCTTCGGTCTGGTCTCTGGCTCATCTGCATCTGCCCCTGTCTTGTGGATGATCTAGGGTTTCTCCATCCCTGCTAGGTCTCTAGTGCCTTTGAGAAGCCAAGCACCTTGTCTCAGCCACCAGGCTGGAAATGTCCTGTGCTCAGAAGTTCCCCCTCTCACCCCCCATCTTTTCCCGGAATGGAGCCTGGTGCAGTTCCTTGTTGCTTCACACTAGACTGTTGATCGGGTGCGGGAGGCACATCACGAGTGGCTGATTCTCCAGAAGGGGTTACCCTTCCCCCTTCCCACCCTTAGCCCCAGTCCCTCAGGCCAGGTCTATCAGCCAAGGACTCACTTGTGGGGATGCTCTCCTCTGACACTTGCCTCCCAGGACTATTCCTTGTGGGTTTTGCTCTTTCCCTTTAAATAGCCTGTCTTGTCATTTGCATTTTCCCTCCCACTTCATTCCCTGTATTAGGGATCTTGCAGACTTGGCTTACCAGACACCAAATTCAGACTTATTTCTATTTTTGAAAATTCCAGAGACTTGAGTTCCTACCCTCTTTTCATCTTGTGTCATTGCTTTGCTCTGTGCACCCTATGTTCTCAGGCAGGCTTTATCCGTTTGGTGCCTGGCCATTGATGCTCACCTCATAAGTGCTATTGTGATAAGCTAGTGGCTGAGCAAACAGATCTCTTTTGAAATAACTCAGGTAAAAATCCAAGGTGACCCTCAGTGACCAAACTTAAATTACATGTCAATCTTGAATTATTCACAGGAGCACAAGCCTGCAATGCAAGTCCTACCCTCAGACACAGGGTGGGTCATCCCCTCAGAACTACATGAGTCTGGGGTAAGAATGGGCCTCCCGAAGAAAAACCAGAATACTTTTACTAGAGTAAGGGGGAAACAGATAACAGGCAAAAACAGCTTTCTTAGTACTCTCAACATATGGTTACTGTCTGAGTACTCCATGGATCATTCAAATTCATCTGGCAGTCTTCACTTTCATGTTTTATTGACAGTAACTTCAGTGATCATGAGACTGTGCATTAACTGACTTAGAACATTACCTGTTTGCTAATTGGGGCATTAACAGGTAGCATTTTCAGAGTACTTTCCACATGACAGACTGGGAATAAATGGCCACTGTTAGGCCTGTATTACTGCAGACCTCACCAAGAATGACCCTGGGCTCTGCAGCATTGTTTCCCTGGAAACAGTAAATATAAATGAGGAATGTCAGGTTCACCTCCTTTGTTGAGTAGAACTGCGCCTGTGTTAAGGGAGCTTTGACTTGGCGTGCAAGACTCTGGCCTGTGTCACTTGGACATTATAAAATCGTGATAGAAGGATGTGCTTGTGGCTTCTGTATGTTCAAGTGACCCACAGGGACCTCCATGCTTATGCTCTGGATAGGTGACGGGGCAGAATAATCTTTGTACCTGGGCAGATGCTGAGACTGCTGATGGCACAGGGCTGATGTCCCTGTTGTCACCCCTGCCTTGAATTGTTCTATAAAATTAAATGCAGCACCAGATTGAAACCTGTTTTTGTCGTACGAGTCTTGCTGCCGTCTCAAATTCCTAATTCCAGCTGTCCTGCAGCACAGACACTGTTCCGAGAGCTTTATATGCAACTTCTTATTTGTTCTTTTTGGACACTTCTATTTGTTTGGTATGATTGAGACATGAGCAAGCTCATATCTGAAAGGCTGCACAACTTACTCGTAGTTCTATAGGCAAAATGCACAAAAACCAGGGTCATCCAAATAGTCCAACCTGAGATTCTCCACTGACCACTATGCTCCTACTGGCTTATTTTTCCCCAGTCGCCTGTCATCTCTTTTATGGTAATGACCTTAATATTGTTACAAGTTTTTTTCCACTTAACTCTCAAGAAACCGTGTCATCTCATCTTGAAGTGTGAATTTTAGTAACTTAGGGCAGATCAATGGGACATGTTAAAAAGGTTTTTTCTTACTGACTTTTGATATGGGCAGACAGCCTGTTTGCCTTATAATCTGGTGACACATATTTGTTTATGTCAGGTTTTGGGAAACTACTTTATTTCTGGTTCCTGTAGCATTAAAAAAGTTTGTCCTTTTTAATATTCTTACTAGACTGTTTTTCTCTTGACTGAAATTTCCACCCACAAAGGATTAGCTAAAATCTTTGTTAGGCTCTTTTCTTACCACCTGCAAAAGCATTGTGTGGTCCCTTGCTAATTGGAAACTATCCATCCGGAAGTTCTGAAGCTCGAATATTTTAATGGCAGAGACTCCTTTTAGAGTCTAAGTGCATCTTTGCTGATAGAGGTGATTTGTTATTTCAGGCACAGACGATTTGAAAAGCAAACAGTTAAAGTAACATTTAACCTATTAAAATGATATTTTTACCTAATTTTCTTTTTTTTTACTGTGAGCATCCGTAAGCAAGTTTTTATTTTATTTTTTATTTTTTAAAATTTACATCCAAATTAGTTAGCATATAGTGCAACAATGATTTCAGGAGTAGATTCCTTACTGCCCCTTACCCATTTAGCCCATCCCCCCTCCCCCAATCCCTCCCGTATCCCTCAGTTCTCCATATTTATGAGTCTCTTCTGTTTTGTCCCCCTCCCTGTTTTTATATTATTTTTGTTTCCCTTCTCTCATGTTCATCTGTTTTGTTTCTTAAAGTCCTCATATGAGTGAAATCATATGATTTTTGTCTTTCTCTAATTTCACTTAGCAATAATACCCTCCAATTCCATCCACGTAGTTGTAAATGGCAAGATTGCATTCTTCTTGATTGCCGAGTAATACTCTATTGTATATATACCACATCTTCTTTATCCATTCATCCGTCGATGGACATTTGGGCTCTTTCCATACTTTGGCTATTGTGGAGAGTGCTGCTCTAAACATGGGGGTGCACGTGTCCCTTCGAAACAGCACACCTGTATCCCGTGGGTAAATGCCTAGTAGTGCCATTGCTGGGTTGTAAGGTAGTTCTATTTCTGGTTTTTTGAGGAACCTCCATACTGTTTTCCAGAGTGGCTGCACCAGGTTGCATTCCCATTACCTAATTTTCAAATTGTATTTTATGGAGTCCAACTATATATTGCGAATAAGGGAAACAGACATTTTGTAATTTTAAAGTTAAAAAAAACTTTTTCAAGTTTATAAAGATGAAAACCCACCTGTCCTGGGTCTAAATGGAAGGGCTAGGAATAAAAATAAAAATGAATTATTCATTGAACCTGAGTTTATAAGAAATCAACCATACCCTTTTTATTTACCTTAAGACTTTTTTGGTTGAGTTAATCTGAATTAGATTCCAGCTACATCTGTCGGTCTTAAAGCTGTAAGTTATAAAGGACTTGTGTGACTTACTGAAAGTTCTAGGTTGTGTTGAAATGGCCTCAAAATTAGATGATAAACTGGATTGAAATTGTCCTTTTGGATGTAGGAAAAGTAGTCGTGAACGATGTTTGAAGGCCAAAAAAATCATGTGAAGTGGTTTGGTTTGGGGATTTTTGTTTATATGCTACTATTCAATATTAAACAAATATTTATTGAGTAGCTGTAGGTGCT
Organism: Lynx canadensis; assembly: GCF_007474595.2. Taxonomy (NCBI): domain Eukaryota; kingdom Metazoa; phylum Chordata; class Mammalia; order Carnivora; family Felidae; genus Lynx; species Lynx canadensis. The sequence goes on from NC_044321.2 coordinate 21,433,250, forward strand.
GACATGGGAAAGGAGTCAGAGCAGAGCAAAGCGGAGAACAGATCTCAGAAAAGGAGAAAAAGGAGAACAGCCAGCCCAATATTTGCATTAGAATGAATACTAGTGACTTTACTTAAACACAGAGAAAAATGTAGAATTACATCTCCCTCTAGGTGTAAGGAAAACACAGTGATGAGCTTTTTCCTAAGTAATTAGCAAGATACAACTATTCTTTCTATGGGCTCCTGTCTTTGCCAGTCCAAAGGCTACTAAACCATAAGGGATAATGATGTCTCCAGATAAATTGTAGTTAATTTTTTTGTTTGTTTAACATTTATTCATTTTTGAAAGGTAGAGACAGAGCGCGAATGGGGAGGGGCAGAGAGTGAGGGAGACACAGAAACAGAAGCAGGCTCCAGGCTCCATGCTCCACTCTCCACTGTCCACTCTCCACTCTCCGAGCTATCAGCACAGAGCCCGATGCGGGGCTCGAACTCACAGACCGCGAGATCATGACCTGAGCCGAAGTCGGCCACTTAACCAACTGAGCCACCCAGGCACCCCAATAAATTGTAGTTAAAACATGGGTTCAAGAATTAATTACATGCTTGAAATATTCATGATTAGAAAGATTGTCAATACACTTAGATTTTTATTTGAGCTTCAATAAAACAGTTACAATATTATAAAGGGAGCTTTTGTTTTTACTCATAAAACCTTTCTTGATGAATTTGTTAGTACCATGGAATTATTCCTTTTCTTTGTAAGCTGCTTCTACAGCCTCCAATTGATCCAAGGGACATATTATGCTGATTGGTGCATTATTTTCTCTTGTAGTGTTAGATTAAGAAATGCTTCTAAAGGTTTTTCTTTTTTCTCCCATTATTATTTCATGTTCAGTTACATTGCTTTGGGATTATGTTTCTTAAATGGATAGTTGATATTCAGAATCTCATATGTGCATATAAGAATTCTCACTCCCAGCAAGGCAAAAAGGGAAATAATTGGCGTAAAGGTTGTTAGTGTCATATACCTGGCATGAGGTACTATGATGGAGAGATTGTATACACACATATTGGAGCCAGGCTGCCTGGGTTCAAATTCCAGCCCTGACACTAGCTGTGTGACATCAGACAAGTTACTTACCTTCTCGTGACATTTTTTTTTTCATCTGTAAAATGAGGACAGGAATACTACCTACCTCATAGGATTGTTTTAAGTAGTCAATAAATGTCAGCATTATAGAGTACTCTACTATTTTCTTTCGGGTCTGTATTTCTCCAAATCAGTCCTTAAAATTCAGTGGCTTAGATAAGAAAAGATTTATTTTTCATCATAATGTATCCCTATGTGCCATGACCATTATATCATCCTACTTTTCCTGTTCCTGTTTTTCTTTTTAATGTAAGATAGTCTGACTCTATTTTGACTTAGCATAGTATAAAAGTATAGTATTCATAGTCCCAAATGTTTGGTATCTGTTTAAGTTAAATGTCTTTTGGGTGTCACTGTGATCCAGTGGGAGGGTAGTAATGGATGGTTTTTGAGTTAATTTATTTCTTTCCTCACATTGTTGTGCAGTGAAAAGTGCTAATACTCTGAGAGATGCAAAAAATGAAAAATGTCTAGAATGTTACTATGTAATACAAGAGATAAGAAAATTAGGAAATAGCTACTGGAATTTCATAGATGGTAAACAGAGTAGGTATGATTCATGTATTAACACCAACACTTCGTAAATATTGATTTATTCTAAAATTCAGTCAGTCTTAACTCTTCATGACAGATTGGAGACTCCATAGTTGTTTTGGGAGGTAGAGGGTTTTTTTTCTCATCTCAGGAGACTGAAGTCAATTTAATAAGAGGGTTAGATTTTCAAGTCAGTGCAGATGATATCATTTGAAGTCAAAATTACCTTTGATCATTCTTTTTTTTTTAAGCATTGAAATTCTAGTTAACATACAGTATAGTGTTAGTTTCAGGAATACAATATAGTGGTTCAACACTTCCATGCATTACCCAGTGCTCATCATAACAAGTGCTCTCCTTAATCCGCCTCACCTATTTAATCCGTCTCTCACCCACTTCCCCTCTGGTAACCATCAGTTTGTTCTCTGTAGTTAAGAGTCTCTTTCTTGGCTGGCCTCTCTGTCTCTTTCTGTCTCTCTGTCTCTCTCTGTCTCTGTCTCTCTCTCTCTCTCTCTCTCTCTCTCTCTCTCTCTTTTGTCCCTGTATTCATTTGTTTTGTTTGTTAAATTGCACATATAATGAAATCATATGAGTGCTGGCAAGGATGTGGAGAGAGGGAAATCCTCTTGTACTGTTGATAGGTATGCAAACTGGTACAGCCACTCTGGGAAACAGTGCGGAGGTTCCTCAAAAGTCAAAAATAGAACTACCCTAGGATCCAGCGCTTCTTTACCCATTCATCAGTTGATGGACTCTTGGACTGTTTCTAGAATTTCTCTATTATAGATAATGCTGCTATAAACATAGGGGTGCATGTATCCCTTTGAATTAGTATTTTTGTATTCTTTGGGTAAACACCTAGTACTGCCATACACACACACACACACTGGAATATTATCCAGCCATGACATAGATGGAGCCAGAGAATATTATGCTAAGTGAAATAAGTCAGAGAAAAGACCTTTGATCATTCTTAAGGGGTTCATTTTGTCTGGACGCCCCATCTCACTGACAGCTTTTCCTCCACCTTAAGAAGAGCTTTCTTTCTTCAGTTTGGCAACAGATTAGGCAGTTGGCTTATGTTTAAAAGTGCTACTGTATGAAAAACAGGTATTTTTAAACACTGGAATCACTCTCATAACAGCAAGAAGCTTACATAGAATAGAAGAATTCAGACAGAAGCGGGGTGAGGTGTGTTAAAGGAGGAGTGGAATTATAACTCCCAGTGCACTTTAATTTTGTGGCATGTTTGGTTGAATGGAATAACTGGCAGAATCACTGGCACTGTTGTAATTCTTTTTCTCTCTCTCATTCCTCAGTTCTTCTCGTTTATCCTGGGTGTGTGTACGTGGATTAGTATGGGTTTGTTGTGCTCCAACAGTATCATGTAAAGACAGGTACACATAGCAGGGAAGGGATGCACAGCATGCTGAGGGATTCATCCATCCCCATCGTATTCCCTCAACTTCATAATTTATTTACATTGCTTGAGAAACACGAAAGTCTTTATTTATTGTTATATGTGTGTGTTGGATGGAGTGGGAAGCTCTTAATGTAAAGTACTTCTTCCCCTTCATCACAGCCCTTGTAAATTCTAGTCCATGTCTGCAAGAGACCTAAATCTAGAGGAAGGCTGAGGAATAGCTGGAGTAGGCTAGTTCCACTCCATTCAAAAGCATCCCTTCTTCCTTGCATGAAAATTAATAATTTGGGCACTTCTTAGGAGAATGACGCCAATCCAGATAGCGAATGGCAGAAACCCTTCTTACCAAACTGTACGGTTAGTTATATCATGTATGTGAGATTTAGGTATGTAATTTATCTTAATTATTTCAATTGTTCTTTCTAAAATCCTGATAGAGAATATATGGAGCAGTCATCCTTCAGCATACTAGTCTTGATGTGTTTCTCTTGTGAATTATTAGGAAATATAAGAAAAAAAATGATACAATCTGATGACTACAATTTATGGAGAAAAAAAATACATGACTGTTTTACTAGATTCTTTAGTGATAGCTAGATTCTTCAGTTAGCCAGTTATGTTTAGTTACTGAAAATGGCATCTCAAAGTTAATGCTAATGTTGCAAATTGAGGTGAGGGCTATATGGATGCTCCCTGAACAATTCTTTGTACTTCTTGTTTTAAAATTTTCATAGTAAAACACTGAGAAGGAAAGTCCTCAAATCTCCAAGTTTCAAAAACAGATCTTTTCAAGAATTTCATTCCATAATCATTTATTGATTACCTACTATGTATGTGCAATGGGATAAGTGCTAGGGACAAACTTGAATTGAGCGTGGTGGCTGCCTTTAAGAATTATATCAATTACCTGTTGCTACAACAATACTGAATAACCAACTTGGTAGTGTGCAGTCATAAGCATTTATTTTCACATTCATGAGTACACAGGTTGACTGTGAATTGGGTCCTCTTTACTGACTGTTGGCAACTGCAAATTTGGTTGGGTGTCCTTGCTTGCTACATTTCATTGACTTAGGTTCATTCTGAGACCCTGTCTCTTGTTGAGATGATGGCAGAATTGCAAGAGGGTTAGCCCAACCAAGGAAGTAGATGTCATGCCTTTGGTTACATCACTTCTCCTAAGACATATTCACCAAAGTGATTTACATGGTTGAGCCCAAAGTCAAGGAGAGGGAAAGTAAACTCTGCCTCTATTGGTAGGAACTACAAAATCACGTGGGGAGAGGCATGATCCAGGGAGTAAAGCATCGGGACCAAACTTGAGTCTACCCCAAATGGTTTGGAGTCTAATTGTTGACAAACCAGACAAAATACTGCACTGCCAGCAATATGATAGTCATCTTGAACACCATGATCATGGATTGCTCCATTTGTTCAAAGGATAAATTAACATTATTGAGTTCTAGTCTGTAGGTCAATTGTATCATATTCATTGATACTCACCTTAGATGATTGGAGGGCTGTATAGATAAGTCACTCCACCTTACTATCATACCATGTTATAGCAGAGAATAAAAGCAATTCAAAAAGCATTTGTTAAGCCCTTAGTATCTTTAAGATTCTTTTCTAGAACCATGGAAGCAGTGATGATTCATGTCCAGTTCCCATCTCTCAAGGCGATCTCAATGTAGTGAAATATAAAGATATTTTAATTTTTGTGCCACCTACTTCTTGAGCAGTAAATCTGTGAATGATAAATTACAGATTTAGTTTCTGAACAATTTTTAGGAATAAACTGAATTTTCCTTGTGTTTTGATGAAAGGTTTACATCCACTTAAAATTATGCCCTTGTTGTATAGATCAACATTGAAGGAAGTCAACCATAACATTTTATAATTAAAAATAATGTAGGGGTATAAGATCTTTATTGCTTGCAGAACTTTAATAATCTATTAATTTTCCATTAGTTGCAGTATAATGACCCACGTCCTTAAATGGAAAGCAGAATCAACTTCTTGAACCAAACTTTGTGATAGAGACCCAGCATGTTCTATTAATTTAAACCATTTCTTGCAATAATTTGATTATATTTTATGATATAACCAATTCAGTGAATTGGAAATATAAAACTCTTTCACTTGGTTCGCAAATGAAAGATAATGAAGGTCATAAAATATTTATTAAAATGAATAAATTATTCTGAAGATAAAGTGTGTAAATAAGTCACCAACTTTGGGGCATTTAGGTGGCTCAGTTGGTTAAGTGGCTGACTTTGGCTCAGGTCATGATCTTCCAGTCCTTGGGTTTGAGCCCCACGTTGGGCTCTGTGCTGATAGCTCAGATCCGGGAGCCTGCTTTGGATTCTGTGTCTGTCTCTCTCTGCCCCTCCCCTGCTCTCTCTCACACTCACTGTCTCTCTCTCTCTGTCTCTGTCTCTCTCTCTCTCTGGAAAATAAACATTAAAAAAAAAAAAAAAAATATATATATATATATATATTTAAAATAAATCTCTTTGTCTTTGTATATATTGAGAGAGAGAATATACATGGAGTATGTATATATACCTATTACCGAATACTTTGTAGTGATTGATTATATTTATTTACTTTATGTAATTAATTGACTTCCCCTGGATCATAGATAACCTGTTCTTATATGCTTAAATGCAAATTTCTGTGAGAATTCAAAAGCAAAAGGAGTTAGAAGCACATTTTAATCAGAATGCAAAAAACTAAGAAGCCTGACAATTTCAGGGATTGTTGAGGACATAGGAGTAACTGGAACCATCATATCCTACTGGTAGTAGTTTATATTGGTAAAATTGCTTTGGAAATTTCCTTGGCAATATCTTCTAAATCTGAACACATGTACGCTCTATTACCTAGGAATTCAACTCCAAAGTATAAAACCTGAAGTAATAGATGTATGTACATGCATCAGAAGATAAAAAAAAAGACATATACAAAGGTGTGCATAGGAGCATTATTCATATAGTCTTCTAATCTGGAGTTTCAATGCACATCAAGTCTGGAAAGAATAAACAAATTGAGGAACATTCATAGTTGAACACTATACAGCAATGAGAAGGATTAAATTACTGCTATATAGCATAACATTTATGAGGATCAGCGTAATATTTAGCCAGAGAAGCCAGGAAAAGAGTAGGCAATGTACAATTGCATTTATATAAAATTCAAGACAAGGCAACACTAATATAAGGTGTTAGAAGTCAAGATGGCAGTTGCTTTTATGATAGCGCTTAGTGGAAGTGGGCACAACGGGGGCCTCAAAGGTGTTGATAAATATTATACTTTTTCATCTGGGTGGTGCTTAGATGGATGTGTCTATTTGGTGAAAATGAATCATGCTGTTTAAGACGTGTGTGCTTTTTTGCAGGTATGTTTTGAATTGCTTTTTTGAAGCAGACTTGATAGACAAAGAATTGCACGTACTTAATGTGTGCATTGTGATGAGTTTGGACATAGGCAAACACCTGTGATACCATCACCCCAATAAAGGGAATAGGCCTATCTAAAACCTCCCAGAGGTTTCTTGTGTCCTTTTGTTTTTTTCAATATGTTTTATTTTTGCAAAACTTAAAAAAAAAAGCGTATGTCTGATTTCTCAATCTGCTGACTTCCTGCCACCCTTATTTTTCACAATTTCTGAAACAGCTGCTTAATGACTAACACATTTTTACAACTTCCTATTATTTTTCATTCTTCAAGTCATGGAGGAATTATTGTAATCTTTTCAAGTCCCTCGTCCTGTTCACTTACTATTAATTCCTTTTGTGGGGATCAGACAGCAGACCTTAGAGAATTTTATAGAGCCTCTCTTCATTCTTCTATCTGCCAAAAGAAACTTTATGTTACAAACCTTGATTATTGATTCTCTCCATGACATTTAAAATGATACCTTTCATAGGAATTTTGTCTGTTATCACCTTTCTGCCCAAAGTAATTTACAGCAGCTGTGGAAATTTTGAAATTAGATTGGAGACCTTCTGTCCCAAACCACATGCTTCTTGAAACAGAGGGAGTTTTGAATAGTGTGAGGTTATTCCTAATCCTGGCAATAATACCTGAGAATAACGAAAGACTTAATGAGTTGATCTATTAAGTCAATTTTCAAATCACAGGTGAGGATTTTTTTTTTCCTTGAGAAATCGAGGTTAGGTCTGTCTCCAGGCATTCTTTAAGCAATAAACTTGAGTTCCTAGGAAAGGAAGACCTCCTAAAGTATGCGCCCAGCATACTCATTCAAATGGAAAGCCCTTTAACAAAGGAATCTCTTCCTCATGAGCAGTATTAAAGCAACCTCCCATTATGAAGGCATGTTATACTACCTCTTGGGCATTTTGCCACATGTTGAAGCTGCATTACAGGCTTTTGTATAAAATGTGTCTTTCTCTCAAATAGCTCAAACACTGTCTTCTCTCTCTTCTCTTTTCCTCTTTTCCTCTTTCTAACAGACTCCACCAAAGTTCCCCAACTTCAAACCTTAATTTCTTCTATAGCTCTCACAAAGTTCCACATAAGGACCTATTGAGAAGCAAGAAATCTGGTGATGGGACAGACTTTTGTGACTAGAAGAAGAGAAACCCTTGCAGAATGGCACAAGACTTGTCAGCATTATTGTTTTAGTCTTAGACTAAAACATAGCTTGTAGAATAAAGAAAATCCACATGTACTGAAAGGCAAACAGCATGACTTAGGCACAAAGCAAATTTAATCGTGTGTTCCAGGAAATTGCTTCACATATTACTACTGGATGCCCTGGTGGTTTTCAAGTGGCCACATGTGCTCTGCAGGGTGATGGGTTTGATGGCTAATCACTCCTCTGAATGTTTTGGACCTTTCTTCCAGATTATACAGGGCAACCTAACTGGACACTATAGCCCCAAGCCTCTTTATGGCCATTAAGCTGAATTCTTGCTAATGTAATAGGGGCACAAACAATTTTTGCTTGATCTGGATTTCTTCTGTTGTCTCTTCACACAAACTTGCAGGCAAATGAAGGAGAGCAGACAGCTGTGACTGTGCAGAGGAGGGCAGTGTGCCAGGGGATGGCAGCACCGCTGTGAAAGGGGCCTTTCTTTACCACTGTCTTGACAGCTCCGATCCATACCACACCTCCAGTTTAGGTGTTGAACTAGCCTGAAAAAGAAATATACTTCCTACCCCTTTTGTGTGTTTAAAAAAAATTTTTAAGTTTATTTATTTTGAGAGAGAGCGTGCGTGCACCCGTGATCAAGGGAGGAGCAGAGAGAGAGAGAGGGTGAGAGAAAATCCCAAGCAGACTCCATGCTATCCGTGCAAAGACTGACAAGGGACTTAGTCTCACAAACCATGAGATCATGACCTGAGCCAAACTCAGGAGTTGGGCGCTTAACCATTTGAGCCACCCAGGTGCCCTCCCCTTTTGGGGAGGTATTAGCTAATCGTTATCCTAGCTAATCCAGATAGGGTGTTTTTGGTTTTGATGAATAATTTTTGGTATGCTTTCAACATACTAAAAGATGATGGGACACATATTTGATGATTTTCATGATAAAAAATGCTTTATATTTCCATTGGATATTTGTTGTATCAAAACCTGTGTCTGTATTCTATGATATTCAGAACGATCCTGTCATGGCACTTAATGTGATTAATTATCCCTATTTTACAAATAAGGAAACAAGTTTATTTGCAGTTTACAACTTGATCTTTTCACATTGTCTCAGAGACCTATACAAGTTCGGATGAAATGTAGATTGGTGACTATTTGTTCAAGTCCATCCAAAATATTTTATTGAATTAAACTCCCCAAGTATAATAAGGTATCTCACCCTTCTGGAGATGCTATCATATATGGCTTTTTTTTTTTTTTTTTTTTTTAATTTTTTTTTCAACGTTTATTTATTTTTGGGCAGAGAGAGACAGAGCATGAACGGGGGAGGGGCAGAGAGAGAGGGAGACACAGAATCAGAAACAGGCTCCAGGCTCTGAGCCATCAGCCCAGAGCCTGACGCGGGGCTCGAACTCACGGACGGCGAGATCGTGACCTGGCTGAAGTCGGACGCTTAACCGACTGCGCCACCCAGGCGCCCCTATATGGCTTTTTTTAAATTGTGTTCATTTAACTTAACAGCCAGTTTATCTCTTTAATAAAATAAAAATACAATTTTTTTAATTAAGTACATTTTCAAATTAAGTGTTTAAAATACTAAGAAATTTCATTTTTACTGTTTCTTTTTATAAATATAGCGAATTGGGAAAATACAAAGGAGATGTTAAAAATTGCTCATATTCCCCAATACTCCAAAGTAAACACTATTAATAATCTTCATTGAAATTATTTATTCATTTTACAGAAGTCTATGTTTTCCTGAATTTCTGAATGATATTTTTAATGACATATTTTCTTCTTCATGTAAAATTTAGCAGCAGGAAAGATAAATCTGAAAATTACTTGTAACTCCAAGACTCAGAGATAATAACTACTTTTTATGTAGGTGAATACTTTTATACAAAAATAAAAAATGCTATTTAAAACATTTTTACTTAATGACAATGGCTAACTTGCGTGATCCCCACTAGAGCCAGGCACTGCGCTACAGATGTGACATCCATTGCCTTCTTTAGCATTAAGAACAAAGCCTGTAAGATAAGTGCTATAATTATCACCACCTTTACACAAGAAGGAACAGACATTTGTTTAAACAGCTTATGTATCATAACAATGGTGTGAAAGTATTAAGTATGACCACAGGTTGTCTCTATTGAAAGCCTGCACTGCAAACATTTTGCTACGCTATTTGAATGTCAAGAAATCGAAGGCTGCACTATATTCCATCCTATGCAGCCACCACAAGTATCCCAATCAGTCTAATACCTTTGGATGTATGTTGTTTCCTAATATTAACAGCAATGTATTTGTTTTCAAGTCTTCATACAAGGACATTTTGATGGAGTTCATATTTTTAATGGGGAAATTTATATTCTCTACTGAAAAGGAGAGAAATTGAGAGAAAATGATTATGTGGCTTTTAAACCCAGTGAAATATTCAAAAAGCATCATAGATGAAAGAACCTTGGGAACATAGTTATCAAAGTTACTCAATATGGGTGCAAAAATAAAATACTTGAAATTAAATATTTACACCTTTCAGTATGTAAAAATAGTCCTGGGAATACGCTCCATTTAGCAGATTTAGCTCAAGCTTAGCAAACCTCTCAGCACCTGTACAGAGATACTTTCCTCAATTAACATTATTAATGCCTAGAGAGAGGAGGCTTTTGAAGTTGTCAACAAGTTAAAGTTTATTAGCTATCAAATGGAACTTTGAGGAAGTAGCAAATGATTTAAAAAAAAAAGCAAGTCAACATTGGAACAATTAATTCTTTAGAATAATACTAATGGCACGTTATCAGAAACATATAAATACCTGATAAAAGTATGTGGATATATAATAAGAATAATCATTTCACCCATGTTAAATTTCAAGTTCAGAATATGAATAAAATGATTGTTTGGTTTAATATATGCAGATGCATGATTTCTCAGAAATTATTTTCGAAAATAATTTTTGAGCAGGATTCTTTTAGGTTCATTGACATACATAAATCAAATGTTTAAAATGTTATATTTTGTTATTTTAACATCCCTTTTAAATTTAACGTTTTCCCAGTTAGGACAATAAGTTATATGGTCACCCTGCCCATAAACATTTCTTATCCATCTTGGAGTGATACATGCTCCTTTATTAGCTTAGTCACTATCCTTTTATGATATCTTTTGATGTTTCAAATAATAAGGTAAATCACCAAATGCTTTCTATGTGAACAAGTAAGAGTTCATATTAACAAGATGTATGATGACTGTAGTTGTCTTTGCTACAACTAGTCATGCAGTTATATATAGTGTTGATTTCCATTTGTTCCATTACACATTTTGTGCTCCCTTTAGCTTCAGATAAAACCACAGCTTGTCACAATACTTTTCTTGGTGGCATGGTTCAGAACTTCATTTCTCAAATTTCTGAGCCTAGTGGTCCTCTTTGTATTCATTTGATGTATTCTGCTATTAATTTTTACCATTACACGGAATGATAAAAGGTGCCTTGGTGTCCTTGATTTCATCAGGTATATAACTGTCCCATTACGAGCAAAGGACTTAGTCTTTGCCTCTGCAGCTACTTCTTACTCCACTCCTGGAAGTGGAGTTGCAGTCCTATTCAATCTCTGGTCCTTTGTTCACTCTTGGCTAAGCTCTTAGCCTTGGTTCCACCAGTTCCTAGCTGCCTTTGCTTTTCCATATGTTTGTGCCAATATTTTTTCCAACCTGAGTCATGGTTAATGTCTCTTGGATTATGGAAGGTAAGAGCAATTTTACTTTTTCAAAATAAGCTGACGTGCCAAATACATTTATTTTCCTACTTTGTGAATTTTGGAAAAACGATGTTCAGTTTTAAGTTGTAGGTAGACATAGTATCAAATTTATCAAATTTAGTTTTTGGAAGGAACTTAATTATTATATATTCCATAATATAATTTACTACCTGATTTTTGTCTTGTATGAATTCCCAGAGAAAGTCATTTTTATTCTTTGTTTATACTTAACCTATCAAAAAGCTGTGTGTGTGTGTGTGTGTGTGTGTGTTTATCTGTAACCAAGGGAATTGCATCTTAAAATAAACAAAGTACCAATATTACAAGATAGGAGTTTTGTAAATGAAAACTCATCACACTGTAATGGCTTTTTAAGAAATAATTGAAAATGCTTGTTCCTAATTTCAGCTGTAGTCGGGAGGAATTTTACAATCTCTTTCTTAATGGAGCACATTAAGAGAAAAAAACCCATCATTGTCTAGCAGCCTTGTAATCCTTATATGACAAGCATCATTTCAAGAAAAGACTAAAACTTGGTGGGGTTTTTTGGAAATTATTATTTTTTCTTTACAGTATACTTGAGGTTTTTTTTTAATTTTCATTTGTAAAGCAACAATAAAACAAAACCCGCCGTACCTAAAGCAGTAAACAACAAAAGACTGAAGTTGAACGAACCATGTGTTCTTCCTTTAATGTTTGCTAGGTGTATCTTGCCATTATAATAACCTCTTAAATTTATTTAGTGCTTTATGGTTTACACGTTCACATGTTGGAAACTTATATTTGATCCTCACATAACTCTGAGATAACTCCTGTAGGTAATTTTTTCTGAAACAGAAATGAGCTGGCTTACACATAGTTTTTCTAGCTCTCCTCAAGACCAATGATATACACAGCTAAGATTATTGACTGTGTCCCTGAATTGACCCTGGGGAAGTATTAAAGCCATCAGCTCAATCTCATTAATATCATGGTTGACCACCAACCAGTGTTACCCAATATGTTAAATGTTGTCTTTCCAGAAATGTTATAAAAACACTACTGAGCTGAATGAATGTGTAACGTGGCAACCAAAATCCCACAGAATTCAATTACAACAGTTAAAATGCTTTAAAGTAAATTAAAGGATTTTGTTGTATTTATGCTACACACCTCAACAACAAAAGGGATATCCAGAGAGAAATGGAAAGGCATGAACTCTTTAAAGAGCCACACCACAGTGAAAGATGTATTTGTTTGTGTCATTGGGTAGAAGAATTCAAAGATAGTATCCAGCTTTATAGCTTGGAAGGAAGATCTTCCATGCTAGGTTTTGTTTTTATGGCTTACATTGGCCCATGACCCCTATATTTTTCACCAAAATTGTGTGTGTTGGTGTGGAATCTATTTTAAAAATTCACAGTTATATAAAGGCTTCACATAGAGCTTTGACTTCAGCATTTTAAGAGGTTTTAGAATTGGATCTATGTGACATGCTTGGCTATATTATACAGTCAAAATAATTTTTGTCTGAATGCATGGTAATCAATACATTTTGGTCAAAATCATAGTAAAAAACAAATACTCTTTAGTCCTGAGTATTTTGTCTGTTGGTAATTTTGGTGTGGCCTGGGGCCATTTTGTAACCCTTAATGTTTTACAGATATATTGTATTTTATAGAATATTTCAGGTTTTTGGCACTACCTGTTTCCTAATTTATGGTCTGTTACTCCAGTTTTGTCTTGTCATGTGCCACATAAGGGAATCAATTGAAATAATTAAAGCGTCTTACAACTGCATAGATAAATATGCTTTGTGTACTTCTGTTTTTATAGTGTTAATATCTCTGTATATTAGGATGAAATAAGAAATTGTTCTTTTTAAGTCAAAATGATTGTATAGCAGCAGTTTCATAGAGTTTAAAGTAAAATATGTGTAATATTTGTACACATATATACAATTCAGACATGCGCATTGAGATATTAACAGTGATTACCTTTGGAAAGATTACATGATAATATTTGGCTTTCTTTTCTATATCTGTATATTTTATTTTTGAAGAATGAGAATCCCTCAATTTGTAATAAAGACAATAATATTGAACAACACTATACAACATCAAAATGCATGATTCTAGACAAGAATGTGACTTGGGATGTATGTTTTTAAATCTCCCACCTGAATTGATGACTCCGAAGATTTATCACTTCTTTTACTTTGATTTATAGATATCTGAAAAAAGAAATCCAAAGCTAAACTCTTATTTTGCCCAACCTGAGCCCCTATTCCCACTGAATTTTCACCTTCTATTGTCTTCCCTTTGTTAGTAAAAGGTAATTCTGTCTTTCATTTCTTTAGGCCTAAAATCTTTGGGTTTATCTTGAACTCTTTCCTTCCTCTAACTCCCTACATTCAGTCTACTAGAAAACACCACCACTTCCACCCCTATCATCCAGCTTCATGTCATCATCAAATATTACCAGGTTTATTGCAGACTGTCTCCTAACCGGACTCCTTGCTTCAATGCCTGGTAATTAGGGTGATCCTTTAAAATTATCACTTACAATATGTCACCTCTATTCCCAAAACTTTTAAGGGCTTCTCATCTCAATGAAAATAAAAATCTGTATCCCTCACTGTAATCTGCGTGGTCCCTGGTGATCTGTACTCAGCTATCCCTGACGTCTTTTTCTTTTCCCTGCCCCTTTCTTCCATCTCTCCAGTTATACCAGCCTCTTTTCTTTCCCCTAGTTGACTGCAGTTGCTTTACTGGAACACTTTATCCTCATGTAGCAATATGGCTTCCTCAATCCTTTCATTCATGTCTTTGTTCAAATGTCGCTACATCAGGGGACTTCCTTGATCATCCTGTCTAAAATAGCTAGACAGATAACTAGATACATATAGAGATGGATATAGCTGTAGATATAGATATATCATCATCCACACATTGCTATCATTAGATGACGAATTCTACAATCAAAGTGTCTGTTTTTTTTCTTTGGTGTCTCTTGTTACCTTTATGGTGAAAACATCTTTTGACACATGACATGAGAAAAAAAGTTGACTGAATGATTTATAAAGTACAATCATTATGTAGTATGTGGCTGGGCAGTGTGGGGAGGTGGTGGGCAGGAGAGGTTTTTAAAATAACAGAACCAGGGGCGCCTGGGTGGCTCAGTCAGTTAAGCGTCTGACTTCAGCTCAGGTCATGATCTCACGGTCCATGAGTTCGAGCCCCGCATCGGGCTCTTTGCTGACCGCTCAGAGCCTGGAGCCTGTTTCAGATTCTGTGTCTCCCTCTCTCTCTGACCTTCTCCCATTCATGCTCTGTCTCTCTCTGTCTCAAAAATAAATAAACGTTAAGAAAAATTAAAAAAATAAAATAAAATAACAGAACCAGCACAGTCCACTACTCTTTGGTTTTCTCATTCAGCTCATTTGGGATGCAGGAGCAATAAGTGCCCAGATTGACTCTAGAAGCGAGCATGACCCGGCACCTCCATGGCTCACTTGCTTCTGTGTCTGACTTTGGCTCGGGTCATGATCTCTACTGTCAATGCACAGATCACTTTGGATCCTCTGTCTCTCCTTTTCTCTGCCCCTACCCTACTTCTGCTCTTTCTCTCTCAAAAAAAGAATTAAAAAACATGCAAACAAACAAAAAAAGCTGGGGCAACTGGGTGGCTTGGTGGGTTAAGTGTATGATTTCAGCTCAGGTCAAGATCTCATGGTTTGTGGGTTTGAGCCCTGTGTCGGGATCTGTGCTGACAGCTTGGAGCCTGCTTTGGATTCTGTGTCTCCTTCTCTCTTTGTTCCTCCCCAGCTTGTGCTCTGTCTCTCTCTCTCAAAAATAAATCAACATTAAAAAAATTTTAAAAAAAACAGCTAACATGACAATTAGCTACTGTGAAAGAATTGGCTTGTTATAGATACAGTAATCCTTTCTGTGTCTTTGAATTTAGAGTCATCTGGTTGAAAGATGATGAGCCACTGAGTTGCCACAGTGGCAAAGGAATTAAAATGAAGGTGGGTGGAGGAGGCTGAGAAATAATTTCTAGAAGCTGGTAACAGATCAGGTGTGGAGGGTAAGGGAAAGAAGGGAAGATAGCTGGACTTTCTAGCCTGGGAAACTGGGACAGGAGGGATAAAATTCTGCCTTTAGCCTCATTCCAGAACTCCTACTTCCTCTTCACCAACAGTATTGCCTTGGCATCGCAACTAGCCAGCCATTCTCCTTACAAATTTGCATTATCTGGAGGAAATAGCACCAACAATTTAAAACCACAGTGGTAACTGTGCTGATAGAGGTGACTGTAATGTGAGATAGGGACAAAGAAACAAACAAAAAAACTAAACCAATTCTTTGAAAGATAGGGCACTGTCTCAAGAATGAATATGGTGGTATTTAAAATCCTAACTACTGAGCACTTTTTTTCACTAGCAGCCTTTGTTCAAACAAGTATTGCCACCTTCCAGCTGACATTTCCTCCTATTTGGATCTACTATGATAATTAGTCATTTTTGTGCCAAACAGACGTACATGCTGTGTCATGAAATAAGACATTGATGGAGACCTGTGGCCTTGAACTAGTCTGTGTAACCTCTGAAGGTGATCATTTCAGGTTTAACCTCTGAAGGTGATCATTTCAGATTTAAATTACTAATCACAAATTTAACCTAAGTTGTCTTGTATCACTCAGTAGCATAATCACGTGCAACAGGAGTGAGGAAGTTGGATAGACCATTGATTCTCAAATTTTATCCATCATGAGAATCACCTGGGGGGGGGGTGTGGTTATTAAAACACAGATGACTGGGCCCCAGCTCCAAGGATTCTGAGTCAGTAAGTCCGGAATGGGGCTTGTAATATGCATTTCTAACAAGTTCCTGAGTGATGGTGATGCTACTCATTTGAAGACCACACTTTGAGAATCACTGTCATAGAATAATATTTCTCTTATTACTAGAGAAAGTGTTCTTTAAAGTATTGCATTTTAAATCCAAATGTAGAGCAATAGCTGTGAGACTGGGATATTCCTTCATCCTTGTCATTGCCAGGAGGGCAATTTCACACTCTTCTGAACCTCTAAGAGATGTAATCCTTGGGTGAAGTGTTAATTAACCAAATCACTAGTGAAACAGAGAAAATAGGGAAAGGAGAAACAAAGAAATGCAGTTTCTAGGTCTGTGTCCTGGAAATGTAGTTCTGGCTTTTATGAAAGGAATATTTTTAGACACCCAACTAAACACTTATTTTCTGCATCTATTGTTATTCACTAAAATGGTCAGGTAAGCCTTGATGTTTTAACTGTAGGGTAGTCAGGGAAGAGGATAGAAGACCTATTTGCAGGCAATTTCTCCAAATGTTTATGTAAATCTTGAGCTGTTTGCCCTTACATATCATTTCAAATTTAACTGACTTTTTTCTATATTAAGGGTTTTTAAAATACATACGTGTGTGTGTGTGTGTGTGTTTATTAAAGTTAATTTACCAATTTTGAGAGAAACAGTGACAGCATGAATGGGGGGAAGGGCTGAGAGAATAAGGGAGAAAGAATCCCAAGCAGGCTTTCTGCTGACAGCAGTGAACCTGATGTGGGGCTCAAACCCATGAAGGTACAAGATCATGGACCTCTGCTGAAACCAAGAGTTGCATGCTTAACCTACTCAGTCATGCAGGCACCGCTGTATGTTTTTTTCAGGGAAGCAAATCTCAAAATCTAAGACACCTTTCGATAATTTACCAGTCCATCATGTGATATGGAAAATTGTTCGTGCTTGAGATACTCATTTCATGCTAAATGCTTTACAATGTAGTATTTTCACATCAATCTATTAAAGATTATTTTCCACTAAAATAGTTTCTCTAATATATTTGTGATCACTATCTCTGCAAACAAAACCAAACCGAAAGAGTCATCTTCTCCAAAGAAGTTTTTTGATGATGAAATTTTCATGGGTCTTTTGTCAATGACAAGAATGGCACCTGGAACACAGTAGGCATTTTATTTCTTTGTTCAGTGACAGGCTACAAATGAGTCCGTACTACCTTAACCACTGTGGACATTACTCTCATGCATTTTGGCTTCCCAGAAAAATTGGGTGCCTTAATACAAAATTTTTATTTGGACAATGGCTGCATGAAATGGTCAGATAATTGGTGAGCTTAACAGCGTAGTATGAATTTCAGTGGTATAGATCATCATTATATAAGTGGAAACAATATAAGATGGGTCTCTACTCATAAAAATATATTGATAAAACTCCCTCAATATTTCTAAAAGATATATACTTTTAATTTAGCAGGTAAAAGTTCAACAGAATGCCACTTAAAAATGATCAGTGGAGGGGCGCCTGGGTGGCTCAGTGAGTTGAGTGTCTGACTTTGGCTTGGGTCATGATTTCGTCGTCGGTGAGATCAAGCCCCACATCAGGCTCGCTGCTCTCAGCACTGAGCCTGCTTTGGATCCTTTTTCTTCTCTCTGCTCCTACCCTGCTCGCTCTCTTTCAAAAATAAACATTAAAAAAAGATCCGTGGACATTTTTCTCTACTGTCTTGGTCTTCACCTATCCCTTACAGTGTTTTTGTTTTAGCAATTGTAGGGGAGAAAAACATTTTCCTTTTAGGGTCCCTGAGTGGATCTGAAAATTAAACATACAAAAGAGATTAACCAAAAAAGGATACAATTTGTGTTGAATCTTTACACAGGAGCTTTCACAAGAGAATGAAGGCTTGAAGTGACCGTAGCAGGAAGTTTTTATACTTTTTAGACAAAGAAACAATACTTTGGTGAGGAATTGGCAAGACACCGATTTAGGCTGGGGTAGTAAATGGTGAAGTAACTAGGAAGGTAAGAGTGATAAGAGTTTAGAAGGGTTTTTTTTATACAGATTTCTCGGCCCCCAGTTCCCAGTCTTTGGTAATGGGAATGTTTTCTTTCCCTCTGGTACAGGGTGGATATCTTTCATATGGGAGTTTTATGACCAGTTTCTGAGAAGAAGGCAAGAGGTCTAGTCAGAATGACCTTCCCACCTGTGCCATTTTCTAGAATTCCTTCAGCTTAAGATATTCATTGTGCCCATGTGCCATATTTGGGAGTGGTGTGCTCATGTGCCATATTTGGAAGTGTTGGTGGGGTCCAGAGCAGATGGCCAAGGAAGAATTCTTGAAGATGTCTTTGATACAAAAGGTGATTTTATTAAATCACAGGGACAGGATCCATGGGCAGAAAGAGTTGCATTCGGGTTGTGAGGAGTGGCTGATTATATACTGTGGAGTAAAGGCAAAAGGGAGTTTTCCACAAGGACTTTGATTTGTTACGGAGGAGTCCTAAGATACTGGAAGCCTATTGTCAAGCTAAGGTTGTTTTTTCCTCTAGTAGAGCATTAACATTAAGACTATAGGGAGTTCCTAGAGAAATGTGTTTTGCCTCAAGTATTTGTCAATGGGCTGCAGGTTATAAAGAAATTTAATTTTAGGGGTCCCTGGATGATTCAGTTGGTTGAGCGTCCGACTTTGGCTCAGGTCATGATCTCACAGTTAGTGAGTTTGAGCCCCACATCAGGCTCTCTGTGGTCAGCACAGAGCCCACTTTGGATCTTCTGCCCCCCCTCCCCCTGCACCTCTCCTGCTCGCATTCTCTCTCTCTCAAAAATAGCTAAAAACATTAAAAAAAATTTTTTAAGAAATTTAATTTTATTTACCGTTCTCTTTTTGCCTTTGTTCCCCATGTTACTGTGGAGCAGAGCATGATGTTGGGGCTCCAGGAAACTGAGTCTATAGGTTTCTGGAGATGAGGCTGTTGATATAATTTATTAAGACATTAGTAAAGTGATGGAGACTCATGTCCTGCAGGACTGTGATCTCTATCAGTTAACTGTTTGTTTTCTTTCATTTGTCCTTGGACAGCCAGGAGTGCCTGAAGAATATCACATGTATCACACCTGGTGAGCATGGTGCTAGCTTGTGCTTTGCCCTCAGCTTGCTTTATGCTCTCTCACCAGTAGTGTGATAGAGTCCCCCAGCCCAAGGAATGTGGTCAAAAACCCCAAGATGATGGAAGGCAACCTGGCTATGTGCATATATGTGACTTTCCTCATGATTCTGTAACATAAGACCATCCAATCACACTATGTGTCTGTATGGGAGACAAAGAAGTAGAAATCATATAAAAGGTTACACCCCTGCTGTGCTCAGGACTCAGTTTTTCGGGGAAGAACCCACTAAGCCCATGCAGGCGCGATGAATACGGTTGTTTACTCAACAAAGAAAGCCTTGGTGTCCCATCTCTTTGTGCAAGAATCCTGCTATATTTCCTGGGGGCTCACATCTGGGATTTGGAGAGGGTGCATTTCCACATCCTTTGTTGCTGAGGTGCGAACCTTGGAGCACCTGAAGGAGCAACCTTGCCTGGCGCCAGTGGGCCCCTTGATCCACAGGAGACTAGCCCCTCCCAGCACCCCAGGGCGAGTACCCTGGATGCACAACAGAACCCAGTGAGGCCCAGGAACCAGCTCAGGGAGCGCCTCCCATCAGACTGGTAAGAACCCAGGTTCGTTTTGGTACACTTGCTCCTAAGAGGCAGAAGGGGAGCCTGATCACCTCCCAGAGTTGCTCACATAGTTCATAAGGAATAAGAAAGAAGCTGCAACTCCCAAGGTGCTGGGTGTTGGGTGGCAGGTTGGAGTTGCTGTGTGACTGTTTGTGAATGAGACACCAGAAAGGTTCTGACCTGACCAAGGGCTGAAGTGAGTGTTGAGTCCCCATCTGCAGTTCCATGGTGACCTCATATGGCTTTAGGTGGCATTGACTTGCTCTGGAGTCTGATCTGGGTCAGAGAGTTGTCCTGAACCCACCAATGATAACAGGCACCTGAGATATTTCTGAGAGGAGAGCGGCCGGAAACAGGTGAAGCGAGTGTGCCTTCTCTCTAAATTAGCTCCTTCCTTCCCCCTTTTTCCTCTCATGTGCATGAAAGTTGTCCATTAGGGGAAGGAAATGGATGGAAAGCAAAGTGAACAGACTCCCCTAGAGTGTATGTTGAGGAATTTCAAAAAGGGATATTCAGGAGATGATGGTATGAAATTAACTCCTGGAAAGCTCTAGACATTACCAATTTCCTTACATTGATTGTTGGCAAGACCTGGTTCTATTCAGGCCACCTTGGCTGAAAGTCTGTATTGAAGAGAACTGTAAAGTTATGATAGTTCACCTCATGGCTTCCTCCAAATGCTGGCCAAAAACTGAAAAATCCATACTGTCGTGAGAGCTTAAGGAGACCCCCCTGCATTATGTCCCATAGTACCCATCACTGCCACCTCTGCCCCCAGTCGCCCCAGCTGCCAAAACCTCACTGGAGCCTGCCCTTAGTCCCAAGGCCTCCTCACCTCTACCACCTCCAGCCTTTCCTGATGTGACCAGCTTGCCTGAAACAGTGGTCCTAACCCCATACACCTCTCCCGGAAGGCACCTAGAAGATTAGGCCAGTGGAGGCAGTCCTTCGCTGCAACCACACCGGGGAGCCCTACAGATGCTACTGAGGGGAACTAGTCAGGGACCTGACAATTATGATCAGGAAGGCCAGATCCAAGGAGGCCAGCGTGTTTTTGTGTACCCACCATTTACCACTATGGATCTCCTAAATTGGAAGTGCCACATGCCCTCCTATACAGAAAAGCCCCAGGCTGTGCTTGAACTAATGCCATCCGTAATTCAAACCCATAAACCTACCTGGACAGACTGCCGCCAACTCCTCCTGACCCTCTTTGACGTGGAGGAGTGTCGCTGATTATCCAGGTGGCCCTAAATTGGTTAGAGGAGAATGCCCTGCTGGGACACTAGACACCCAGGTTTATGCTTGGGCTCACTTCCCTGGAGAGGAGCCCAAATGGGACCCAGATAACTCAAGTGTAGATGGAGGGTTCTCAAGGATTGAACAGTATCAAGAAGCCCTTCTAAATGGCATGAAGGAAGGAGGGGAAAAGACCATAAATAGGAGTGAAACATTGGAAGTGCTCCATGGACCTGGAGAGAGCCCGAGCCAGTTCTCTGAGAGACTATGGGAGGCATTTCATCTCTACAACCCTTTTGATCCAGAGGTGCCCATTAACCAGCAGGTGGTCAATGCAACTTTCATAGGTCAGGCCCAAGGGGACTTCTGGCACAAGCTGCAAAAGCTAGAGGCTCGCTGGCATGAATGCCAGTCAGTTGCTGGAAGTAGCAACTCAGGTGTTTGTCAGCCATGACCAGGTGGCACAGAGGGAAGAATGCCGGAAGATGCAGAAAAAGGCAGACTTATTAGCTGCTGCCTTGGTGGAGTAGTTGGAACACTCCCAGAAAGGTGCCCTGCAGGGATGGGGACAAGGCCAAAAAGGGGAACGGTTGGGAGGAGGATCTTGCCCCAACCAAAGTTATGATGGAACCACTGTGCTTACCATCATGAGTAAGCACCAAATGAGTGCCCCCAGGGGACGAATAATTCTCAGCAGAGCCCCAAGCAGAAAGAAAGAGGCTGTGTGGTCCAGGGCAGATACCAACCAGCATCATGGCTACACAGGGCCCCTGAAGATCGTTTTGTGGTGCTAGCTACCATGGAGGACTATGAGGAAGACTAGGGCAGACCGGGCTCTATTTTGTTAGGTCCCCAAGAGCCTCTGGTCCTAATGAATGTGGGGGGCTGTGACCCATCGACTTCATGGTTGATACTGGGGAGCACTTGGTGGTGACCCAACCCGTGGGCCCCTTCTCACAGAAACAAGCCACCATTGTGGGGGCTACAGGCAATCGGACATGCCATCCCTTCCTTCTGCCTCAGCAATTCAATTTAGGCCACCATGAAGTCACCCATGAATTCCTATACTTCACCAACTGCCCCATGGCTCTAACGGGCCGTGGCCAATTAGGAAAGCTGCAGGCCCAGATAACTTTCACCTCTCGGGGACAAGCTGCCCTGACCCTACAGAAACCAGAAGCAAAGATTATGGCTCTCAAGATTTCCCAAGGAGAAAACTGGCATCTCTCCAGTCTCAGGGAGGAACCACACCTGGTGCCTGAGCTTCCCTTTAGGATGCCTGGGGTGTGGGCTGAAGGCAGCCTACCAGGACTGGCCTGAAACATACCCCTGTGGTTGTGGAGCTGAAGCCCGGGACAGAGCCCACCTGCCAGAGACAGTACTTCATCCCTCACAAGGCACAGATCGGGATCCAGAAGCACCTGGAAAGGCTTTTAAAGGATGGGATCCTCTGGCCAAGCCAGTTGTCTTGGAACACACCCCTCTTATCTGTTCAAAAGCCTGGCACAGACGACTGCTGGTCGGTTCAGGACCTGCAAGCAGTAACTCAGGCCACCATCACCACATGCCCAGTGGGCCCGAACCCCTGTGCACTTTTGGGGCTCATCCCTGCCACAGCCGCCTCCTTCACCTGTTTGGGTCTCTAAGATTCCTTCTTCTGCGTCTGTGTGGCCTCCCAGAGCCAATTGAGCTTTGCCTTCCAGTCGGAGAATCCTGAAAATGGTGAAAAGGGCCAGTTGACCTGGAGCAGATTACCTCAGGGGTCCAAAACTCCCCAGCCATTTTTGGCACTGCATTAGCCTCTGAGTTGAAAGCCTTCCCGGTGGATCAATATGGTTGTGTCCTGCTTCAGTACCTAGACGACTTACTGCTGGCCGGAGGGTCCCCAGAGGTTTGCATGAAAGGGACTCCGCAGCTTTTACCCTCCTATGGGAAACTGGCTACAAGGTCTCAAGGAAAAAGGCCCAGACCCATCAAGAGAAAGTCAAATATTTTGGCTTCCACCTGTCCCAGGGGCAGTGCCAACTCGGTCCAGAGAGGAAGCAGGACGTTTTTTCAATCCCAGCCCTATCAACCCGACACCATGTTCAGGAGTTTGTGAGGTCTGCAGGTTTCTGTAGGATCTGGATACCTAACTTTTCAGTCCTGGCAAAACTCCTCTATGAAGCCACAGATGGGGAAGAGTGGGAGCCCCTGTTGTGGGAATCAGCACAGCAGAAGGCCTTTGAAGAAATAAAGCAAGCCCTCACTAATGCTCCTGCTTTGGGGCTCCCAGACATGACCAAGCCTTTTTTCCTGTATTTCCACAAGTACACTGGCATTGTGGTGGGAGTCCTAACCCAGATGTTCGGGTCATGGTATTGCTTAGTGGCATATCTTTCCAAGAAGCTTGACTCTGTTGCCACCTATGGGCACTTGTGGCCACGACCCTTATAGTGTCTGAGGCTGACAAGTTAACTCTGGGACAAAAATTGACAGTCCGGGTACCACATTCAGTATCGACATTAATGGAATATAAGGGTCAATACTGGCTAACCAATGTTAGGATGGTCAGATATTAGGGAATTCTATGTGAGAACGTTCTCCCAGAAGTAGTGAGGACCCTAAACCTTGCAACCCTGCTGCCTGTCAGGCCAGGCCAGCCAGATCATGACTCCATTGAAGTCATGGATGAGGTGTTCTCCACCCTCAAGGACCCCGATGCTGAATATTTCACTGAAGGTAGCAGTTTTTTTTTTTTTTTCAACGTTTATTTATTTTTGGGACAGAGAGAGACAGAGCATGAACGGGGGAGGGGCAGAGAGAGAGGGAGACACAGAATCGGAAACAGGCTCCAGGCTCGGAGCCATCAGCCCAGAGCCCGACGCGGGGCTCGAACTCACGGACCGCGAGATCGTGACCTGGCTGAAGTCGGACGCTTAACCGACTGCGCCACCCAGGCGCCCCAGTAGCAGTTTTATGAAAAAGGGAGAGTGCCTTGCAGGTTACTCCATGGTGACCCTGAATTCTGTCATTGAGGCCAAGCCCCTGCCAAAGGGGACTTCAGCACAAAAGGCAGAGCTCATTGCCCTGAGACCTCCAACTGGCAGCAGGGATATGTGTTAATGTATACACAGACTATAAGTATGCCTTCACCACCCTCTACGTGCGTGGGGCTTTACATAAAGAAAAGTGTTTAATAAACTCAGGAGGGAAACACATAAAGTGTGGTAAGGAAATTCTTGAACTCTTAGATTCCTTGTGGGCCCCTAAAAGGGTGGAAGTCATGCATTGTCCAGGACATCAAAGGGGAGACACGACGGCTGCTCAGGGAAACTGTAAGGCAGACGGAGAGACAAAGCTTGCGACCTCCAAAGGAACAGCGGAATCAGCGGCTTTAACCCCCACACTGGTCCCTAGTCCACCTGCAGAATGGGACCTAATTAATCACAACATGAGAGTTCAAGACTGAAAAATGGAAGCTACCTCCCAGGTGGATGGTGGAAATTTGAAGATTTGAAGTAGCAATTCCTGAGGCCCTGGCTCCAGCTTTTGTCAAGCAGTTCCATCAGGAAACCCATATTGGCCGGACAGCAATCAATACTATGTTGAGCCAACATTTCTATGCCCCTCGACTTTCCAGAATAGCCTAAGCAGTATGCAAGCAATGTGAAATGTGTGCCAAGAATAACCCACGTCAGGGACCCAAGGCCACTCCTGGGGTGCAGAGTATTGGGGGAACCCCATTTGAAAACATGGTGGACTTCACTGAACTTCCCCGGGTCCGAGGCTGCAAATATCTGTTGGTCTTTGTGTGCACTTTCTCAGGCTGGGTGGAAGCCTTCCCTACTCGCACAGAAAAGCCACATGAAGTGGCCCGACTTCTAAAAGAAATCATTCCTTGATTGGGTATCCCTATCCCTGTGGGATCAGATAATGGGCCAGCTTTCGTGGCTGAGGAGGTGCAGCTGGTGGCAACGGTGTTAAAGATCACGTGGAAGTAACACCCGGCATACTGACCTGGAGCTCAGGGAAGGTGGAACGAATCAACTGAATCCTGAAACTGCAACTAAGTAAACTATGTCAGAAAAGCCACCTACACTGAGACCAGGTGTTGCCATTAGCCTTGATAAGAATCAGGTATAGCCCCACTAAAGCAGATGGGATTCTCCCCTTATGAAATCCTTTATGGGTGCCCTCCCCCCATCAGCAAGGGTATAAGGGGGGATTATAACCCTAAGGCAACAGATGAGGGCCCTCAGCTCTACCCTAAAAAGGTAGCCAACGTGGGTCCCTGAATTCACCACAGCAGAGTGAAGGTGGTATCTTGAACCTGGGAGAACATTCCTAATCCATCCACACCGTGCAAGCTGACCATAGAGAAGAAACAATCTACAATTCCAGAGGCTCTGAGAGACTGCAGTCCTGCTTCAGTCACTCTGGAAGCTGACTAATCTATGCATGGAGGAAGGTTGAGGAATCAACGGTCCAGTGGAACAAAGAAACTGTCCTTATTTTCTATATCTGTTTCCTTATTGTGATGCACTGTCATCCCTTGTTCCTTGCTGCTACTGTGATCCTTGCTCCACTTTTCGCCATAGGATTGGCAGAGGCTGCCCTGGCCGGCTGGGAGTGTGGTGAGAGGTTTCTGTTAGCACTTACCTTTCTTTGGTGGGTAGGATGCTTCATTGGTATTGGTTGCTTCTAATCTGGACCCCTTCTGTAGACCTCCATTCCTCATCATGTGACCCATGTATTTGCCTAACCAGGTCAGATCAGGGAGTCAGTTGGCCCTTACTATACCATACCTATTTCTCATGCCAAGGAATAGTCCTGGGGACCTGAATATACAAGAAGACCACCTATTCTATCTGCCAATGGGAGAATCCATACACTTGATTTGACCCACAATACTGCCCCAGTGAAGGTTGGTTAGAAGTCTGGTCCTATCGAGATGGGGGAGCCTTGGTCAGCCAGACACAAATTACTAACCCAAAACAACCTGTGTCAATGTTGTTTGACATATGTATTGGTCCAGAGGCATCTGTCATACAAAAAAAAAAAAAAAAAAAGAAGCAGGCACTTGTCATAGAGGGCCCAGGGACTTTTGATATGCCATGTGGAGGCTTAGATTGGGAGTGGGAATACCGACTCAATGACAAATACATATGTGAGGAACATGGTTTATGTGCCTGTACACATGAAGTTTTATGCCTCAGCTGGAGCTGTGTTCCATGAGCTACTTGGAAAAAATAAGGTACAAGAGCACTCCTTCAGAAGGAGACTGCTACCTCAGGTTGTCGAACAAAGGCCTGTAACCCTGTTAATTTTGCCATTATTAACCCAGGAGATTCTGAATGGCAATGGGGCACCTGAAATGGCATCTGGATCCGTGTGTGAGGCAGAAATCCAGGGACTGTGCTTTATTTCAAGAGAGTCACTACCGCCCATCCAACTACATCCCATCAAGTCTTCCACTCCATCTACGAAGAAATAATAAGTAGCCCCCCTCCCATTTGAGTCACAGCGAGGAACTTGTCTCTGGGCCTAGCAGAGACTGTAGCCCAGACTCTAAAGATCTCTTCTTGCTATGTATGTGGGGAAACCAACATGGGAGATCAATGGCCATGGGACCCTAGGGATCTCTGTGAACCTTATAATGGAACTGAATACCTCAGTCCTACTACCAGGGTTTGGCTTCTCAAGCCCTCAATTACTGGGAAAAACTGCCTTGCCCAGTGGAGAAGAAAGTTCACCCATCTCTGTTGGAAACTTAACATGCCTGGGGCAAAGATTCTATAACTCAACTGCCCAGGAAACCCAATGGTGGGAGGCCCCATATCTTCATGAGCCAGATCCCCACCCTGTGTCTAACTTCTCTCATCTCTGAGAGGCCTAGGACAATGGCGATATAGCCACTGAATGGCGGGCCCCAGGTGGACTATACTGAATATGTGGAAGGGCAACCTATACTTCCCTCAGGCTGGTCAGGGTCATGTGTGCTGGGAACTATTTGTCCATCTTTCTTCTTGCTTGCATTTGCCAGAGGGGAACATTTGGGAGTCCAAGTGTATGGGGACACAGAGACTCAAAGGAAATGATGTGCCCTACAAATTGGCAATTAGAAAGATAATAAATGGCCTCCAGAGTGTATAATTCAATATTATGGCCCTGCCCCTGGGCAAAGGATGGGTCCTGGGGCTACCGTATTGGCATTTACATGCTAAACTGCATGCAGTTGTAGAGAGTATAACCAATGAGACTTCTGGGGCTCTTAACTTACTGGTCAAATGGCAAACCAAAACACGCAATGCTACCTATCAAAATCGCTTGGCCTTAGATTACTTGCTTGCTTCTGAAGGAGGAGTTTGTGGAAAGTTTAACCTGAGAAACTGCTGCCTCCAGATAGATGATGAAGGAAAAGTCATAGAGGAGATCACAGATCGAATGAAAAAGGTTGCTCATGTCCCAGTCCAGACCTGGAATAGTTGGAACCCGGGGCAGTTATTTGGAGGATGTTTTCCAACTCTCAGGGGGTTCAAAACCCTCTTTTGATTTGGGGAGCTTTCTTAATCCTACCTTGCTTAGCTCCCCTGGTTATACTGTTTCCAGCCTCAGTGAGGCAATTGTCAAAAGAAAAACGGCCACACATGTGATGATATTATGAAAATACAAAGCTTTAAATCAAGATAATGCTCTTTGACCCAAAATAGAGGGGTCCGAGCATCAAAGGGGGGAATGTGGTAGAAAAAAAACCAAAATAAGGGAAGGCAGTCTGGCTATGTGCATATATGTGACATTCTTCACGATTCTGTAACATAAGACCACCCAATCAGACTATGTTACCATGTATGGGAGACAAAGAAATAGAAATAATATAAAAGGCTACACCCTGCTGTGCTTGGAGCTCAGTTTTTCAGGTATGAACCCACTGAGCCCATGCCAGCATGACCAATAAAGTTGCTTACTGGACAAAGAAAGCCTTGGTGTCCTCTCTCTGTGAAAATCCTGCTATCGTAGTATTTGCTTGTTTCACATTTGGAGAATCAGGCAGGAGAGTATTATGTACTGAAGGCAAACTTCATAAGCCTTTATAGTTTCTAAGTAGGTATAGGAAAAGACAAAGAGATAGAATGCTAAATGGTCTGTGCTTCTACTAAGTGACTATTAAAGCTGCTTTACAGTTATTATTAAGACTCTAGAGGCAAGCTCCCAGTGTAATCTGTGACGTAAGAAAAATTACCACTAAAGACCATGGGAGAAAATCTAACTTTTTAATTCTAATTAAAGTACATAATTAGATTTTTTGGTGATAAAAGTATCACTTGCACTAAATGAGTATAAATGTTAAAAAATATCTTGAAAATTTATGAGAAACTGGGGTAAGATAGGTCAGTAGAATTAATTTAGAATTCTAAATAAGGAAGAGCATGAAATGTTTGTGATATAGATAACAAGACTTAAAAGCATGTGATTGACCAAGACATATCATGAATCTACTGCATAATTCAGGTTGTTTGGGAATCCTCTTAAAATTAACTCCTCATAATTAAAACTGACTTCCTTAGTCACAGTGAAATTTTCACATTATCTTTAATCTGGATAATTAATACACTATTGGTCTTGATATTGGTGTTCACCTAAATTGTATGTAAAGTTAGGGAATATAATTATATTTGTCAAAATGGTTGTTTAATTTTCAATGGGTTTCGCTTTGAATTTCATTTGTTCCCATTTACTTGGGACTGTCATAAAGTCTACTCTTGAGACTTCATGTTATCCACCCCCTCCTGATTGGAAACACAGAACTAGGGACCGTCATTCATATTCAGTGTCTTATATTTGAGAAGACTGCCAGGTAACATGAATACAGCTCAACATAGAGTTTACTACTCTGTGGACTTTTTCTCCGAAGATAGCTGTGCAAATAAAAATGGAAAAAAAAAACTTATCATCTGATCAAACCAGAATTTATTTCTTGTTAAACTATGTGTCCAGGAGGATAGGAAGAATCAAGGGGCCAATGAAAGCAAAATTCATTGTATCCCAACATGGTGCCTATGAATCAAAATGACAGATATATAGAACTTCCATAATTATTTGTTCCTGTATTGAATCAATGGTCTGACTTAAGGGGACACTGTCCAATAAGTGTCCTGCTTGCTAAGGTCATATTAAAATGGGATTTGCAAGTTCCTCAGTTACTGAAAGTAACACTGTCACTACTTTTTAACTGTATTTAACCACTGATATTTAAATACACTGTCTTCCTCTAACCCCTTCTCCAGTACTGAACAACCAAGGTGGAACACATAGGGCTTGAGCTGCCAGCCTTATTACATTGGTTTATTTAATTTTTCCTTTTAATGTGAGTTCCTCTGCCTCTGAATTGTGAACTTCCCAAGGGCAATAAATGCCTCACTACCTGGCATATCATCACACTAAATAAATGCTTATTGAAAAAGGGTATCTCGGGAAGTCTGAGCATAAACATAATTATTCTCATAATCCAACCAGCCTTTACTGAGTGTGGGCTGTGCACAAGATTTTTGGCTAGGCATTAAGATACAAACATAAAGGAGATATGTCCCCTGCTTATGGATCTTACAGTCTGGTTTGGGATGCAGATACATGAGGCACCTTTTGTACAGCATAGTAAGAGAAGGATAAGTTATTCATAAAGCAGTATGGGACCCTGCACTGGGAATAACTCAGTTTTGTTTTAGAAATACCCTTTTGGCAGGAGGTATGCCATGGGTTTAGGGAAGAGGAAGGAGGCTACGTGAGTTCTAGTCATGATTTCCCTCCAAACTTAAATTCCTTCTTTAAGGAAAGACTTGTTCAATTCCATATTTTCCAAGAGTCCTCTGTGTTAATTATATTCCTGAATGGCAGAACAGTGACTCACACCTTTGCTGAAATGAACACCGTGTGTATGGTTTTACAACTGCTCCGTCTTTCCAGCCCCAATGTCCCTTTCCTGATATTCCTTTCAAGGCACTAGATTCAGAACATCTGTTCTGTGTCCACACAGATAGGCATTTGATTCTTATTCTTTCATGTACTACCTCTGAGCCACTGGACAAGTTACAAAATGACGTGTTTGAAGATTGAATGTATTGATTCATATGAAAGGTTTTGTGTGCTACTTGGCATATGGATTGATCAAATGTCGTTATTATGAATGGTCCTATTTGGATGATATACATGACTTCCATTCAGGGTCAGAAAGCAGAGAACTGACAATCAGCTCTTTAATAATAGGAAACAAAAGTCTTAGAGAAAGAAAATGAGAATTTATAGCCTTTTTTGTTGTTTAGTTTTTGAGAAAAAAAATATTCTTTCTAATAAAAATCACTTTTTAAAAATTTTGCCAAAGTTAAACATGTATATCTTTTAAAATCAAGTGCTGTACAGATAGATGTATAATATCATCACTGATCTCCTGCCCTCAGTCATCCCATCTTGTATAACCCCCCATAAACAGTTTAGAATTTTTCTGCTTTCAATTATTTTTATGGCTACTGTAGTATTTCTAAATATTGTTATATGATAATTTTTATTTATTAATTTTACAATTAACAGTTTATCTGATTGATGATGAGCAATCAGCTGATTAACAATACCCTATAACCTCTTTCTGCTCCTGGCAAGTCACTTTTGTATCAGTAATCTAAGTTCTTCCACTTGTTTTTTTCCTTCCCTCTCAAACATTTTTAACCTCCATTCCTTGTTCCATTATTCTGAGTGAATTTTTGGATCACTTGTATTAGTCAGGGTTTTCCAGAGAAACAGTACCAATAGATATATAATATAATATAATATAATATAATATAATATAATATAATATAATACAAAATTTATATATACATTTATATATAAAAGTAATTTATTATAAGGAATTAGCTCGTGCCTTATGAAGTCTGGCAAATTCTAAGATATATAGGGTAAATTGGCAAGCTGGAGATCAGTGAGAGTTGATGGTATAGTTCCACTGTGAAGGCTTATAAGACTCAATATCCCAGAAGACTTGATGTTTCAGTTTGAGTCTGAAAGCAAGAAAAATTCTAATGTCCAGGTTCAAAAGCTATTGGGCTGAAGTATTCTCTCTTACTCAGGATGGTCAGAATTTTTGTTCTACTCAAACTTTCAGTGGATTGGAATAGGTGCACCCACATTGTGGAGGGCAATCTGCTTTACACAGTCTACCAACTGTAATGTGAGTCCTAGCCAGAATCACCCTCAGAGTCTCACTCACAGTAACATTTGACCAAATTTCTGGGCACCTTGTGGCCTAGCCAAGTTGACACATAGAATTAACCACCATAGTTACTCTCAGCAGAAGCCAGGCAGCATGTCAAAAAGATAACCAAGGAGCCCTGGGGAGAGATGTATGTGGTGAGGGACTGAGGCCTCCATTCATTATCGACGTGAGTGCTCTGTCTTCACATTGAATCCTGCTGCTCCAGTCAAGTTTAGATGACTGCAGCCCTGACCAACCTTTTGATAGCAATTTCATGGCCAACAGAAAGCCAGAACCTCTCACTTAGCTATTCTCAAATTCTTGAGCTACAGAGACACTGGGAGATAATCAGTGTTTATTGCTGTTGTAACCACTGATTTGGGTGGGGAGGGCAATTTGTTATGCATCCATAGATAGCTCATACACAGTATTTTGACTGGGTAGTTATTGTTTGCTACTGAATCTGGCTATGTGCTAGAATAATAGTGTGTTCTCTTACTGGTCCAATGTTATGGCCCCTTTGATAGATAAGTTTCCAGTGTCAAATTCAAACAGTTTACTTTTTAAATCTGGAAAATTCTCTTATTATACTTTCATTATTGTCCAAAGACTCATTCTTAGTGTATTTTCCCTCTGTCCCACTCTCTCCACCACCCAGGGACCTCTCCTCTTTTGTCCTAGTACAAACTGATTCTTCACTGGCAGTACTGATTGGTTGTCATGACAGAATTCCCTGCACGGACCTCCTGGGTGTATTCACTCTTTCCAAGGAAGAAAGAGTTGGAAAGGCATGGTAAATACCTGAATGTTGTGGGTGTTTTGTTTTGTGTTGATGAGAATCAAATGGGGGCAGCTATAGGGGTAGGGGAAAATAGTGACTGCAATTAATGAGTTATCGGCACAAATTCTCATTCTTGCCCTCTTATTTTACTTGGTCTTTCTGTGTTAGAAGTTTCTTCACAGCCATTGACTGTACCCATTTCATGGGTATTCTTGGTTGCAAATGGTTTCGCTGAGTTATTAACACCACTCCTGGGTGTAATTACTTTTTACAGGTATTTGTTATCATTTCTTATCTGTTGATAGCTCTACTCCCATGGTTTTGGAGCCTTATACCTTTCTATTCTATGTACTATAATTTTAATGAAGCGTCAGGAGAACTAAGAAAGACATGTCTGTATTTAAAGTGCCAGAAGCCTTGTTGATTCTTTTGAAATAACAATTTTATACTATCTCAGAAATTACCTGATTGAAAAATATTTCTAGATTTAAGCCACAAAGACTTCTTTGTAATAACAAATACAGTAATAACAAATTTGAAAGAAAATAATGTGGTTCACTATGAAGCAAAGTCAGTTTGCAAAGTCATGAGTCAGAGCTTTCTTTTATATAAGAGATGCTTTAGAGGATACTGACCATATGATTTATGCTTCCATTCACTCAGTTAATTCAGTCTGTGACTATGTAATAGGTGATATCTTTTGTTACACAAGTGCCACTAATAGATGAAAAAAGTCAAGTTGTGCTTTCTGGCCCCAAGGAATTGATGAAGTAAAAATTAGCCATGTGAACAAATAATTCCAATTAAGTATAGAACGTAACAACTAGGAAATTAAATGAAACAAAGAGATACAGAAGAGTTCCTACCATCTAGGCAGGAACAGGTTCTTGCTCACTTCAAATTTCCTATGTCCTAATCCAAGGCTTGGCATAGAGACAATGCTTGGGTAGGTATTCATTGCATGAATGGATAGGTGATTAGGTTGAAGTCAAAAGGATCTATAAAGCTTCATGATAGCAGAATTTGGCCAGAATCTTAAAGAATTGGCAGGATTTGGGTGAGTAAGGTTTGAAGATAAATAATATTCCCAGAGTATTTCTATCAGGCTTTGAAGACCTGGGAAAACATCAAGTGCACTTTAGAAACTCAGCTGAATGCCTTCAGTGACTCTTGAAAAGTAGGTGACTTTGGAACAATGCATTGAACGCATTGTTAGAAATATGAAGTCTGTTTGGTAAAGATTGGGCAGAGATTGCTAGTTCCCCTCCATATCTGTTATAACCTTCTTGCTTTTAGTGATATAATCCCTTGAGTTTAAGCTGGGATGCAACCATGTGATTAACTTCAGGTCAGTAGGACATGAGTATAAGTACAGAACTGAAGTTAGTTTTGGAAACGTGGAGTTTAGAATGCTCATGTTAATCTGAGTGAGAAGTACACTTTGTCATTTGGATTTAGATTTTTATAGTTCCAGAGTGAGATTCTGGCAGGAGACTATCCTAAACACTGCTGCCAAATAAATCTCCCAAACTCCATAATGTTCAGCATCCAACAGAGTAATATTCATCATTTAACAGTTTTATACAAAGGTTGATTTTATTTTAAAAAAATGCTGAATTGAGCTGTATTTATCATGAATATACTCTTCTGAAAATAACTTTTTCTGTACATTAGATGAGGCACAGATTAAACTATTCTGACACACCTTATCAAAACCATTGGCCCAAATAAGATAGAAACATTTTACTCTTTTATACACAGAAGTCCAGGACAAGTAGGATGAGAATGACCTCATGCGAATATCCAGGGACTCAGGGTTGTGAGGCAGCTCAGCCATCCTTAATCCACATCTTACAAGGTCCTTAGTGTCACTGTCATTTCCATCTGGTGGAAAAGAAGGAAATCTGAGGCAAGTAACTTAA
Organism: Lynx canadensis; assembly: GCF_007474595.2. NCBI lineage: Eukaryota > Metazoa > Chordata > Mammalia > Carnivora > Felidae > Lynx > Lynx canadensis. The sequence goes on from NC_044321.2 coordinate 21,467,416, forward strand.
TCGTAGTCATGAGAACCCTTAAGCTGTACATATCACTTCTGTTCCATGGCATAGACTAGACAAACAGATTATGTAGATGAAATAGTATTTAAAGAAGTAATGTTTTATGAGCAGAAATGGAAGTGAGATTACCAGATAAACAGACAAGTATAACTGACCATGAGAAAATATATTGTAGTCTGATTTGGAGCAGTAGCCATACATAGAAGAAAAAAAAAAAGGACCAATTAAAGAAATAATGCATTAGAGGAGTTGTTTATGAAGGGAAAGTCACAGGTCTCTCTGGAATTTTGAAATCGAATGACTGGGATGATAATGTTATTAAAGAGAGAGACCAAAGTCAGAATTAACAGTTGATTTAAGGAGGAAGTTAATTAGTAGAATATGATGTTGGAATTGAGTGTTCGTGAGACATCTAAATGAAGTTCATCTCAAGAGAACAGATCTGATTTTTATAAAGTTCCATGTTTATTTTCTTTTGTCAGTAAAAATGATTTCACGTAGAGGCTCCCCCCACCCCCATCCTGGCTTCTCCTTAAATTAATTCTCAAAGCAAACATGAATATTTGCATTATACCCCATGTCTTGTCTTCATAGCCATAATAGAACTATACCATGAATTGCATTTTTGTGTGTGTGGTTTTTTTTAATGTTTATTTATTTATTTTGAGAGAGTACAACAAGGGAGGGGCAGAGAGAGAGGGAGAGAGAATGCCAAGCAGGCTCTGCAGTGATGGTGAGGAGCCTGATGCAGGACTCAATCTTATGAACTGTGAGATCCTGACCTGAGCTGGTTAAGAGTCAAACACTTAACAAACTGAGCTGCCCAGGTGCCCTGTAATGTTTTCACTTAAGAGTTTGATTATCCTTATTCCCTTTAATTAAGCAGATGGAATTTTATTGTCTAATTCTTTGTAGAAATCCTCATGTCTCATTTTCCCAATCTTTGTAGCTGAGAAGAGACCAGAATTATGTGAGGCTCCGGTGGGCACTGGAGACCCTAGGCTGCCCCTTCACACGGGCAGGGTGAAAAAGAACAGTTAGAAAACAGGCTCTGCTCTAGCTCTGAGAGTTAATTTAATTCCTCTTACTGACTTTGTTGACAATTGGAATCCCATGATTCTGGACCTTGCTGACCTATTCATAACTCTTGATTACTCTACGTTTCTGTGCCTGAGTGGTAGTCTCTGGAATCATCCTCTTTGCTGTCTAGTGCTGTACTATCTGAAAGAATTGTTTGCTGCCTGCTAGACTGCCCAGTGAGATGTTTATTTTTAAAAAAGATAATTTATTATTGAAATTTTCAAATATTTAAAATCCTAGAAAGAATAATATAATGATACCATGTATCCATCCACCAACTTCAACATCTATGAATATTAAGCCAGTCTTTTTTCATTGCTTCATTTATTCTCCCCTTTTTAAAAATTAATTTTGCTGGACTCTTTTAAGGTAAATCTCAGACATCATTTTATCCATCAGTATTTAAGGATGCATCTCTAATTACTATGCATATATACATACGTGTGTGTGTGTGTGTGTGTGTGTGTGTCTCCACCATGTACTATTATGTTGAATACATTTAGCAGCAAGTCCTTAATACTTTATACTGTATTTCTCTTAGATTTCCATGATTGCTTTCACAGTTGGTTTATTTGAATCAGGATCTATAGCCCACCTATTAAATGCGGGTGTTAAATCCCTAGTCTCTTTCATTCTATAACCATCCCTTTATGCTTTTGCATCTTTGAGACAGAAGGTCATAATCATAAATAGGGTACTGCCATGGATTTATTTGTCTTTCTAGAACTTTCTGTAACCAACCTCTTACCTACCCATGTAGTAACTGAAGAACAACTCTTGCTTGGTTAGATTCTACATACTGCCTCTTAGTGATTAAACCCTGTTTTATTGTCAGCCATAGCTTTGTGAGACAGGAACTCTTCCTTCTAGAAGTACTCATTTGCCTCCCAGTCGTTTTGTCTTTGTTTTAACACAAATGCTGATGCGATTTCACACAGACACTTTCTTAGACAAGGGTAAATGTTACTTGTATACCCTGTCCTTCAGTTCATTATTTTAAGACTTTGTGCTAACTTTATTGGAAATTAAAAAAATTCTTCCGTTGAAGAAATAACGATGTTAAAAACAAAAGGTGGTTTTTATGAACAGAGACAGGAAGTAAAAGAGTTACAATGTGAAAGCATCAGCCACATTTGTCAAATTTGGAACTAGACTAGCAGATGTAATTTATTCTGTGAATTTCTGCTCCTGTTACCAGAATGCTTTATAATAGACTCAAACAGGTTACATATTAGTATTCTAAATTATATCCCTGCATGTGATGTTGAGCTTTCAAGATCCACATCTATCTAATGAACACAGCCTTCAACTTTTAAGTACAGATCTTTATTTGCTGCCAAGTCACTGCTTCATTTGTCTTTATTTCTCTGAAGAAAAAAATTATATACTTTGATTTGTTCATTTGTGTCTTCAAAACTCTGGTGATGATATAATAGGATGTTAGCACAGTATTTTATTTTATTTTATTTTTTTTAATTTTTTTTTCAACGTTTATTTATTTTTGGGACAGAGAAAGACAGAGCATGAACGGGGGAGGGGCAGAGAGAGAGGGAGACATAGAATCAGAAACAGGCTCCAGGCTCTGAGCCATCAGCCCAGAGCCTGATGCGGGGCTCGAACTCACAGACCGCGAGATCGTGACCTGGCTGAAGTCGGACGCTTAACTGACTGTGCCACCCAGGCGCCCCAGCACAGTATTTTATATGCTTTCAAAGATGGGAGCCTGTGCCATTGTGACCAAAACAAAGTCAGCTGGAAAAAAAAGATACCTAATTCCAAATACAATTAATGTAATGATTCTGCAAACTGATAAAATGTCTGGAATCCACAAAATATAAGAATTTTTAATCAGTAATATTACAGTGAATTTCAAGAGCACCTAGAGGGCAGTGTCCTATCTTCTGTGTGTCTAGAAGAGCACTCATATTTCTAGGTAAGATATCAACTGTTACATGTTTTGATACAATACAAGCACTTCTGTTTTTAGATGGAAAGTTTTAAATTAGAAACAGATTATTTATGCTTTTGAAATATAACTTATTTTTATGGGACAAACTCTCAGAGTCACTTGAATTCATTAGCATGCATAGGATACTAATGAAATGGCAACTTACATCCTAGAGAGAGGCCTAATTAAATTAATGGATAGGTAGGCCATATTTCAGAAATACTAGCTCAGGAAGAACCTACATTGGCTCCTAATGGTCAGAAAAGAAGATGGCTTTGGAATTTGTGTTTTTGAGTCAATGAATGAATAATCTCTTTTGAGCCAAGGCATCTTTTCTGCAATATCTACAAGTGGAAATGAGGTCATGTCTCCTCATGGATGTTAGGAAGAAAAATAAGTATTAGAAACTAAGGGAATTAGGGTATTCTGAAATTAAGAACAGTACCCAGTTTGAGAAACAGATTTTTCTCCTTTTATCTTCCTAGGCAGGCAAGTGACTAAATGAGTAATGCCACTCTGGGTCTTCTCCTCTGGGAAAATGTGTGTCCTGGAACTTGACTGGACTGGAACTCACACTTTTCCAGCATTGCATTCAAAACAGAAACACTTCTTCAGGGAAGTTCTCTTCTTCATTGTTTTCACTGCAAAACCCTGCACCTTCAAGATTCTTTCTAAAATCCTGCTTTATCGACCTGAGGAGTGAGCCAAATTTCCCCACTTGGGATGTGTGATGGATTCCTTAGAAAAGATACTTACCCATAGTTGCTCATTGTTATTTTACTGCCCTCGTTTTACAGCGAGGAAATTAAAAGCAGAACCATTAAATTTTTAAAAACTTATTTTCCATTAAAGATGAATGTACATTTTCAGTCTTTTTGTGAAATGTGTTACTGAAGTTCATAAATCCCAACTACTTTTCAGAATGTATCTGTATTGATAAGGATGAGAAATAATTCTCTTTCAGAAGAGACTCATTTTAAATGTAAAGTGGAAAGCCCAATACAATTGATGTTGAAATATTTATTACTGCTTCTTGAAAATCAAATCTGAATTGCAGTACATTAAGGCCCCTGCATGTGTTCACATTATGGTGAAATCTGCAGGTGAGTGGGATAAATTGAGGTAAAATATAATAATTTATGCAATTATTTTCTTTTTGGGAGTATATGTATGATAATTTTCCACAGTCCTTACATTATTTTCTCGAATGTCTCTCAGATCTGACATTTTCTGGCCTTGATTCTAATTCCTAATAATAGTTTCCTATGGACACAATAGCCATGGAAACATTTGAAGATCATGTGCACATAACTGAGTGAGAGAACAAGTTTTCCTCTGATGGATCATTCAGATATGACAATACTGCCATATGCAGGTTCAATCAGTCTGATACATTTTAAAATGACACTAATACATAGATTGGGAGACCAATATGTTCAGGAGGGGGTGGTTGGTGGTGGACGCATAAGGAAAGTTGCTTATTATATAGCCAGTGGACTTTAATTGAAGTCCTTCAAATCAGCTGCCTCTTCTGATTTAATTTTAACGATTTCCAAATTGTCTTGTTGCTTAAGGTGATTTATCATTTCTTAATTGTACAATTCATGTGATTTTCAAGTAACAGTGAAAAATAAATTCTGACTACTCAGCAGTTTAAACTGGTAGCACTTCATGTCTTCCCATGCAAGTTTTGGTGCATTTTTAATTAACTTTGTTGTCATCTTTATTGTACGTATGTTTTTTGGTTTATATTTTTTTAAGTGTAACTTTATTATTTTTTTTACAGTGTTATGTTAGTTTCAGGTGTACAATACAGTGATTCCGCACTTCCATCCATCACCCGGTGCTCATCACAAATGCTCTCCTCAATGCCCATCACCTATTTCACCCATCTGCCCACCCACCTCCCCTCTGGTAACCATCACTTTGTTCTCTGTAGTTAAGAGTCTTTTTCTTGGTCTCTCTCTCTCTCTCTCTCTCTCTCTCTCTCTCTCTCTCTATTTTTCCCTTTGTTTTGTTTCTTAAATTCCACATATAAGTGAAATCGTATGGTATTTGTCTTTCTCTGACTTATTTCATTGAGCATGAGCATGATACTCTGTAGCTCCATCTATGTCATTGGAAATGGCAAGATTTCATTCTTTTTATGGCTGAGTAATATTCCATTCACACACACACACACACACACACACACCACTTCTTCTCTATCCATTTTCATTAGTTGGACACTTTGGCTGCTTCCATTATTTGGCTATTGTAGATTATGCTGCTATAAATACAGGGGTGCATATATCCCTTTAAATCAGTGTATTCAAAGTGTAATCAGTATTCACATCAGTGTATTTTTTAAATTATTCTTTGGGTAAATACCCAGTAGTGCAATTGCTGGATCATAGGGTAATCCTATTTTTAACTTCTTGAGGAACCTCCATTCTGTTTTCCAGAGTGGATGTACCAGTTTGCATTTCCACCAACAGTGCATGAGTGTTCCTTTCTCTCCACATCCATGCCAACACCTGTTGTTTCTTGTGTTGTTGACTTTAGCCATTCTGACAGGTGTGAGGTGATATCTCATTATAGTTTTGGATTTCCCTGATGATCAGTGATGTTGAGTATCTTTTCATATGTCCGTTGGCCATCTGGAAGTCTACTTTGGAGAAAAGTCTGTTCCTGTCTTCTGCCCATTTTTTTTATTGGATTGTTTTTTGGGTGTTGAGTTTTATAAGTTCTTTATCTATTTTGATACTAAGCCTTTATCAGCTATGTAATTTGCAAGTATCTTCTCCCATTCCATAGGTTGTACATAAGTTTTTTTGAATTAGCAATACCTGCTGAACTGAAGCACTCAGCACCTGCTGAACATCACAGCACTTCTTTGTGTTATTGTTGGCTTCCTAACAGTTGTTTCCAGTGGCTGGGTAATATTCTGTTGAGTTTCTTTATATTTCTATCATTAGGTATTTAAGTAGTTTCTGTTTTTTCCTATTCTGTCAGTAACACTAAGAAGTCTACTTCAATGCATACAGGCTTTTTATATTCTAAAATTTGCCTTAGACTATAATACTGCCAAGTATTGGATATGTCAAAAGGAAAAACAAACACAAGTGTTCCTTCTGGATAGGGCCTTTTGTCCCAGATTTTCTTAGTCTGTCCCCTGTGTCATTCTTCCCAGGCATAAACAGTCTTATTTAAGTGCCTTCACCTCAGGGGAAAAAAAAAAAAACAAAAAACTTCTCCAGATCGAGTTCTGTCTGGAGCATTGTTTTCTCTCATGCTGGTTTTTGGGGGTTGTCCTTGAGTATGTTTCACTTTTTGAGGCACCTTGTTTTGGTGGAAAGAGCATGAATCAACTTGTCATTTACTCTTGAGTCATACACTGCCTTGGTTTTCTCATCTCTAAAATGAGAAGAATACATTTCCATAAGGATTGTTGTGACCCTTAAAAAAGAATGACATCTATGAATCCAATGGAGATACAACCAAGGCTGTCATAAAACGTAACTTGAACCTTAATCAAGACCCAAGTTCTTAACCAGATACTTTATAGAATGTTTTAGAGCACTCTTATCCAAGAGATGTCTTCGTTGGAATAGAAATGCTGTGCATTGTTCAGTATGGGAGTCACCAACCACATGTTGATTTTGAGCACTTGAAGTGGGGATACCACAACTGAAGAACTGAGTTTTTTATTATGTTTGATGAATTAAAACTTAACCAGCCGTATGTGGCGAGTGCCTACAGTATTTGGGCAATATACTGGTAGAGAATATGTCCTTGATTTTGTTAGCTTAATAATGAATACCCTCATAATGATGAGAATTTCTGTGTAGGGAAAGCCAGGACTACACCATGAAAACTGATGAAATACTCTGAGACTTAGAAGACTTTGATAAATTTCTCAGTCATGGTTGTTTAGGCAGATATATACTCTTAGCCCACATAAGGCTGGAACTGGCTTCATTAGAAAAGCCAACTAGGCCACCTTGATCTTGTTAGAGCCATGGTGCATTGCTACAACTGAGTGTATTGTCTGGGAAAATTGTAATACATGAATAGTTTATTGCAGGGTCAAAACTAAATACATTAATGAACCAAGTTTGGCTTACTGAATATAAAATCACTTTTAAAAAACTAAAAGGCACGGAATAAATTTTAGCGATTATGAGCTATGACAAACCATTTGAGTTGGTGTCTTGCTTGCTCAGTGAGGCATTCTCGTAGAGTTAAACTGATGGGTGAGATTTAGTTTACATTGTGAACAATATAATAATAGCAATTTTTGAGCCTAATTGCTAATAAAGTGAATAAACATCGGCTTATAAATGTTGCCATATGATTCTGCAGTATCTCATGTGTACATACTTAAGAGAAGTTCATTTTCAGACATTCACATTTAGTCATATTTCTTTTTTTTAACTTTTTTAACATTTATTTATTTTTTGAGACAGAGCATGAGCAGGGGAGGGGCAGAGAGAGAGAGAGAAGTCACAGAATCCTAAACAGGCTCCAGGCTCTGAGCGATCAGCACAGAACCCGACACGGGGCTCGAACTCACGAGCTGTGAGATCATGACCTTAGCTGACATCAGACACTCAACCGACTAAGCCACCCAGGTGCCCCAAGTCATATTTCTAATTAATAGTGTTGCATTTTATAAATGCTGGAAATTATTCCTTTAAATTTCAGTGGTACAGTTAATTTTAGTGCTATCAATTCATACTTGTAATTGAGATGTGGGGAAAAAGCAGGCATGACGTTGTATAAAATTACTATAAAATATTGACTTTTATTTGTGAAATTTATCACAAAGTTTTGTTAACTATATGTAAACCTCTGATAATGTATACTAAATGGTCAATTCTAAACCTATTAATATAAAATGGAAATTATAATACAGATTATCAGTGAAAGGGGAAAACATACCTAATAACACTTTTTGACAGTATTTTAACTTTTGTAACGCATTATAAAAGCAAAAATAAGTAATTTATTTCAGAATAATGACATGTTCCTCATTTAAGTGTTTGTTTTCCTTATTAGAGTCACTGTCTTAATTTACTGTTTGTATGAAACTGGAGGAATCATGCTTTGGACACAAGTAGCTTGCCTCTAATTCTCTTGCCACGAGTGTCAGTTTTATGTGCCAAATTAGGTTACACTACCCACTTACCCAAACACTAATCTAAGCATTGTCGTGTAAGTGTTTTGTAGATGTTCCCAACATCTACAATCATTTGACTTTCTGTAGAGGAGATTAGCCTTCATGATCTGGGTGGGCCTCATCAAATTAGGTGAAAGGCCTTAAAAGTGGATCTGAGCTTTTCTTTTTTTTTTTTTTTCTCTTTTTTTTTTTTTTTTAATTTTTTTTTTTTTTAACGTTTATTTATTTTAGGGACAGAGAGAGACAGAGCATGAACGGGGGAGGGGCAGAGAGAGAGGGAGACACAGAATCGGAAACAGGCTCCAGGCTCCGAGCCATCAGCCCAGAGCCTGATGCGGGGCTCGAACCCACGGACCGCGAGATCGTGACCTGGCTGAAGTCGGACGCTTAACCGACTGCGCCACCCAGGCGCCCCTGAGCTTTTCTTGAGAAAGGAAATTCTTCCTAGGAACTGTGGCTTCTACGGGTGCCCAGGAGTTCCAGCCTGCCCTTCCTGACAGCTTGTGCTATGGTTTTGAACTTGCCTAGGCAGCCCTCACAATTGTGTAACCCAGTTCCTGCTGATCGTGTTTCTCTGGTGAAAGAAACCCTGACTGATAAACCTGCCATGCACAATCACTGCCAGGAAGCTCCCCAGGGAGAGTTTAGTCTAGGCATCAGTGCTGTGCACAATCCCAAAGCGATGACACCTGGAGGCTGTCAGTCACCTATACTCTTTCCAGCAGCTTCTCTCTTGAAAGGAAATCAGAGCAACAAATGCTAATGGTTGCCACATACTTTTATAAGGATTACCTAAAATCCACAAAGTGTTAAATCCAGGGATTTCATTGCAGGACTTAAGTTACTTGAATTCTTTCTGAAACTCCATTCTCCTTCATCCTCAGGGTCACTGCTGTCCCTAGTTTTCTATTCTTCGCAAATCTCTTAATGACAGATCTTACTTTAATCCTTGTTATATTATGTTTTAGTTTGGGATTCCCTAGAAGCAGACCATGAGACAGGGATTTGAGTGCAGGTAGTTTGTTTAAGTGGTGAGCCCAGGTGCTAACCAGCAGCGGAGTGAGAAAGTGTGATTTCGATGCAAGAAAAGTTTAAAAAAACAAAAAGGTAGTTTTTAAAGCTAGTTATCACAGTGGATAAATGAAGTTTAATATAGCTAGAGAACTCTGGGAGCTGTAGGACAACACCTCAGAGTTATCCCATCCAAAGACGTTAGGGAGATGGAGTATTTATCGCTCAGTTTCCCAGCAGTTGTGGTAAATGGCTGCTTGTAGGGTAGGTGCCTGGTTATCACCATTAACACCCTTAAACCTCCATCATCCTCTGTATGCAGGCAGAGTGGGCTCCAGAGGCCAGAGAGAACCCTCAAAATCACAGGTGCTGGCAGCTGGAAACTTGCTCATATGCACTGAAATGTCCCATGATGTGGGTGGGACAATAGAAGCATCTGCTACATAATTATCAACACACGGCACAGAGTAGATCCTAAAGTCTGTTTAGTGAATTATTGAATGACTACAGACATGGAAAAGAACTGCCATATTTGTTTGAGGGTTTATTTGAGGTCCCATGTAGAACTGGCATTAGCTCTTGGCCAATCTGACTTTCAAAGTGAACGATGGATACAGATCTCAGATTCTGAATCTTCCGGGGTCTGCTAGTTCACACTCACCGTCAAATTTGCCTTACTTTAAAAAATGTACACCTTGAAGAAAATTGTTCCTTTCTGCCCCCAACTTTTTGGAATACTCGGAAGAATATGCAATAAAACTCTAACCATTTTATGATAGTAATAAAGTAAAAAGTTATATTCTATCTATGATCATAGTACAAGCTATTTTAGGACAAACTGTAAGAAAAGGGAAACAAGAGTGTAGAGCTTTGGTAACTTCCTCCATAAATTTTCCTAAAGAGAGAATAAATGATACCTGACCCAACTATTTTAAGACTGCAGCGTTCTTTCAGTGCACATTCGTACTACCTTGTCATCATGCTGACAGAATTTGCTAAACAAGTACTGCTTAAGCAGATTTCACATTACTAAGAGAAAAAGACAACCCATACTATGAAGCATTAAATTGCCTGTTGGTAATATTTACAAAATTGATTTGTGTTGCTTGAGATCCTAGAGGCAATGTGGAAATTTTGTAGCACTCTGATAGAAAATAAACCTTTTATCTTGCTGCTCTGTGTATTTCCTTCCCTATGGTCATCAGAGATTTTTTGAATAGTTGAGTTCTTCATATTTCTTCAGCATACAAAGATCTTAGACGAGTGTGTAAATCGTTCAATAAATATTATCTGTTATTATTGCAAATGGATTGAATCCATTTTCAACCTTGTAAAATTCATAAGAGTGGTCCCAGGATTGTGTTCATGGTGGAATAGAGAATATGGCAGCGAATATACATGTAGCTCCTGAATCAGATTGTGGGTATTGAGATTTACCATACACGTAGCAACAAGGACACAAGTGTATCCTTTAGCAGTGCCTTTCACAGATCCCTGGGGAAAAAAAAAAACAAAACCAACACTGATCTTGAATACACCATTATATCTTCTATGTCCCGTTTCTATTTTAGTTGCTTTAGTTTTAGTAATGGAAATGGCCATATGCTCTCTCCCCAAATGGGAAGAAGGATACAAGTGTGTCTTGTCCATTACAACCACACCCGCATAGGTTAAGGAGAATAAACAAAGAATTTCTGACCAAAAAAGAACTCTCTTTCTTGCCCTTTTTCTGAAAATGGCTGATCAGATTCACAGTGTCTCTGTCCATCAAGTTCCTTTAAAAAGCCTGGTATATTCACATGACTTTTGGTGAAGAATGTAGGGTCTGGATACAGGCCTGTGTGATTTCAAATCCTAATTCTGCCAAGTTTATCCTCTGAGTCATCAAGAGCACATAATTGAAGTTCTCAGAGTCTCAGTTTCTTAGTCTGCAAAATGCACATAATGCCAGTACAGAATCAGTAATAGGGTTGCTGTGGGGGTAAAAGGAAATATTCACAGTAACATGTGGCTTACCTTAAATTTTAAAACTGATAATTGATACATTTTTAAAGCCTTATGTTTCTCCTATTGTCTTCAATGACTACAGATGACACCTCTGTACCATGCTTAGGAAAATAATCCTTATGTTTTTAAGCATATAATTTAAAAACTTGACATCCCTGAAATTCTTTTCCGAAGAAGACAGAGAATTGGGACAACCTTTTGTTAATGACCAACAGTAATATTAATTTCCTTCAAGAAAATTTAGATAAGAAAGAAACCCATATTGTATGATTGCACATATCCTGCTGGGATTTCATATTAAGTTATTAAGTATTTCCCGTTAACTTGAGAAATTTAAATGGACTATGAGGCAATATTCTTGACTATTCATTTAGTAAAAGCTTTGCTCTATCACTGTAAAAATATAATTCCATTTCAATGTCAATTGTTGTGAGATATTTAATTTCTTATCCTCCCCAAAGAAAACATATATCTAGTGGACAGAAAGCCTCATTAAACTCTGAAATTAAATCTCAGCTGTGAACAAGTCAGCTTAATCCCATCTCCATAGTAGTTGCATTTTCAAGGGTTTTATAAATAAGTTTTCGTCTTAGCAATGATACATATACTTAGTGTATGATTATTCACATGAGAATAGATATTAATGAACAATATTAACAGAAAATGTCTACCAAATACTTAAAGGCAAAAGAAAAATCATTATTTCCAACCAGGCATTCTCAGAGACTAACACAGGAAAAGACATAGTTTGCTTCCACCAGTAATCATGACTCACAACAGCATTTATTTTACTTGGCGGAGGCAAAGAGGAGGGGTAGCAAGGTTCCCTGGAAAGGGTGTAAATTAAAATAATTCTCGGAGTCTCGGGCATGATCTGCTGGGTGGCTGGGTGTGGGCATCATTGTCAAATTCTTCCAACTATTTTTCAAAAATTGTAATTGCATACCACTGTCATTTAGATGTTCGTTTCACATTTAGACTTTAAATGACATTATTTGTTCATGTCTCTAGTTTTGAATATTTTTTTTTGTTTTGTTTCCTCTGACTATCGTGATCCAGGAGGGGGCATGCTTCTTTATATTGCCACAGGGATTAAACCGTACAGAATTGGCTACTGAGATCCCTGTTGGGCCTGAGTACAATAGATTAGTGTTTCTGGTGTATGAAATTTTATACCTCAAATATCTCCCATTCTGCTCAGTGTTGCTTATAAAATGTAATCTTTCTTGTATTAGTGATAATGGTTAACATTTATATGGCTTTTACAGTGATTTACATATGTATTTACTTATTTAGTGTTATGTGATTTACATATATTCACTCATTGAACCCTTAGGTTGTCCAGTGAATAGATAATGTTTTTATCCCCATTTTACATATTTGGAGACTGTGGCAACAAGAGAATCTTCAACTTGCCCAAGGTTGCTTTAACTATAGATGGAAAAATATAATAAAAATAAAAGTAGAAAATAAAGGTAACAATATTATTAGTAAGACAGTATTGATAGCTACCATTTACTGAATTTTCATATAAGAACTATTTCTTATTACATTTAAATCTCCCAATATTGCTATATAGCAAACCTTGTTTCCTTTTCCTTTCCAGAAAATAAGTTCAGAGAAGTAAATGCATTTTCTGCAGGTCCCACAGCTAAGTTAGTGGCATAATTGGAATTGAAATGTGTGTACTTCTGACTCTAACACTGGTGCTCTTTCAATTATAAGGCATTATTTCTTAAGGAATCATATCAGGAAGGGCAGTAACTCATCAGCATAATTTACAGCTCGAGTAACCAAAATTGAATAATTTTTTTTGGAATAAGATTTCATGGCAATGTGGGAAGAACCCTCACAGAGTCCTGATACTCTGTATTTTGTGGCCATTAGAAAATAAATGACTTTTTTTTTCACTAATGTTTAGTTCAGCTCTGGTCTACTTATATGTATATTTAGATAGGAAGTGGTTTTTAAGATGAAACACCTTGTTGAAGTTTTTGATTTATTCTCCTGCTTGTCTTTTTAGATTTCTCATTTATTTTTCTTGACATGAAATGAATGTCTTTTACCTATTTCAAAATCAGTTTATATTTTCAATTTAATGCTACTAACTGCCATCTGTTGTCGCATTGAACCAGGAGCCAAGAGGTATATATTCTCTTCATCGATCACTATTGACTTACTGGCTACGTGATGCCGAATCCTCCAAATGACAAGTAGATAAGTTTTGAAATTGTGCCAATATTCTATCCACACTGCAACATTTCTTTATTTAAGAAATGCTAAACAATTGACAGGTTTTCATTTTTGTCTGGTTGACAACATGTAACCTGTCATTTGAGATAGTGAAAGACTAATTTCCATCTACTTAATCAGCATTAAACAGGTATGGAAGTCACACAATACCTTTAAGAGTTTTGGCTCAAAGCATAAGAGACTCTTAAAAACTGAGAACAAACTGAGGGTTGATGGGGGGGTGGGAGGGAGGGGAGGGTGGGTGATGGGTAGTGAGGAGGGCACCTTTTGTGATGAGCACTGGGTGTTGTATGGAAACCAATTTGACAATAAATTTCATATATTGAAAAAAAAAGTTTTGGCTCTGAGATGCCATATAAGTAGAGAAATAGTGAATCATTTCCTGTACTAATTCTGAACATAGACATACATACTATCAAGTAAAAATACATGCTCTGATCAAGGCCTGACATTTTGTGCTATAAACACTAAAGCAAACAGTAATATTGCCTGGAGTTGTAACTTTGATTCTATGTTGGCATGAACTCATTTCAACTGTTAAAATATCCAGTATTCAGTACTTAGCATTTTGCTAGAAGAGGGGAACAAAAAATGAGAAATTTCTAACTTACCAATGAGATTTACTTGTTAACTTTACCTTCAATTTAGTTCTTTTTAAACTGTCTAATCTTCCTTCTGTTGTAAGTAATCCCTCCATGCCCAAGTTCTGATTTTATTTACTTCCCTCAGTAACGTGTGACAAAATAGCTCTTTTTGAGGGAACTGTGGCCTTGGTTGGCATTTTGTTTAGTAATTGGTTCATGAATTATTAGTAATCAATTTCTTCCCTACTGCACTCAGTTAAAATAAATCCAGATAAATTATATATGTAGATATTAATGTTTATATTAATAACATGGTGGCAAATTTTATTTAAAATTACAAAATAGAGACTTGTCACATAATTTGCAGGCTCAAATTTTTGTATGGAATCGGGTAGGAAAGGGCACCTTCTCCGAGTTCAAAATAAAAATTCTATGGCATCTTAAGTAGCTGCTTTTAGGTGAGCATATATCTTGATAAAGACAAAACAAACAAACAACAAAAAACCAAGGGGGAAAAAAAACTTAAAAAGGAAATGTGCCTGCAGAGAAAGAGTAGGGTAATCATTATTTAGCTAAGTGACATTGATTAGTTGCATCTCCTTGTAAATATGTCCAAATAAACTCGAAACAGGATAGGTGACAAAAGAAAGCTGAACAGGTTATTTTTCAAGCTGATCGTGTAACCAAAGCAAAGCCAGTTTGCTCCTTGATGAGTAAGAAACTGCAACCTGTTGAGTTGTTGCGCAAAGAAATTTTTATTTGGAGCAAATAAGCAGATCACAGGGAATGGCTTCCAAAGCCCATGACTCCCTGAGAGAGGGTGAATGGATTCCTTTTGTTGAGGTTTAGGATGAAGTTTTAGGTAGGGAAGCCTGGTCGTCCTATGAAGAGGCTATGCATTAGCCTTAAGGAAACATGGCTGTATACACATTGTATGTTATGTAAATGAGGCTGAGGCAGAGATTTTAGTAGTATTATGAGGTAAAGGTGATTGTAGGTCATTCCAGAGGTCACCCCACAGTCCATCAGCACAGGTGTGCCATTCGGGTGTAACGCAAATGGTCTAAGTGGTGTGGACTGGCGAGAGGTCTTGTCAGGTTAGTCTCCATCACCTGAGGGGTAGTTTAGGGTCTCATTTGCCTGAGTCCAGAGGAAAACCCAAGGGAAACTCTTAGGGGAAATGTAAGATAATGGTTAGTGAGTACAATGAGGTGAGTGGTCAAGGCCAGGTCTTAGGGTCTAGCTGGTGACAGTAGGACTGTCCAAAAGAAGCCTGGACATTATAACACACAGAACAAAGGACTTGCCTCTTTCAGAAGGGAAGTTGTCCACCTCCCAACAGGAAATAAATATTCAGACTTAAATAGATTGGTGTTGAAAAACCCACCTCCATGCCTCAGAGCCAGTGTACAACACGAAGACAGAGTTGGGGATAATAAGGAACAACAGCTTTATTGCTTTGCTGGCAAAGGAGGTTGCAGCAGGCTCTGGCCTTCAAAAACTGCAAACATGCCCAGAGGAGATGGTGGGGGTGGGGGTGGGGGGGCCAGTGAATTGAAAAATACAAGACCTAGCTGGTTTTGACAAAAGTTGTGTACTTGATATCACCCTCCTTTGTCACATCTTTAGGCTGGTAGCTGATGAAGTTTGGGAGCAATGGTGGGGTGGTCTGGAGCCGAAGACCAAGAAAGAATCTTTGAAGATGTCTTTGCTGCAAAGCGGTGTTTTTATTAAAGCACAGGGACAGGACCCGTGGGCAGGTGGAGATGCACTGGGGTTGTGATGGGTAACTCATTCTATACCCTGTGGTTGGGAGGGGGTCAGGGATAGAGTAAGTAAGGAGTTTTAGAAGCAAGGTTTCCAGGACCTTGAGGGGCTAGCTGTTGTTAGGGAAACACCATTTATCACCATTTAATAAAACCTCAGTCGTGAGACCCTTTAGATGTGTATGCAGCGGGTGGGGGGCACGCCTGGGTGGCTCAGTCAGTTGAGCGGCCGATTTCGGCTCAGGTCATGATCTCAGGATTCATGGGTTCGAGCCCCATGTCAGGCTCTGTGCTGACAGCTCAGATCCTGGAGCCTGCTTCCGATTCTGTGTCTCCCTTTCTATCTGCCCCTCCCTTGCTCACAGTCTGTCTCTGTCTGTCTCAAAAATAAATAAACATTTAAAAAAAAAAAAAGGTGTGTATGGGGGACCGTAAGCTTGGAGTACAATTGCCAACATATGTCTTGGGGCAGTTGAGATAAAGGAAGTAGACTTACAGGACCCTCGAGGTTGGGATGTTAAGCTAAGGTTCTCTTTTGCCCCCACCAAATTGTCATCCTTGAGGCAGCAGAGCTCCTAGAGGAAGGTCGCTCTGCTGGTGTCAAGGACATGTCAATGAGCTGTAGGCAGTAAGGGAATTTAATTTTTCATTTGCCTTAGTTTTCCACATCACCATGGCAAGCACTTAAACCCCTTTCCTTTGCTTTGGGCGGGAGTATCTGAGGAATGTCACACACATTCCATCAGGGGGCGGGATGTGTGCCAGCCTGTATTTTGTCCTCCGTTTGCCCCATACTCTCTCATCAGTAACAAGTTCCTGAAAGAAGAGGCTGAGAAGGGAGGAGGGGAGGTTTGCAGAAGAGAGGGAAAAGGTTACTTTAAAATCCAGCTTCACCAAAGCACTAGTGCAGCCATTTTGATTTTTATTCAACTTTATACTTTTAAGTGGTTTTAAGATTTCTCTCCCAAAAGTCTTACCGCTTAGACCTAACAGGTGCTTGTTTCTCCTCATTCTTGGAAAACCGTGATATGATCAACTTCTAATTTTTTTATCTGATAATCATTGAGTAACATCTCCTTTTTTCCTCCAAGTTTGAATATTTTATTTATATTTATTATTTTTTTATTTGTTGCGTGGGGTGGAGGAGGGGAGGGAGGGGCAGAGAGAGAGAACCCCAAGCAGGCTGCACGCTGTCAGTGCAGAGCCTGACAAGGGGCTAGAACTCACAAACTGTGAGATCATGACCTGAGCCCAAATCAAGAGTTGGACGCTCAACAGACTGAGCCACCCAAGTGCCCCTCCAAATTGAGTATTTTAGTTTTTAGCATGGGTACCAAATCACCTGAAGGTAAATTTCTTCCAAGTAGCTACTCATAATTTGCTTCTCTTCTCAACAGAAGAGGCAAAATCTCCTTTTATAACAAGCATGCTTTTTTATTGTTTGATAACACTGATGAGCATCTTCTCATACACTAATTATCTACTCTGTGCCCATTTTCCTGTTGATATCTAGGCATTGACTATTGTGCATCTTAATACCTTGGTATCCTAACCATTGTAAATAACTTTATACTGCTACATATGATGTTGTTGAGGAGGAATACTTTTCTCTACCCTGTGGTCCTTCTAACTGGACTCCGAATCAAATTGGCATGACACAGGTGAACAGGAGAAGATAGATAAAGTTTAGTTTTGTACATACGGGGAATCCACCCAGATGTGAGATTCCAAAGACAGTGAGGAATGTTCTTCTTAGACAATAAATATTAGTTTTCAGATAATTAAATCTATGTAAATTTAATCATTAAAGCTTTATTTTTATATTATTTAAGAAGTCTTAATGAATTCTCACAAAGAAAAAGATATTCTCTTACAGTTTCTTCTGTTCATTTCAGAAGTTTAACTTGCACAATGAAGTCCTCTATCCATCCGGAGTTGTTTGTATATGCATTTTATTTTCAATATTTTTGGATCCATATTGGTAGATACTTTGGTACCTTTTAAATATTTCAGTCATAGTGCTCTGTGTTTAAAAGTGCTAGGGAAACTTACTTGTATTTCAAATACCGTTATATTTGGATCATTTTCTCTAATTTTTTTTTCTGCATTATTTTTCTCATTTGCCTATAATTGCACAGTTTGACCAATTGTTTACCTGCCCTTTCTTAGGTTAGTTTCTCTGACTCATCACTGTTGTTTCTGTGGCATATTCTGAGTTGAACTTGGGGGACAAAGAAGTAAGTTAGTTTGCTATGTAATTAGGAAAAAGATGTTGTTGCCCCCTTCTAGATTCCTCTTCAGACCTGAAGCCCTGGTTCCCTCAGTGGCTGGAAGTGTTGGCTCTTGACACTTAACAAGTGAGTTCCTCCATCCCTGAGAATTGTCAGAGGCCAAAGGGAGCTGCCTCTCCAAGGTCATGTCCCAATCTAGGACAGCCTAGTGGCTGTATTTGAAAAATTAATTTACATGAACTTTATCTATTAAAGTTATTAAAACTTAATTTTCTCTGTTGCAAACATTTATCAGCTGGTTGTCTTTTGATGTGATTCGAAGTGAGGTTTGAGAGCAAACATTCAAGAAATAATTCTTGAGACGATTTCGATACAAAAAGGTGGTTTTAGTAACTATTGGCAAGGGCAGGACTCATGGGCAGAAAGAGCTACTCTGGGATGTGAGGAGGGAATGATGATATAAAGTTGGGAGGGGTAGAGAGAAAGCAAGTTTCCAGAAGGATTTTTCATATGTTTAAGAAGACTTAAAGGATCCTGGAGGCCTAGCTATAGTCAATCTAAGGTGGTTTTTCCCCTCTAGCAAGGCATTAACATTAAGACATTTGGGAGTTCCCCAGAGGAATGTCACATTCTTGGAGCCTCAAGTGTTTGCCAATGGGCTGCAGTTTATAAGGAAATTTAATGTTATCTACATTTCTTTTGCCTTTGTTCTCTACATCATCTTTTACTTTTAAGATATTTGGGACAGATTAAAAATATTTAATACATTTTAAAATATTTGATAGGTTCAAGAGAATATATACTTGTATGTGCCTGTATGTAAGTTTTAATTATAATGAATTCTCCTGAACTTGAGACTCAAATCCAAAATGAGAACTTGTTGGGGAAATATAATTAAAATCAAAATCTCCTGCCAACACAGAAAACCTCTCCAACAGGCAGAAGAGAAAGAAAGCAGTTTTACTATTGAGTTAAGTGTTAAATCCGAATGTGATGTGCGTCACAGGGCATCCACTAAAGAGGTTGCAAAGGCAGAAAGAAATCTCACCCTTTTATATAACCAAGTATATACAACCCATTACATCCATGTTCTCAAGTGAAAAATTAACCAGTCCTCAGGTACAAGAACTTGGCAGCAGCATTTGTCACACATAGTTCATCCTAAATTCACTTGGTAGATGGGAGTGACCATCTGGCTTAGCTAATTGGTTTTATCCAAAGAATGAATAAATTTCTCATATCTTTATTACAGGTAGTTTGGAGCAAAGCTCCTGCTGAAAATAGACTTCTGGTCTCCCACGGAAAATGGAGATAGGCATGCTATTTTCTTTGATGATTACTTTTCAGACATGGCTCCAAGTCGTAGAAGGAAGATATTCTTGGACTTTAAAGCTGTAAAGAAGCTTATTTAGATTTTTAATAGATTTATGTACATCTTAAAGAAACAGGGAAAGAATTTAAAACTTTCCTTAAAATATGCTCTGCAATGTGGCAGGGGAAATTAATTTTTTAATTTTTCTGTTAGTATTTGCACTTACAAAGATACATAGTGTGATACCTGTCAGCAATATATAATACATTTTTTAATTTTTTTTTTCAACGTTTTTTTTATTTATTTTTGGGACAGAGAGAGACAGAGCATGAACGGGAGAGG
This sequence comes from Lynx canadensis, assembly GCF_007474595.2. NCBI lineage: Eukaryota > Metazoa > Chordata > Mammalia > Carnivora > Felidae > Lynx > Lynx canadensis. The sequence continues at coordinate 21,487,114 of NC_044321.2, forward strand.
GGCAGAGAGAGAGGGAGACACAGAATCGGAAACAGACTCCAGGCTCCGAGCCATCAGCCCAGAGCCCGACGCGGGGCTCGAACTCGCGGACCGCGAGATCGTGACCTGGCTGAAGTCGGACGCTTAACCGACTGCGCCACCCAGGCGCCCCTATAATACCATTTTTTATATCCTTTCCAATAATTGATGTAGCCAGACTTCTTAATTTCTGCAAATACAACAGGTAGCAAATGGTATCTTTTCTTCTTCTTCTTTTTTTTTTTTTTAAGTCAACTCTACCCCCAGCATGGGGCTTGAATTCATGACCCTAACATCACGAGTCACATGCTTTACTGACAGAGCCAGCCATGCTTCTCTGGGAAATGGTATCTTGTGTGTCTTTATCAGATACTTCTTATAAGCCACTTGAGATTTTCTCAACCTCACCTGCTCTTACTCGTGTTACTGCATAACCAGTGTGGCCTTCTAGCATTCCCAAGCAAGCAAAAGTAATAGTACTTGCCTCTTGCCCTTGTTAAACCTGGGGATTACCGGTTGATGCCAAGAAGTAGGATGCTCTGAATTCTGCTCTGTGGCCATGCATATGGACCATGGGATATACTTTGAATAGGGGATATGATAAATGGAGAGTACATTTTTTCACTCCCTAGCCATCTCCTCCAAGGTGGATTTACCTAAGACATAATGAAACACCTTCTCGGAAGAGAATCCTATAGGATAATCAGTCACACTTAGCTGCAACCAAGTCATCAATACACCCTTATCTTGGCTCTCCTTCCCTTTCTGTTTTATTCTGTTTGTCCCCTCACTCCTGCTTCTTGGGATTGCTTTCTCTTGTAAAGTAGTAGCTGAGGGACTCAGGTTAAGATATGATCTTAATTTTCCATTTTGCTGATTACATAGTCTGTATTCATCATAATTATTGAAAAGTTGTTCATGTGTTTGTTTGCTTTTATTGAGAGGAGATAGGGTGTTTATTGTTTTCACCTGGAGAAATGGGATTTCTTTACACATTCCAAACAGTAACAGTTAGTAAGTTCTGTATTAAGATTTTTCTTCTTTCTGTTTGTTGCTTGAATTTTCTTTTTACTTTACTCATTTTTTTCTCATCGACAGAAATTTTGAATTTTGATTTGGTTGAATTAAGCAAACTTGTTTAGATAAATTATTTACTTTCCCTAGGTGAGAAATGTATAATACTGTATTTTCTTCTAATGACTTTCAAGGTTTGCTTTTTCACATTTATGCCTCAATAATATATTTTGTTAGTTTTTTTCCCTGTGAAACTCTTAGTAATTGTAAAAAGTATGTTTAAATTATGCTTTTATGTGTTCTGGATTATGTTTATCTCATAGAAAGCCAACTTGCTAACTTTGTAGTATTTATAATGTTTGTAGCACTTCTGGGTTTTCTAAGGTAAAAATCACTTGTGCATAATGACAGGTTTTTTTTGTTTTTTTGTTTTTTTACATGCTAATACACACACACCACACACACACACACACAATTTAAATTTCTTTTTCTGTTTTACTGACCAGGATCACCGTATAATGATTGGAATCAGTGCTTACCTGGCTTTCTTAATTGTTTCTGAATTTTAAGAGAATGCTTCTAATATTTTTTATTATAAGGGATGTTCGTTCAAGTGTTTTGGCTGATTCTATTTGTTGGGTTCAGGAGGTTCACTTATATTCCTGGTTTACTGAGTTTCTCTACTCAAATGGTGCCGAATTTTATAACGTGTTTTGCATTATGAGGTCAAATTACTGCCTTTCTCCTGTCGTCTGTTGTGGAGAATGGTCTTTACATATATTCTAATGTTGAGCTACCATTGTGATCTTTCAATATATTCATTTTGGTTATATTATAATTATCTCTATACCATACATTTTTCTAATACTTTGTTGGTGATTTCTTGCGTGTGTATTCATGAATGAGCCTCCCTAAGTGAATTTTGGTGGGGATTAAATTAAAGCAGTAAATTAATTATGAAGAATCAATTGCAATATTCTGTGTTTCCACTGAGCCACAGATTTACTCTATTTTTGTGAGAATTTTGTCAAGTTATTCAAACATTTCTTCTTTTATATCCTAATTTTTATTTTTTTTTTTTTTGCTCTTAAAATAATTCTTGGGCGTAGCATGTGCTATTGTGTTTGCTGATGCTGTTGTTACTGTTAGGATATTGTTTGGTTTTGTGTTCGCTACTTGGAAGGGAATCTTTTTATTTCTTTTTATTACTTAAAGATTATTGAAATTAAACTGGGAATCTGTTGACTTAAGACCTTTGTAAGCAGTTTGTCTTGATCAGCTAGTATTTCTAGATGTGAAACTATCATTGGCAAATGATTTACTGCTTCTTTCCAGCATTATCTAATATTTAACATTGTGTTTTATGTCTACCAGAACTTAAACCAGCTTTACATAGTGACCTGGAAGTTCTGCGTTTATTTTTACTATTTTTGATGTTTATGATTTTTAAAATATATACTTGAATATATTTCTCTACTATCCAAGTCAAGGTTGAATGGCTTCTTTTGGGTTGGGCCTATATAAAACACAAATTACAATAGTCTTTCACATCCATTTCTTGTTGCATCCACTTTTTGCTATATATTTATACAATGGATTATTTGAAACTACATTGTTAACATCATCAAAATTAGTTTTGAAATTTGCATTCCATCTGACAACTATATTTGCTCAACAGCTTGATGTGATAACATAGGATGAAACAAAGCATTCTGCAGGCAAAAGTAAATAGCAATGGGCTTAATTGAATCCAGCAACCAAATTGGAAGAAAAAGCAGGGCACCTGTAAGGTGACTTCTCCTGAAGTAGAGCTGCTGACAAGAGAGATGACATCTCCTGCATGAAACTCATAATAGTTGTTGAGGAAACTCACTTGTAGCATTCCAATGCAAAACATTTCTGGAACTAAAAAAAATATCAATGTACTTTTCTTAATTTTAAAATGCAGTAGATAAGTTAAGGAAGAGAATAGCCACCTCTGAGAACCTATTGACCTGAGAAATTAAGTGAAGAAAACAGGAAAAGTATGCCTATATATGATCTGCAGAAAAATTAAAAGGAATAGAAGAACTATATCAAAGAAGATTTCCTTGGTTTGAAAAAAGATGCTTGCAGATTCAAAGGGCTCACTAACTCTTTTGGAGAATTGATGGAAAAGATAGGCATTTAGATAAATTCCTAAATTCATGCGAGGAAAATAAAATGTACAAGTTTTAAATTTTTTTTTTCAACGTTTATTTATTTTTGGGACAGAGAGAGACAGAGCATGAACGGGGAGGGGCAGAGAGAGAGGGAGACACAGAATCGGAAACAGGCTCCAGGCTCTGAGCCATCAGCCCAGAGCCCGACGCGGGGCTCGAACTCACGGACCGCGAGATCGTGACCTGGCTGAAGTCGGACGGCTTAACCGACTGCGCCACCCAGGCGCCCCAAAAATGTACAAGTTTTTAGAGAGAAAGACAAGTTACTTGAAAAAGGATTAGACTGTCAATGAAATTTTTCATAAGCAATTCTGGAAGCTTCAGATAGGGAAAAATAGTATGTGTAGGATGTGGAGAAAAATGATTGTAACACAGAAAAATTTATACCTAGCTCTGATGTAATTCACTTTCCAGGGTGAGCAATGGACATTTGAGGTTATACAGAAAATAATGGAACATATTACCCATCTACCTTATCTCAGGAAGCTACTAGAAAGATTATTCTAACCAACAACAAATGGAACAGAACCTTCAAAACAGGGAGTGAGAAATAGGAGAGGAAACAGTAAATAATAAAAAAACCAGAGGGGTGTCTAGGTGGCTCACTCAGTTAGGCATCTGACTTTGGCTCAGGTTATGATCTCACACCTCATGGTTTCAAGCCCTGTGTCAGGCTCTCTGCTGACAGCTCAGCCTGCTTCAGATTCTGTGTCTCCCTCTCTCTTCCCTTCCCCCACTCACATTCTGTCTCTCTCTGTCTCTCAAAATAAACATTAAAAACATTAAAGAAAAAACCTAGGACCTAGCCATATTTGTATGTAATTGGATTGTGATATTGGAATGAAGATTTGAAATACAAATACTAAGTGATGACACTTAGTAGTAATGATTCTTGGCAAAGAAAATGCTGCAAAGAAGAGACTAATCATAGTAAGGTATCAAAAGTACTAACCTATCTCATCAAAACCTAAGAGTGGGTGGAACTGCAAAGAAATTAACTGAAAGCATTCTAAGTAGGTCCTAAGAGTATGAAGCATTGAAGAAGTAAAAATGTTCAAAATGTTTCATTGTACTGGAGGAAGGAGTAAACTCAAGAAGCATGGTCAGCATTTTCTTTTGGTATATTTTAAGAACTATATGTTTGATTCTGGGCACAGAAGACATACTAGTAGAATGATAAGAGCCAGTATAAGGTCCAATTAACAAAGGAAAGAAATGGAATTAATAGTAGTGTAGCCAGTCCAGCAAAAAACTAAGAAAAATAAAGAAAAAAATAATGGATAAACATAAAATGAGATGGATGGAACAAAACCCAGAACATATATTAAATTACATGTATAGCAGATGAATCCCGCTATTGAAAGAGAAAACTTGAGGTTGGACTGCAAAGAAAGTCTTCAGGTGTATGTCATTCTGGACTTGATTTCCTCTTCTGTACACCTATCTGCCTCTAAACTTATAAAATCATTTTTTACCTTATTATTCATATTTTTCAGATATCTGCAGCACATTCTTTTTTTTTAATTTTTTTTAACATTTATTTATTTTTGAGACAGAGAGAGACAGAGCATGAACGGGGGAGGGTCAGAGAGAGAGGGAAATCAGAATCCGAAACAGGCTCCAGGCTCTGAGCAGTCAGCACAGAGCCCGACGCGGGGCTTGAACTCACGGACCACGAGATCGTGACCTGAGCCAAAGTTGGACGCTTAACCAACTCAGCCACCCAGGCGCCCCATGCAGCACATTCTTGAATGATATATTTTCTGGAATAGCTTTGTATCATTTTGTTTACTTAACAAATCATCGGGTTGTTTTAATTTTAATGTATTTATATTTTAACTAAGGAGAATAGAAATATTTGCTATTTAGATTTGTATTTATAGGAACTCTGTATTTCTATTAGTTCACCAAAGATTTTTTATACCTTTGAATAGAAGTTTCGTTTTTTTTTATACGTGTTGTACTTTTCTTGATAAATATTTTTCTTGAGATTACCTTATAGATTGCTGTTTGTTTTAAATTGCATTTTTTATTATGGTAAAATGCATACAACATAAAACTTAAAATGTTATCCATTTTTTAAATGTACAGTTCAGTGGTATTAAGTACATACAACCATCACCACCAATGGATTGTAACCATTACCACAATGGATTACTATTTAAAAATTAATATTTTTTAAAATTCCAAATAGATGAAAGACCTAAATGTGAGGCAAGAAACCATCAAAATCCTAGAGGAGAAAACACACAGCAACCCTCTTTGGGCTTGGCTTGCAGCAACTTCTTACTGGACATGTCTCTGAGGGCAAGCAAACATGAACTATTGAGACCTCATCAAGATAAAAACCTTCTGCCAGCAAAGGAAAACAGTCAACAAAACTAAAAGGCACCATTAGGAATGGGAGAAGATTTAGCAAATGACATATCTGATAAAGGATTAGTATCTAAAATCTATAAAGAACTTGCCAAACTCAACACCAGAAAAACAACTAATCCAGTGAAGAAATGGGTAGAAGACATGAATAGACACTTGTCCAAAGAAGACATCCAGATGGCCAAAAACACATGAAAAGATGCTCAACATCACTCATCATCAGGGAAATACAAATCAAAACTACATTGAGATACCACCTCACATGGGGCAGAGTAGCTAAAATTAACAACTCAGGCAACACAGATGTTGGCAAGGATATGGAGAAATGGGAACCCTTTTGCACTGTTGGTGGGAATGGCAAAGTGTTGCGGCACTCTGGAAAACAGTGTATAGGTTCCTCAGTTAAAAAATGAATTACCCTATGACCCGGCAATTGCACTACTAGGAGTTTATCCAAAGGGATATAGGAGAGCTGATTCATAGGGGCACATGTACCCCAATGTTTATAGCAGCGCTATCAGCAATAACCAAGTATAGAAAGAGCCCAAATGTCCATCAGGTTGATGAATGGATAAAGAAAAGTGGTATATATACATATGCCATGGAATACTACTCAGCAATGAAAAGAATGGAATCTTGCCATTTACAACAAAGTAGATGGAACTGGAGGGTATTATGCTAAGTTAAGTCAGAGAAGGACAGATGTATGTTTTCACTCACATGGAATTTGAGAAACTTAACAGAAGACCATAGGGAAAGAGAATGCAAAATAAGTACAGAGAGGGAGGCAGACCCTAAGAGACTTTTAAATACAGAGAGCAAACTGAGGGTTGGTGGGGGTGAGGGTGGGGGGGGGGTGGGAAAAATGGGTTATGGGCATTGAGGAGGGCACTTGTTGGGCATGAGCACTGGGGTGTTGTATGTAAGTGATGAATCACAGGACTCTATTCCTGAAGCCCAGACTACACTCATGTTAGTTAACTTGACAACAAATTATTTAAAAATAAAAATAAAAGTAAAATTAATATTTTCATTTATATTTTTGATGATCTCTTTGTTGCATGGATTAGAATTATTGGTCTATATTAATTTCATAGCCAGTAGCCATATTTCATTTGCTAACTTTTAAGCATTTTTCATTTGTTTCTCATAAATATTCTAAGTACATAATGAAAATATAGTGTCTCTTTTCCAATGTTTAAACCATTGGGAAAGGCAGTCTCCTGCATATGTCTTTCCACCCCCACTTAGCTTGCTTAAGGATGGGCCTTGGGTCTGGAACATTCCCTTACTAAGAGATAGAGTCCACACAGTTTGTGCCCAGCTTATCACCTTGTGTGGAATATTTTCCTTGTTTCAGACTCAATGAGTACTCTTTTGTCTCTGATGAAAGTGTGTGCGTCATATGGCACCTACCCAATCCCACTGTTATATCTGCCCTCTGAGAGGAAGGGACAGGGTTCCTCCACTCTGGCATTGGAAGTCTGTGCGTAGGCGAAATGCCCTGCCTGGCCACGAGGAGAAACCTACTGACCATAGGGGACTGACGCCCACCATCGAAGCTGGACTTTGCTGTCTCCTTCTCTGTGTAAGTAAGGTAGTCCATCCAGTTCTTGACGGCAGTGTTTTTTTTTTTTTTTTTTGGCAATTCTCATACCAAGATGCAGTGGGCAGAAGTGTTTACAGTAATCCCCTGGGATGGCATGGTGGTCTGCACCTTTGGGATTGATAACTGGTGTATGGTACTCTGGCCAAGATAGAGCTCTCCTGCATTTTTGAACTGGCTGCATTTGCAGTGGTAACAATGATAAGCATTGTCCTCTCCACCTGAGAGCAATGGAAAAACATTGAGGATTTCAACCAAGGTCATTGCCTTTGTTTCATTTGTCTTCATTTCTTTTTTAGATATTCAGTTATTTGTAGATTACTGCTTTACACTCCAGTCTTCATATCAGCCATCTCTTTTTATTTTTTCTGTTTTGCATCATGCTTTTTTTCTGACTTAGAGAACATCTATGCTTCATCCTCTACATCAATCCTAATTTGCACTTTCTTCTTTTTTTTAATTGCTTTGTTTATTTTGAGAGAGATAGCTGGGGAGGGGCAGAGAGAGAAGCCCAAGAAGGTTCCACACCATCAGCGTGGAGCCCAAAGCAATGCTCAGACCCACGAACTGTGAGATTATGATCTGAGCTGAAACCAAGAATCAGAAGCTTAACTGACTGAGCCACCCAGGGGCTCTGTAGTTTGTACTTTCTAATGTGAGTTTTCATTTTGCTTTTTCCTTTCTTGTCTTCTCCTCAGCTTTCCTTATTTTTTTATTTCAGTTTTCTCTTAGAGTATTATTTCACTTTACTGACTTTTCATCCTAGTCTGTTCTTAAGATTCCTAGTTCCCCTTTGATAAAGAGTAACGCCAGGTAGAAAACTTAAGGGCTTTTTAAAAATACCCAAACTGAGGCCCTACATAGACCTCCTAAAATCAGAATCCATGTTTAAAAGGTCCCAGTTGATTAATATGCACTTTACAGTTTGAGAAGCACCACCTTCCTATTTTATTGATACTACATATCATCTTTTAACATACTATAACTAATTATCTATCTTTATTGTCTAACCTCATTAAGATGAAAACTTCATGTAGGTAACAATTTTTTAAAGTTTTGTTCACTGATGGATCCCTTTTCTCTAAGATGGCATCTGGTTTACAGTAGATATTCAGCAACTATCTGATAAATCAATGAAAAATTTTAAATAAGACCTAAAACTCTATTCTTGATAAACATAATAATTATCCTTACTTCTCATATTTAGAGCATAAGATATGGGGGAGGAAAAATAATTTTCCTTCTTCCTTTATAGGTTTTGGCTGAGGTGCCCATATAATAAAAGATTAACAGGAGAAAGAGAAATAGAAGTTCAAGAACATGTATACCTCCTATATATCTGGGAGAACCCATGAAAACTGAGTTAGTCCTTGAAATGGCCCAAGTGACCACCTTAAATGTCATCTTCACTTAAAGACAAAAGATGTATAAGGGGGTCAGTTATGGGAGGTTACCAGGGAAAGCAGGGAAAGGTTGTTAAGCAGATTTAAATTCTTGCCTTCTAAGTAGTGAATGAGGAATATGGCAGAGCAGTAGGAGGACCCTAGGTTTGCCTTGTCCCATGAATACAGACAGATAACTATCCACTCATGGTAAATACCCCAGGAATCGGCCTAAATCCTTGCCTATTCATTGATAACAGTTTCTAGAGATTTAGACTCATCCTTTTCTTCCTATTACAGAGAAAGAGATAGCCTTATAAATGATTTCGTTTATAAATACAAATTTCGCTTACAGAAGGGTAACTTCTCAGTTTTCAGAGCTTTTCCATTATCTGATATTTCTTAAAAGTAATCAGTCTAAAATAATCCTTATGCCAAAGAGGCATAAGAGGTAGTATATCTTACTTCCCTGCAAGGCCTACTTGAAATAGATATCAATAAAAGAGGGGTGCCTGGCTAGCTCAGTCATTAGAGCATGTAACTCTCTTTAAAAAAAATTTAATATTTATTTATTTTTGAGAGAACAAGACAGAGTGTGAGCAAGGGAGGGGCAGAAGACAGAGACACAGAATCCAAAGCAAGCTCCAGGCTCTGAGCACAGAACCCGACGTGGGGCTGGAACTCATGGACCGCCAGATCATGACCTGAGACGAAGTCGGACACCCAACCGAGTCACCCAGGTGCCCCTAGAGAATGTGACTCTTGACCTCAAGGTCTTGAGTTCCAGCCCCACATTGGGCTTGGAGTGGAATGGAATGGAATATCATTAGTACTGTGTTCAGTAGCATGCCAGTTACTAAAATACTCTGTTTACATAACCTTTGAGTACAAATTCATCATTAAATTCTATGGGTTTTATATTTAAAATATTTCTTGAGTCTGATTACTTCTTACAAAGACACCTCTAATGCTAACACTTTATTCAAGCCATCATCAACTCCCACAGGTATTGTCCTAGCCCCCTATTTAATCTCCCTTGGTCCAGTCTTTGCCATGGATATTATTCTCCATATAGCAATAAGAATGATCTTTTAAATTTTTTTAATGTTTATTTATTTTTGAGAGAGAGGGAGAGACAGAGTGTGATCAGGGGAGGGGCAGAGAGAGGGAGACACAGAATCTGGAGGAGGCTCCAGGCTCTCAGCTGTCAGCACAGAGCTCAGTGTGGGGCTCGAACTCACAAACCGCGAGATCATGACCTGAGCTGGAGTTGCATGCTCAGCTGACTGAGCCACCCAGGTGTCCCCAAGAATGATCTTTTAAATTAACAGCTGATCATGTCTTTTTTCTGATCAAAACCTTATAATTGTTTTCACGCACTCACAATACAATTAAAACTGCTTACCTTGACCTACCAAGATGCATCTCCTGCCTCATTTTGAACCTCACTTCTTTGACCTATGATACTGTATTTTATAATAAGAAATACGTATTTGATCTTTGTCTCTGTTTTTGGCACAGCACTCCTAAACCTTTTGGAATTTCCTGTGATGAGAACCATGAAGGTGTCTTTGGTTGTGCTAACGAGGTGACTTTTGGACCAGCATCTAATAGGGGCAGGTTGCCGGGAGAGCCAACCATGTGATTAAAGGGTTGGAACTTTCAGCCCAGGGAAGTGAGAGGGGCTGCAGATTGAGTTTACTTGCCAATGGCCAAGACTTAATCAATCACATCTTTATCATGAAGCTTCCACAAAAACCCAAAAGGACAGTGTTCAGAGATCTTCTGGTTTGGTGAGTGTGTGGAGATTTCAGGAGTTGTGCACTGTGTAGCGTCGAGGCTCCTTGCCTTTTCCCCATATTTTGCTTTATGTGTCTCTTCTATCTGGCTGTTCCTGAGTTAATCCTTTTATTATAAACTAGTGATCTATTAAGTAAAATGTTTCTCTGTGTTCTGTCAGGTGCTCTAGCAAATCACTTGGACCAAGGAAGGGGTCATGTGAACCTCTAACTTATATAGCCAATCATTCAGAAGCACAGGTGACAACCTGGACTTAGGACTGGCATCTGAAATGCAAGGAAAGGGGGGTCATTGAAACCTCCAGTCTATAGCCAGTTGGTCAGAAGCACAGGTGGTAATCTGTTTATGATTGGTGTCTGAAGTAGAGGGGAGAACCATTTTATAGGACTGAACCCATAAAATGTAGGGTCTGATGCTCTTTTCAGGTAGTCATTGTCAGAATTGAGTTTGAATTCTAGGACACCCAACTGGTGTCTGGAGAATTGGTGGTGGTGTGGAGGGAACCCCCTTTCCCTGATGGTGGAATTGGATAGAAAACCCTTTTTTTTTTTTTTTTTCAACGTTTATTTATTTTTGGGACAGAGAGAGACAGAGCATGAACGGGGGAGGGGCAGAGAGAGAGGGAGACACAGAATCGGAAACAGGCTCCAGGCTCTGAGCCATCAGCCCAGAGCCTGACGCGGGGCTCGAACTCCCGGACCGCGAGATCGTGACCTGGCTGAAGTCGGACGCTCAACCGACTGCGCCACCCAGGTGCCCCAGAAAACCCTTTAATATAATCTCTCACTCCGTTGCTCACTCCACTTAAGCCACAGTTGCCTTCTTGCTCACTTGTCATTGCTTCTATATCATTCATGCCAAGCTAATTCCAACTGGGAGTTATAACACTTGATACTCCCTCTTCTTGAAGTATTTTTCCATCATTCTGCACATGACTTGCTCCTCCTCCTTCCCGAAGTTTCTGTTCAAATGTCACATCTTCAGAGAGTCCTTTCCTGAACAAATCTCTACCATGTTTTTCTTTCTGTCTTCATATGACTAATTAAAAACTGAAAATATTTATTTCCATGGCAATGTAAGCACTATAAAACCTAAAATAACATTTATTCACAGCTATATCTCTGGTATCTAGAGTAGTACCTGACAGACTATAAGCCCTTGGCAAAAACAGGGATGTCTTGGTGGTTCAGTCAGTTAAACATCCGAATTCGGCTCAGATCATGGTCTTGTGGTTCGTGGGTTTGAGCCCCACATTAGGCTCTGTGCTGACAGCTCAGAACCTGGAGCCTGCTTCAGATTCTGTGTCACCCCCCCCTCCTCTCTGCGGCTCACACTCTGTCTCTCTCAAAATAAATAAACATTTAAAAAATTTTAAAAAAAGAAATGATTATTAAATGAATGGTAGAGGGATGAATCAATGAAGTCATCTAAGAATTGCATATCTTTATAGAATATGTCACATATAATTCCATGCAATTTATACTAAATTATGGAAGTTCATACTTTCTGTGTAAATAACTGTTCATCCCCAGTTGAAGGTAATTATGTCAAACCTATACACAATAACAATAGCATTTTACTACCTTTATTTCTAGGTTCCGTTTCCTGCTTTCTTAACCCTAGCAAAACACATCCCTTCCATAACCCTGGATTTACCACCTTGCACATACTCAATTTGGACATGCATAAGGAAAGAATCCATGATCTTAAGGATAATTCAGTAGTAACTTGCCAAACTAAAATGCAAAGAGAAAAAATAATTTTAAAAAGAGAATATCCAGGCACTATAAGGTAATTTCTCATGGTGTAATGTGCATAATTTTAATACCAGAAAAAGAGAAGCACAAGTTTTTGAAGTTAAACAGCTGAGAAATTTCGAAATTAATAATAGGCAACAACTTTCCCCTCAAAAAATACCCTACACCTTGTCATATCATATTCACACTTGAGGAAATCAAAAACAAAGAGAAAATCGTACATGAAGCCACAGGGTTCAAAAAAATTTGAAACTTAGAATTTTATATCTGGCAAAATTATTATTCAAAAGTGGAGCAATAAAGCCATTTTCTGATATAAAAAAAACCTGGAGAATATATGCCACTAGACCATCCCTACAAGAAATGCTGTTTAGAGTAAAACTAGTTAGGGTACACTGGCAATTACAGCATTTGGATAAGTGAAATGAACTACAGAAATGTCTTAAGAGACAGGAGGGAAGATATTGGGATATTCTGTTATAAGACAGTATACATATAGCAGTATAGTTTTATACTTTAAAAAAGTAGAAAGAAAGTAGACTTAAGTTTAAAATATATTGGAAGTCCTAGCACAGCTACTAAAAAAAAAAAAAAAAAACTTTAAAAGAAGTATAATGTGTGTATACTAGAGAGGAGATAAAATGAGATTAAAAGACTCATTTAAAACCAGACAAGGCAGGGGAAAAAAGCAGGGGGTTGGGGGATGGGGTGTGAAAGAAACAAAAAGATGCAATGAATGTAAAAGTTACAAACATGGTAGAAATTAATCCAACTCTATTAGTAATCACTTAAAATATTACTCATCTTAATATGACAATTAAAAAACATATTCTCAGAGTGGATAAAAAAAAGATCCAACTGTATGTTCTACAAATATTTTACTTAAAATAAAAAGATTCTCTGGCACCTGGGTGGCTCATTCAGTTAAGCATCCAACTCTTGATTTTGGCTTGGGTCATGATCTCATGGTTGATGAGTTGCAACCCTGCATCAGACTCCTTGCTGACAGTGCAGAGCCTTCTTGAGGTTCTCTCTCCTGCTCTCTCTCTGCCCATTACTCACACACACACACACACACACCACACACACACTCTCTCCAAATAAACAAACAAACAAACAAAAAGCTTAAAAATATAGAGAGATTGAGATAAGTTAAAGGAATGGAAAATTATATACCATTCTAACACTTAACAAAAGAAAGCTGGAGCATTATATTAATTTCAGATAAAGTAAACTTCAGGCCAAGAAAAATGATCAGAGATAAGGAAGAGCATTATATATGAGAAAGGGGTCAATTCTCAAAGAAGACCTAACAGTCTGAAATATGAATGTACCTAAGAGGAGAGTGCAAAAAATATGTGAAATAAAAACTGAGAGAACTAAAAGTGGAAAAAATCCACTATTATTGTTGCAAGTTCCAACATCCTTCTCTCAATAATTGAAGTTCAAGTACACAGAAAATTAGTAGAAATATAGTTTACCTGAATATCACTAACAACTACTTAATCTGATATTTATAAGCTACTCCATCTAATGATGGCAGAATACACATTTTTCCTAAGCTCACTTGGGATATTTACTAAGATGAATCACGTTCTTGGGTCGTAAAACTCCCGTTAAGAAATTTAAAGAATAGGAATTACATAAAGTATGTGCTTAGACTATAGTGTAATTAAAATAGAATTCTGTAACAGTAGATAGCTGGAAAATCTCCAATTATTTGGAAATTAAGCAACACATTTCTAAGTAACACATGGCTCAAAGAAGATGTATCAAGAAAAATTTAAACGTGTTTTGAACCAAATTAAAATTCAACTTACCACAATTTGTGGGATGCAGTGAAAGCTTTACTTAGATACTCTGCCCTCCAGGAGATGGAACATCACTTTTTACTCCTTTGGTGTGGGCTGGGCATAGTGTGTTCCTTCCAAAAATTAAGTACGATTTGGAAAGGGGAGGAAAAGAAGAACTATCCAGTGGGGAAACCTAAACAACACTACCTCAACCAGGCATCAAGGTTAACATCAATGATGATAAGTCACGAAGTCACGCTGTTGTGAAGAAAATGACATATTATCTTTATCATCTTTCTCCCTGCTCCAAACACGTAACTCCAATCTAATCATGAGAATATCACACACATCCCAATTGGCTGAAATTCTTCAAAATACCTGACCAATAATCTTGCAACAGTCAAGATAATAAAAAATGAGAAATGTCTCAGAAACAATCATAGCCAAGAAGAGCCTAAAGAGATATTATAGCTACAGGTAATGTAGTACCCTGGAACAACAACAACAAAAAAGTGAGATAAAAATGAAGGAAATCTAAGGATTAAAGGACTTTTGTTTTTAATAACAATATATCACTGCTGGTTAATTGTAACAAATCCACCATGCTAATGTCCTGTAAGATATAATAGAGACCAGATGTGTGGTGTATGAGAAATCTGAAATTTCTGATCCCTTGAAAATGGTTCTAAAATAAAACGTTTATTTTTTAAAAGCAGTGGGGAATTGTTTCCATGTGCAGGTAAATCCTGATTTTATCCTTTCGGGGTAATGATGTTTCAGTTCCTACTTCCACATAACTCTGCTCGTTTTGAGTTTAATAGGAAATTGAACAGCTAAAGACCTATTTTAGGAGGCTCCGTGACTAAAGAGGATTATCAACATCTCCTTCAGGGACCTGGAGTGTGTACTGCTTAAGTTTAACCCAGGCTTGCTCAGCCAAAGCTCTTCTCTAAACTTTCCATCTCCCCTCGTCTTCCTGTCCCACAACAACTCAAACACATAGGGAATTCTTAGTGCAGTAGTTTCCCTCTATACAAGGGAAACTACTGCACACATGGATTTCATCTGTGGAGGGCACAAGATGTAAATATGAGAAAGAGGAGAGAAGAAAAAACTGCACACTTTTGGAAATAAACTTTGTTTTCCTCTTCTTGAGTCATTTGTTGGTTGCCTGGCAGCCTGCACTGGTTGGGGCTATTCTGTCCTATTGATGGGTCATCAGAGGAGACTGGTTGTTTGCAGCTTGTCCAGAAGACCTTCGGAGTTCAGCTGTGTAGTACACATAACAGGCTGCTTCCGTATTAATGTCTTTCACTGTCCTTCTGAGCACTTGGATCCTAGTTATTACAAGTCAGCGTCTTTGCCCTTACAGAATTTCTCTCCCTCCCTGCATCAGCAGAACTTTATCCTTCCTTTCCCTCAAGTTTGCAACCCTGTTTCCTTCTTAAGACAGGTAGTTGTGTTCCGTCTTCCTAGCATCATTCAACTTTCCTGACATCCTGAGGCATTTCTGTATGCCTCCTATATTTCTCTGCAAACTTTTAGAAATAAGGTTTCCATATATTTGCTATTCATACTCTTACTTAATATCACTGTTACTGTGCTGCAACAAGTTGTAGCTGCAAGTCAAGTATTAATTCTGCCCACTTTCCCCCTCGTTATGAGGGGAGTCCTCTATATGTCATTTCCATATCAGTCCTGTGTGTGAAAACTAGCATGGGTATAACATTGAAGGTCATAATTCCCAGAACTAGTATTTATTCTTTTATATTGTGAGAAGATCCTGATTTTACTTGGTTATTTAATTAAAGGTAGATTTTTCTATCAACCAGAGCAAGCTGAATTAATGATTTCTCTTTGCAGTACAAATTATATTTTTTAAAGAATTTTTCATGGTTATTTTGAGAGACAGAAAGAGAACATGAACAGGGGAGGGACAGAGAGAGGGAGAGAGAATCCCAAGCAGGCTCCATGCTATCAGGGCAGAGCCCGATGTTGGGCTCGATCTCATGAACCAGAAGATCATGAACTGAAATCAAGAGCCAGACAATTCACTGACTGAGCCATCCAGGGGCCTCCAGATTGTGGTGGTTAATGTGCTAATGATCCCAATTCCTCTTCCTCAAGGTAGGAAGGAAGTCTGTGCCAGTGTGTATTTGTATGGGTGTGTGCATGCACATTTATTCTTGTTTAATTTACAATGACTGGTTCCAGTCTAGGATTTTGTTTCTTTCTTGCTGGATTTTTGTTGTGGTTGTTTCTCTTTTGAATTTTTTAAATGTGCTTTGCCCTTCTCTTTAGAGAAGTGTCTATTCATGTCTTCTGCCCATTTCTTCACTGGATTATTTGTTTTCCAGGTGTGGAGTTTGGTGAGCTCTTTATAGATTTTGGATACTAGCCCTTTGTCTGATATGTCATTTGCAAATATCTTTTCCAATTCCGTCATTTGCCTTTTAGTTTTGTTGGTTGTGTCCTTTGCTGTGCAGAAGCTTTTTATCTTCATGAGGTCCCAATAGTTCATTTTTGCTTTTAATTCCCTTGCCTTTGGAGATGTGTCAAGTAAGAAATTGAATGTGTGAAATTGTGGCTGAGGTCAGAGAGGTTTTTTCCTGCTTTCTCCTCTAGGGTTTTGATGATTTCCTGTCTCACATTCAGGTCCTTCATCCATTTTGAGTTTATTTTTGTGAATGGTGTAAGAAAGTGGTCTAGTTTCATTCTTCTGCATGTTGCTGTCCAGTTCTCCAAGCACCATTTGTTAAAGAGACTGTCTTTTTCCCATTGGATAGTCTTTCCTGCTTTGTCAAAGATTAGTTGGCCATAGTTTTTTGGGTCCAATTCTGGAGTCTCTATTCTATTCCGTTAGTCTATATGTCTGTTTTGTGCCAATACCATGCTGTCTTGATAATTACAACTTTGTGGTAGAGCCTAAAATCTGGGATTGTGATGCCTCCTGCTTTGGTCTTCTTCAATATTGCTTTGGCTATTCTGGGTCTTTTGTGTTTCCATACAAATTTTAGTAATGCTTGTTCTAGCTTCAAGAAGAATGCTGGTGCAATTTTGATTGGGATTGCATTGAATGTGTAGATTGCTTTGAGTGGTATTGGCATTTTAACAATACTTATTCTTCCAATCCATGAGCATGGAATGTTTTTCCATTTCTTTATATCTTCTTCAATTTCTTTCATAAGCTTTCTATAGTTTTCAGCCTACAGATATTTTACATCTTTGGTTACGTTTATTCCTAGGTATTTTATGCTTCTTGGGACAATTGTGAATGAGATCAGTTTCTTTATTTGTCTTTCTGTTGCTTCATTATTAGTGTATAAGAATGCAACTGATTTCTGTACGTTGATTTTGTATCCTGCAACTTTGCTGAATTCATGTATCAGTTCTAGAAGACTTTTGGTGGAGTCTGTCAGGTTTTCCATGTATAATACCATGTCATCTGGAAAAAGTGAAAGCTTGACTTCATCTTTGCCAATTTTGATGTCTTTGATTTCCTTTTGTTGTCTGATTGCTAATGCTAGAACTTCCAACACTATGTTAAACAACAGCGGTGGAAGTGGACATCCCAGTCGTGTTCCTGATCTCAGGGAAAAAGCTCTCAGTTTTTCCCCATTGAGGATGATGTTAGCTGTGGGCTTTTCATAAATGGCTTTGATGATGTTTAAGTATGTTCCTTCTATCCCGACTTTCTCAAGGGTTTTTATTAAGAAACTTTGCTGAATTTTGTCAAATGCCTTTTCTGCATCGATTGACAGGATCATATGGTTCTTATCTTTCTTTTATTAATGTGATGTATCACATTGATTGATTTGCAAATGTTGAACCAGCCCTGCAGCCCAGGAATGAATCCCACTTGATCATGGTGAATAATTCTTTTTATATGCTGTTGAATTCGATTTGCTAGTGTCTTGTGAGAATTTTGCATCCATATTCATCAGGGATATTGGCCTGTAGTTCTCTTTTTTTGCTGGGTCTCTGTCTGGTTTAGGAATCAAAGTAATACTGGCTTCATAGAATGAGTCTGGAAGTTTTCCTTCCCTTTCTATTTTTTGGAATAGCTTGAGAAGGATAGGTATTATTTCTGCTTTAAGCGTCTGGTAGAACTCCCCTGGGAAGCCTCTGGTCCTGGACTCTTATTTGTTGGGAGATTTTGATGACTGATTCAATTTCTTTGCTGGTTATGGGTCTGTTCAAGTTTTCTCTTATTTCTGTTTGAGTTTTGGAAGTGTGTGGGTGCTTAGGAATTTGTCCATATTTCTTCCAGGTTGTCCAGTTTGTTGGCAATATAATTTTCACAGTATTCCTGATAATTGTTTGTATTCTGAGGGATTGGTTGTAATAATTCCATTTTCATTCATGATTTATCTATTTGGGTCATCTCCCTTTTCTTTTGAGAAGCCTGGCTAGAGGTTTATCAATTTTGTTTATTTTTTTTTAAAAACCAACTCTTGGTTTCATTGATCTGCTTTACAGTTTTTTAAATTCTATATTGTTTATTTCTGCTCTGATCTTTATTATTTCTCTTCTTCTGCTGGGTTTTAGGCTGTCTTTGCTGTTCTGCTTCTATTTCCTTTAGGTGTGCTGTTAGATTTTGTATTGGGATTTTTCTTGTTTCTTGAGATAGGCCTGGATGGCAATGTATTTTCCTCTCAGGACTGCCTTCGCTGCATCCCAAAGCATTTGGATTGTTGTATTTTCATTTTCATTTATTTCCATATATTTCTTAATTTCTTCTCTAATTGCCTGGTTAACCTATTCATTCTTTAGTAGGGTGTTCTTTAACCTTCATGCTTTTGGAGGTTTTCCAGACTTTTTCCTGTGGTCGATTTCAAGTTGCATGGCATTGTGATCTGAAAGTGTGCATGGTATGATCTCAATTCTTGTATACTTAGGAAGGGCTATTTTGTGACCCAGTAATATGATCTATCTTGGAGAATGTTCCATGTTGCACTCGAGTAGAAAGTCTATTCTGTTGCTTTGGGATGCAGAATTTAAATATATCTGTCAAGTCCATCTGATCCATGTATCATTCAGGGCCCTTGTTTCTTTATTGATCCTGTGTCTAGATGATCTATCCATTGTTCTAAGTGGGGTATTAAAGTCCCCTGCAATTACCACATTCTTATCATAAGGTTGCTTATGTTTGTGATGAATTGTTTTATATATTTGGGGGCTCCTGTATTTGGCGCATAGACATTTATAATTGTTATCTCTTCCTGATGGATAGACCCTGTAATTATTATATAATGCCCTTCTTCATCACTTGTTACAGCCTTTAATTTAAAGTCTAGTTTGTCCGATGTAAGTATGGCTACTCCAGCTTTCTTTTGACTTCCAGTAGCATGATAAATAGTTCTCCATCCCCTCACTTTCAATGTGAAGGTGTCCTCAGGTCTAAAATGAGTCTCTTGTAGACAGCAAATAGATGGATCATGTTTTTTTTATCCATTCTGATACCCTATGTCTTTTGGTTGGCACATTTAGTACATTTACATTCAGTGTTATGGAAAGATAGGGGTTTAGAGTCATTGTGATGTCTGTAGGTTACATGGTTGTAGTGATTCTCTCTGGTACTTTGTGGTCCTTGCAATATTTTCATTCACAGAATCCCCCTTAGGATCTCTTGTAGGGCTGGTTTAGTGGTTGATGATTCCTTCATTTTTTTTGTTAAGGAAAACCTTTCTCTCTCCTTCTATTCTGAATGACAGACTTGCTGGATAAAGGATTCTTGGCTGCATATTTTTTTTTCTGTTCATCACATTGAAGATATCCTGCCATTCCTTTCTGGCCTGCCAAGTTTCAGTAGATAGGTCTGCTACTACTCTTATGTGTCTACCTTTGTAAGTTAGAGCGTGTTTATCCCTAGCTGCTTTCAGAATTTTCTCTTTATCCTTGTATTTTGCCAGTTTCACTATGATATGTCATGCAGAAGATCGATTCAAGTTATGTCTGAAGGGAGTTCTCTATGCCTCTTGGATTTCAATGCCTTTTTTCCTTCCCCAAATCAGGGAAGTTCTCAGGTATGATTTCTTCCAGTACACCTTCAGCCCCTTTCTCTCTCTCTTCTTCTTCTGGAATTCCTATGTAGGGATATTGTTGTGTTTGGTTGCATCACTTAGTTCTCTAATTAATCCCTTCATAATCATGGATTTTTTTATCTTATTTTTCTCAGCTTCCTCTTTTTCCATAGTTTTATCTTCCAAATCACCTGTTCTCTCCACCTTTTCAATCTGTGCTATGGGCACCTCTATTTTATTTTGCATGTCATTCATAGCATTTTTTAGTTCCTCATGACTATTTCTTACTACCTTGATCTCTGTAGCAATAGATTCTCTGCTGTTCCTATGCCTTTTTTAAGCCCAGTGACTATTTTATGACTCTTATTCTAACTGTTGTTCTGTTATATTGCTTAAATAGGATTTGATCAGTTTGTTAGCTGTTGCTACTTCCTGGAGTTTCTTTTGAGGAGAATTCTTCCATTTCGTCATTTTGGGTAGTCCCTGTGGTAGCTCCAAACTGTAGGGCACTTCCCCTGTGCTGTCTGGAGTAACTTGTGTTGTGGGCGGGGCAGCAGTCAGACCCGATGTGTGCTCCCAGCCCATTGCTAGGGCCACAGTTGGACTGGTGTGTACCTTATCTTCCCCTCTCCCAGGGGCAGGACTCACTGTGGAGTGGTGTGGCCCCTGTCTGGGCTACTTGCACACTGCCAGGCTTGTGGTGCTGCTTCTATGGGATCTGGAATATTAGCCGGGGTGGATCCACAAGGTGCACAGGGGTGAGAGGGGCAGACTCAGCTCTCTTTGCCTTCGGTGGTCCACCTCGGGAGGGGGCCGTGCAGCACCAGGAGGGAGGCAGACCCGTTGGAGGGATGGATCCACAGAAGCACAGCATTGGGTGTTTGTGAGGTGCAAGCAAGTTTGGTGATGGGAAATGGATCCCTTTGGGATTTTGGCTGGGGCTGGGAGAGGGAGATGGCACTGGCTAGGGCCTTTTTCCCCACCGAGCTGAGCTCTGTCTTCCAGGGCTAAACACCCTCTCCCTCCTGGTGTCCCCTCACCCTTCCGCCTCCTCCGAGAAGAGCTGTTGACTTATAACATTCCAGGTGTTAAGTCCCGCTGGCTGTCTGAACTCACACAGTCCAGCCCCTCCGCTTTTGCAAGCCAGACTGGGGGGCTCTGCCTTGCTGGGTGGGCTGCCCCTCCACCGCCCCGGCTCCCTCCTGCCAGCCCGTGGAGCGCGCACTGCCTCTCCACCCTTCCTACCCTCTTCCGTGGGCTTCTTGTCTATGCTTGGCTCCAGAGAGTCCATTCTATTAGTCTTCTGGCAGTTTTCTGGTTATTTAGGCAGGTGTAGGTGGAATCTAAGCGATAAGCCGGACGAGGTGAGCCCAGCATCCCCCTACGCCGCCATCTTCCCTGTTTTTCTTGAAAACAATTTAATTACAGTATTGTCTGTCATAAATGATAATGCTGTTTACTAGTTGTATTAGTTTACTGTTGTTGCTATAACAAATATCAAAATTGTAGTGGCCTGACACACCAGAGATTTATTATTCTATTGTTTTGGAAATCAGAAGCCTGAAATCATTTCCACTGGGTTAAAATGAAGATGTTGGCAGGCCTATACTTCATCTCGTAATTTTAGGGGAAAATCCATTTCCTTGTCTTATCCAGCTACCTGAAGTCGTCCCACTTATAGAATTGTGGCTCTTTTCTCCTTCTTCAAACCCAGGAGTGTAGCATCTTCTCTCCTCTCTGACCTCTGCTTCCATTGTTACACCTTCTCTCTCCGAAGAGAAGGATGCTTACAGTTATAGATTGAGCCCTGGAATAATCTCCCCCTGTCAAGACCCTTAGTCACATCTTCAAAGTCCTTTTTACCATATAATGTACCATATTCACAGATACTGTGTATCAGGATATCTTTGGAGGATAATTATTCTATCTTCTATACTAGTATAGGAAACAGTTTGCCTAGGAGTTGATTGATACTGGATTTTGAGGTTGAATTTTGAAAAGTGGTTGTTTCTATGTTTGCCCATTACTAAAATTTATGCTATGGTGGGCCTGACCCAAACAGATATTTGGGTCTGTTACTTCCCTACATCTAGAAATGCTCTCTAGGTCTCTACAATTTAGGACTTCCCTCAGAGTATGAAAATCCAGATCCTGACAGTAACGTCTGGGGATACACGTGACCGATTAGAAAACTCCATATCTCTACTAATGTAGAAATCATATTTCCAGGAATAAAGTATAAATGATCTGGCATTTTACAATAGAAAGAGTAGACTGGCAGATACTTCTCATGATTTCTACTTCTACTTCAAGTGTGCTTAAAGATTTCTGAGAGTCTTTTGCCCTGTACTTGTTAGTATCTGACTGGTATTTTAACTTTCCTGTGAAATGTGAACTAGTATTATAATGTCGATGGAGAAGGGAGAAGCAGAGGGAGAAGGGGATGTATGGTCACACTGAATTTATTAAGCTCTATGTGTTTAACGCTATTTAGAGATTTTTTAGGTGGGTAGTGCCCTTAAACTTTAAATAAGTTACATCAGATTGTGACATACTAAAAACTGTGAGAGAAGCACTTCCCACAGACGAACCACTTGGCTATAAATGTAGTTCAGATAGATATAGGATAGGGATGGTTGTAGACAGCATGTCTTTATTTTTTCATTTCTGAGCTTAAGTATCTCTTCCTTCACTGATCATGTCCTGGGACTGAGTTTGATGCCAAGTGTATTTACCCATGATAATGTATTTACTGCACATTATAAATGATTGTTTACCTATACTACTTCTTCTTTTTTTTTTTTTTTAGGGAGAGTGAGAGATGGATGGGAAGAGGGGTAGAAGGAGAGAGAGAGAGAGAGAGAGAGAGAGAGAGAGAGAGAGAGAGAGAGAGTATCCCAGACAGGCTCCACACCCAGCACAGAGCCCACACAGGGCTAGATCCCATGACCCTGAGATCATGACCTGAGCCGAAATCAAGAGTGGGTTGCTCAACTGACTCAGCCACCCAGGTCACCCTTTCCTGTACTTCTTAAATAAACCTATATCCCCTCCTAAATAGTTACTTGCCTTTCCCTTGCATAACAGTAAATGTAACTTTTACTGCCTGGTTACTTAATGTCAGAAACCTGAAAGGTCTGAGGCCACTTTCTCCCCTCATCAGTATTTACCATACATCATTAGATACACTTAATACTATCTTCTGTATGTCATCAAAATACATCTACTTCTTTCCATTCCCACTATCACTTCCCTAGCAAAGTTAACCATTCCTGAAATTATTATAATAGCTTCTAACTAGTCTCCTCTTGCCTCCCTCACAGGTTCTTCCAAAAGTGAAAATTGATCCTAATCTTAGCCCCACCATCACTCCCCAGAAAAATTCTTAAATCATTCTCCTTTCCTTTTACAGCCAAAAAAAATCATTGAACGGTTTATAAGGCCTTATTTTCACTAATTTGTACACCCAGACTCTTATATTTTCCCATTGTGATAGCTGAAAATATAATGCAATGACTCAAGAGTTCAGGGCTCTGGAATTAGAATTCTGGTTCATCTCAGTACAAGTCTGTGTGGTTTGACAAGTTGCTTCCTTTCTGTGATTCAGATATATCATCTGTTAAATTAGGATGATAATAATAGCTCTTCAATTGACTCATGACAATGTGTAAAAGGGCCTCATTATGGTATCTCATGTACTTTTAAATGCTCAGTTAATTATGTGTTATAATTATTAATATTATTATTCATAGTTAACCAGGTATTTTAGTATGTGTTCCTCCAGAATTGGAGCTTGAAATAAGGATTCAAGTGTAAATACTTTTGAGAAGTGATGGCTCCCAGTGGCCAAGTGGAGAGTAGAGAACCCAAATGGAGGAGAGAAGGAAGCCACTAAAATGTGTGCTAATTAGTAGGTAACCATTATAGGGAACTGAGGCTCAATCTCAGTGTGAACACTGTAAAATTTTGTTGAACACACCTCATGGTTACTCTACCTAAGGAGTAAGGAATTCAGGTCTTAACCTCCAACTCATGTCTACCATTTTTTCAGGGCTCCTTTCATGGACATCAGCAACCCACCTCCTCACACAGGTCAGAGATGTTCCTCTGGTCCAAGAAAGCCCTCAGGCACAGAATTATAGGCACTTGCAATGGGAAGCTATATGACATACACATGAACTAGCAGTCAGGTCTTAGGTTACAGGCAGCATCTGCTATAACAGGCAAGATAATTGAGGCTCAGTGAGGTGAAATGACTGGTCCACCATCATTGCTAGAAAGTGTTTGAGTCAAGATTTGAACCCAGGGACATCAGAATCCAAAGCCCTTGGAGTTTTCACCAAATTATGGTGAGGATCAGATTAAAAGTAGTCTATGTGGGGCGCCTGGGTGGCTCAGTTGGTTGAGCGTCCAACTCTTGATTTTGGCTCAGGTCATAATCTTGCGGTTCATGAGATTGAGCCCCCATTAGAGTGTAGTGTATTTTTGTATATATTATATATCATAAAATATATTTTATATTAAGATCGTAATTTGAATCAGGCAGTATGACTTTAGAATTTACTTAGACTAAACTGATTTTTATACTTCAAGTATTTAAGATTTCACATTAAGAGTCAGACCTGATTCTGAATTTTGATTGTGCCTCTAATTAAATTCATATCCTAAGGGAAAATTATTTGGTCTATCAATTCCTTAATTTAATTTTACATAAATGAATCTTACATAGGTACCTACCTCATATGGTGGGTGTAATAACTAATGTGAGGATTCAATGAAAGTGATTAGTATACAGAACATGAAAAATAGGCTTGAGAAAATCACACAATATATGTCTGCAAAGGGTAGATATAACAGAGGGAAAATCCAGCAGATATGAAGAGCAAGACACCACAGAGCCAACATGCAACATTCCCAGAATTCTTAAGAAAAGAAATGTAAATAAATTCTAATACAGTAGAGGACAAATATCCTGAAATAAAGGGAGACTTGAATTTGTAGTTTAAAACAGCATGTTTCATGTTCTAGGAATCATGAACAGAGATCAAGACATAAATATATTCTATAAAAATGATTAAAATGGCAGGATACAGAGAAATTCTAAAAGCATGCTTACCAAAAAGCAAGGAGAAATATATCAGGTTTACCCTTGAATTCTGACTGTATCATTAAAGACAAGTGGGACTGTATTAGTTTTAATTATTTTTGCCTGCAAATTATAAGAAACTTGACTTCACTAGTTATGAACAATAAAGAAAATACACAAAATGATAGGAAGTCCATAGATCAGTTGGCTTATTCATTGATTCACTAATCTCATTGAAGACCCACATAATTTCAAATATTCTTCTTTGCTCTTCTCATTGTTGGCTTAATTACTTGTTTGAATGCAAAATGGCTTCATGTCAATGAGTATACAGACATGATATTCAGAGGAATATAAAAGGACTTTCTGCTATTGCCATTCTATCTTAGGAGTGAAGAATCTTTCCCAGGAGTTTTTCTTTAATACAGTTTATTAATTTTGAGAGAGTGGGGGGGGGGGGGGGAGGGAAAGAGAGAGAATCCCAAGTAGGCTCTGTGCTGTCACCAGAGCCTGATGTGGGGCTCGAACTCACTAACCATGAGATCATGACCTGAGCCAAAATCAAATTGGATGTTTAACCAACTGAGCCACCCAGGCACCCTTTCCAGGATTCTTCAATAAGTGCTATTTATGAATTATTAATTACAATTGATTTATGTGCTGAATTCAGAACCAGTACCTGGTAATGAGAATAAGATCACCATAGAATGATATGGAGCTCAGGATAGACTCAACATCCCCGAAGTCATTTATGGGGGACAGAAGAAGGAAGACTGAGATAACTGATCAAAATCAAGGTTGAAAAGAAAAGAAAGTAATGGGTACTAGGAAGGCACCTGACAGTGTGCACTGCAAAGACAGTGGAGTAAGAGGAGCAAATTCTAAATAAATTAGAAGAGAAAATGCTGTGGCTTCAAAACTCTCTACCTATGTAAATTTCCATTCATATGTAACAATAATTTTTTTTTCAACGTTTATTTATTTTTGGGACAGAGAGAGACAGAGCATGAACGGGGGAGGGGCAGAGAGAGAGGGAGACACAGAATCGGAAACAGGCTCCAGGCTCTGAGCCGTCAGCCCAGAGCCTGACGCGGGGCTCGAACTCACGGACCGCGAGATCGTGACCTGGCTGAAGTCAGACACTTAACCGACTGTGCCACCCAGGCGCCCCAATAATTTTTAAAAAGATCTCAACTATGCAAGGATTCAGAAGATGTAATGCCCAAAGGCAATCCTTAAAAACAATGTGAATTCATAACTCAGCCAACTGAATTACTGAAATATACAAGTACTGATGATGAATCTTGAATTCAGTGGAAAATATAATGAAATGTAAATTGCTATTTGCTCATTGTAAACACAGGTTAATATCAAAATTATTAAAGAAAAGGTGCAAAATAAAAAACACTATTATTAGTCTAACTATAATAACCTCAAAAAAATACTAATTCCAGAATGTATTGCAATTGACAGAAGAAGATGAAGTGTAAGAATACTGATTATTTTATCTTTCATTGAAATTTTTCAGTGACTATATATATATATATGTGTGTGTGTATATATATACACGTGTGTGTGTTTATATATATATACACATATATGTACATATATGTGTGCATGTATATATACATGTATGTATATATACATGTATATATACGTACATATATACACACAGTATATATTTTTTAATGTTTGAGAGAGGGACAGGGAGCACGCAAGCAAGGGAGGGGCAGAGAGAGAGGGAGACACAGAATCCGAGACAGGCTCCAGGCTCTGAGCTGTCAGCACGGAGCCATACGTGGGGCTTGAACTCACAAACTGCTAGATCATGACCTGAAGTTGGATGTTTAACCAACTGAGCCACCCAGGTGCCCCAATTCTTTTAAAGTTTGTTTATTTTGATAGAGACAGTCAGTATGAGTGGGTAGGAGCCAAGAGAGAGAGAGAGAATCCCAAGCAGGCTCCATGCTGCCAGCTTTGAGCCTGATGCAGGGCTCAAACCCACAAAGCCCTGAGATCATGACCTGAGATGAAATGAAGAATCAGATGTTTAACTGACTGAACCACCCAGGCATCCCAGCAGTAAATATAATTTAGGTTTTGAAATTAGAAGAAGGTAAGTATAAAATAAAACTAAACTGCATAACTTACAAATTATTTGAGGACAATAATAAAACAAAATAGATCATTAAGCTAAAAAAGAAAATAAACATATCCAAGAGAAAAAATAACAGAAAAACACAGAAATTGGAGCACATAAAAGAAATTCTGTTCCATAATATATTAGTAGAAGAACATTATCAACCTGGTATTTCAAGAGTGTAGATATTCTGTCAGTATAATCAACTGCATGAGTATGTTAAAGGAAGTACTAAAAAGGATCTTGAGGAAGTTCATAATCTAAGCATGGTTGGTAAGAAGAGAGGAAAAGAAAGGACAGGGAAGGGAAGGGCAGATTTTTGATAATTACATCACAGAAGAAAGATATTTTCTAATCATGATGGGGAATATATTTTTCAAACTGAGAACTAAAAATTATACCAGTGACAAAACGTAAGTATCCATTAAATTCAGTTTCTCCAATAAAAGGATGCTCCAAAAGTCTGTTACTTACAGCTGTTAAGAATTTGAGCTATTTTAATAAAGTGAACTCCAAAAGTAATAAAATGCGATTAAAGAAGTGTCCGAAGAGAATTTAATGAAAAATTATTTCTAGAGAATTTGGTAAAGTGGTATATTGAAAATATATTTAGATATAAAAAAATGACATAACAAATATATATAATTAGATAGATAAATCTAATTAATTTATAAGTAGATTAGATGAAATAAAGAACTTCCATTAAAAAACCCATTGAAGGCCACATTATCCTGATTACAAAGTCAAAGAAAGATACTGCATGAAAATAAAATTACAGACCAATATCATTTATGAATATTGATGCAAAAATCACCAATAGAGGCACGCCTGGGTGGCTCAGTCCATTAAGCATAAACTTCGGTTCAGGTCATGATCTCACAGTTCTTGAGTTCGAGCCTCATATCGGGCTCTGGGCTGACAGCTCAGAACCTGGAGCCTACTTCAGATTTTGTGTCTCCCTCTCTGCCCCTCCCCCACTTGCACTCTTTCTCTGTCTCTCTCTCTCTCTCTCTGTCTCAAAAATAAACAAACATAAAAAATACTAAAAACGGAAATGTTTGTACCTTTAAAAAAAAGGGGGAAAGACAATTCTGACATATTTTACAACTTGGGTGAATCTTGTACACATTAGTTTAGTTGAAATAAGCCAGTCACAACAGGGCAAATATTGTATGATTGCCCTTAAAGGAAGTATCTAGAGGTTGAGGAATTGAAGGATTAAAACTATTCCTAAATTACTATATAGACTTAATGCAATTGCAATACAGACCTATTAATTTTGTTTAATTATTGATAACACGATTCTAAAGTTTTTCTGAAAAAACAAAACATATCTGAGTTTTTGAGAAAGAATAAAATGTGAAATTTTCAGTATCAGTTATTATAATTGCTTGTAGAGCCACAGTGTCTAAAAGAGTGTGGCACTAATTCTATGACCAAGTTAAGAAAACCCAGAGAGATATCCAGGCATATATATGTAAATTACCTATATTAGGGTTATAAGAATAAGTTATAACCAGCGGGGAAAGAAAATATTATTGAATAAATATTTTGAGATAAATGGTTACTCTTTTGAAAAATGCATATAGGCCATGATACAATACACTTCACTAAAACTTTCAACATTACTGAGAAAATGATGAGCATGCCAGGAGACACATGGGAAAAGGAGATGGATTCTCCATTAAAAGAAAAAATTTGAAGAGTGTACAAATTACAGAGCATTATAGAAGTTGTGCAAGTTTCAGTAGTTATAAAAAAAAAAAGGGGGGGCGCCTGGGTGGCGCAGTCGGTTAAGCGTCCGGCTTCAGCCAGGTCACGATCTCGCGGTCCGTGAGTTCGAGCCCCGCGTCGGATTCTGGGCTGATGGCTCAGAGCCTGGAGCCTGTTTCTGATTCTGTGTCTCCCTCTCTCTCTGCCCCTCCCCTGTTCATGCTCTGTCTCTCTCTGTCCCAAAAATAAATAAACGTTGAAAAAAAAAATTAAAAAAAAAATGGTTAAGATTCTTATTTCCCCATGAAATTGGTAGTCATGTTGATGACATGTGTATAGGGTATGTGTGTATGTACTTGATAAGAATCCTAGAATTGATAATGCAGGAAAAATAATTTTTTGGAAGTGTAAACCCTTACAAAACGTGTCTGGAATTCATTTTAGCAATATGATAACAAATCTTAAAATTCAGTTAAAAAAAATTCAAAGGCATTATGCTTAGGAAATCTTCAACGATGTATACAGTTTAGCATATAGGGATGTTCACCATAGCATTCATTCATTCATTCATTGGACAAATATGTATTGATCATGATCATTTAAAACCCACTGTCCTAGGCCCTAGTTTAAGTCCATGTTTCATAGAGTTTGCTTTCTAAAGCAGACACACAATGAAAACTGCAATGAATAAAAATGGTAACTACGTACAGTGATAAGAGCTGTGAAAATCCTGAAATGGGGTAGTATGTTAGACAGTGAAGAGAGGCAAAGGGCTCCCTCAGGTAGTGAAATTCCAGCTGAGATAGGAGTGTTAGAAAGGAGTCACCACAGATTTGGGGAACAGAATACTTTCCAAGCAGAGGAAACAGCAAAGACAAGGAGAGCATGAAATTGGAATGTTTGAGCACCAGATAGAAGGCGTATATAAGTCAGCCCAGTTAGAACAGAATGAAAGGAAGAGAGGTAGGAACTAAACAGAAAGGTAGGCAGGGAGGTGTGTATACCCTACAAAAGAACTGGGATTTTGTTCGACGCCCGATGTGAGTTATTACAGAGTTTGTGGCA
The DNA here is from genome assembly GCF_007474595.2 of Lynx canadensis. NCBI lineage: Eukaryota > Metazoa > Chordata > Mammalia > Carnivora > Felidae > Lynx > Lynx canadensis. The sequence continues at coordinate 21,517,088 of NC_044321.2, forward strand.
GGGAAGCATTGATACCTGATTTAACTCATTAGCCAAATCACATTGGTTAAGGAGAAAGGAATGTAGTATGGGAAAAGGAGTAGGAGAGACACCAGCTAGGAATTCAATGTGGTGAGAGATGATAGTGATTTTCACCACATCTGTTCTTCTCCAACTTTGCTGTTCTTATGTTTCTCTCCTGAATCTTGCTGAAGTTTAGATTCTGACTCAGTAAGTTTGCAGTGGGATCTTAGATCTTCCATCTCTATCAGGCTCTCAGGTCCACAGACCACACTTGGAGTAGCAAGGCTCTAGTCTAGATGGTATGTTTAAAGTCAGGGAAGGAAGAAGGAAAAGAGTTTCCATTTACATTTGGAGTTAAAAGTGGTAGGTACCGTCGTAGGGATGGATTTGGGGAGTAAGACAAAGAAGGGAATGTTCTGGCTGCTAGAATTCTTTTTGATAGTGAAATATAAAAACAACTTAATTATCTAATAATAGACTCATGAAAGCAGATAGAGCATTATGTGAAATCTGAAAATCATACTTTTAAACAATCTTTTTATATGAGCATGGGGCACCTGGGTGGCTCAGTCAGTTAAGTGGCCGACTTAGGCTCAGGTCATGATCTCGCTGTCCGTGAGTTCGAGCCCCGCGTCGGGCTCTGTGCTGACAGCTCAGAGCCCGGAGCCTGTTTCAGATTCTGTGTCTCCCTGTCTCTGACCCTCCCCCGTTCATGCTCTGTCTCTCTCTGTCTCAAAGATAAATAAAAACGTTAAAAAAAATTGATATCAGCAAAGAAGATTTACAATATCCTAACTGTAAAGCAGGTCCAACACACACGGACAGATATATATCAATATAAGACCATACTAGGATTTTTCTCCTTTGTGTTTTTTTTTGTTTCATTTTAAAAAATCAACTTAGATTACTTTTATAATCACAAATACTTACTATTCCTTTTCTGTAAAGATCTAAAACCTGTATAGCAAGAGGCCACATCTGTTTAAGCTATAGTCATGGGCACATAAATTTCTGTTATATTTTCTCCTATACTGTTGGTACAGTTGAGGTATTTTATAATTTAAAACCACATATAAATAAGTCCAAAATTAAATCACTATTTAAAAAGATTTCTTATTTTCATAAAAAAGTATAACATAACCTGCAGCTACACAAGCCCATCTCTTTGAGTGGGCCATCTCACTTAGTCTTAAAATTCATTTTTATATATCTGCAGTGTGAATTGCTTGCCTAGAGACTTGATGGTATTTGTTGACCAAGTTTCAGTGATTTTAACATAGAATATTTACTCTTCAGTCAGGATGTGACCTTTTAATTATATATACACTTTAAAGTGTACCCGTGACTTTCAGCTTCAGGCTTCTACCTTTCTTTCCATGAATCCTGCTGGAAGTACCAGTGTTCCAAGATCTCTAGAGGCCTGTCTGAGCAACAGGGGTTCTTGGGGGCCTGTAGAGTGCTGGATCTGACCCTGACAGGTGGCTTGCAGTCGGAGTGAGAACGAGTGGGAGTGTTTGGCATGGCAGTATGGGGAGGGGGGCATCTTTGTACCCCTGCAGAGCCAGCAAGAGTGAGGAAGGATGATGATACTAATAAGTGAAAGTCTGATTCCATTGCTGGCAGGCCATGACAAGAAAAGAACGGATTTAGGTCTGGTCCTGTGCTTTTCAAGCAACATATCATTCCATAAGCATTAGGTGGCGACAGCGTCCATAGTCCTCTGGGAGGCAAAAGCAGATTTTATATCCTCTGCCTTGCCCTGCAGGGCTTTAAAACCTACAGAAAAGATAAGATCTGCATGGAAGGACCAATTTGAAAACATATTTTAAAAGTTCTAATGGAGGAGGCAATATCTTTGATGATAAACAACTTAGCACTTATTGTATCTGGTGGCCGTCACTGATTTTGCATATAATCCAATCTCAAATTTTTTAAAACATTTACTCAGAGAGTAAAGAGACAGAGAGAGATAGAATGTGAATGGGGGAGGGTCAGAGAGAAAGGAGACATAAAATCTGAAGGAGGCTCCAGGCTCTGAGCTGTCAGCGCCGAGCCCGAGCCCAACTCGGGGTGGATCTCACAGAACTTGAGATCATGACTTGAGCTGAAGTCATTCGCTTAACAGACTGAGCCACCCAGGTGCCCCACATGTAATCCATTCTTACAAATGAATCCTAGCCAGGCTGACCTGAATATACATGCATTTTTTTTTTTTCCTATTTGTGTAAAATGCCTTTCTATATACAGGGTTTCAGATGATAGCAAGAGGGAATTTTGCACGTGCTGTGTATCTTTGCAGCTCTTTATCAGTCTGCTTTATTTTCAAGTAAAGTCATACTTAGTGAGTGCCTCAGAGGAGGTCAGCAACTTTTCTTTGTTTGCATTTTCACCCTTCATTTATTTCCTCACTAGGGTGGAATAAGAGGACGTTCAGATTTGGGCAGCAGCGTGACAGGAGAAACAGTGAGGATCAGGGTTGTGGAAGAAAAATAGATGGACACAAAGACTATACTCCCACAAGAAGAAAAGCAGAGAGCTGCCATTGGCAATTACCCACTGGTTTCCTAAGTGTTCGGTAGCTCATGGACCCTGGGTGGGGACTAAACTTTGGAAGGATGTTATGGAGGGCTCTTCCATACAGACACGAGCGTGTCTCCAATTGCACAGGCCCCAAATGTTCTCCCATCCCCAGTGACACATGTGCTGTCAATTGTCGATTCTGCAGAGTGAGCACATTAGCTGAAGCTCTACAGAAATCCTTTTACCTCTAGTTACAAAATTTAGCCAAAGTAAGAATTGTTGGTGTTCTTTCAAGGAAATTTCGCTTCTGAAGGTTTAAGTAAAACTCCTTTTACTAGTGTAATAGCCTCACGTATAAGCTTCACCCACACTTATTCCTGAAGTTGAAATTCTAGTGAAATAAAGGTGTGTATGGTACTGATGCTTTCACATGGATACCGTATTCACGGTTTTATTTATAAATGCAAGATTGCCCACAAAATTCCCTGGATCACCACAGTCTCCTACTGGTATTTGCTTTCTGGGCTTATTATTTGGGGAGGTGCATAAATGATTAACTACAGCTTATTTTGTTTTAGCCATGGCATTGTATAGACTGCATTTGTCACTCTGTCTTCTCGGCAGTTGTGTGGATGATGATGAGCTGTGGTTCTAGCAGAAAATGCATCATTTATATGTGTCAGTTGGATGGCATCACATGCCTGCTCTGGACTTTCTCTCAGAGGCTGTGAGATTTATGACCATCATAAAGGTTTTTTCCCCCCATAGATCATGTTGGTAGAATACGTGTACCTTTTCTGGACTTCACCCTTTCAGAAACTAGCCGGGATCAGAAAGAATAAGATGATGTTTTGGTAATTTTCACTCCCAGAGCGGGTGAAAATGACCCCACTCCCTTCAAACTTCCCTCTCCTGCCACATTACTAATTAGAGTTAACAGAGAAATCTAGTGAATTATTTTTCCTTTTCATCATATTTTGTTTGGGGAAAAAAGCATATATTTATTTTTATGAAAACGTTTTTAGAGCAAAAGATATAACTTGCTTAGCTTGGCAGAGATAAAAATCCATGCGCACACAGGACTGTTTTCACTAATATTATCCACAATTCTCGGCACAATGTCCCATCCAGATTATTGTCTGTCACTGGTATCATGTGATCAGAAAATAATTTGTATAATTGGACAGGAAATGTTTGCGGGAAATGTGAACCTTAACCATATAAAGCTCCCATTCGTGAACTACTTAGAAAGGGATTTCTCCCTTTCTAAGAAATCATTTGGTGATTTCTCCTCTCAGTTTCACCTGCCTCTGTCCCTGCCTCCCAGCATTGCAAAGGGGAATAAAACCTAATTTCTATCTCTGAAAATGGCACCGGCTAGTGAAAAGAAGAACACAAACAGAGATGATACATACCATAAGAGATGACTAATTATGATTACACCAGAATGATGTGTGATTACCTAAGAAAATGGTCATAGGCTTCATAGAAAAGGTAATACTTGAGCTGGAGATTTTGGACATAAATTTCCCTTCCGGTTGAGACCTTTTCTATCAGTAAGAAAAAGGAAACTCAGCAAACTGGAGGTATTAAAAATATACATAATGGAGCATGTAGAATCAGACAATAGTAACTTAGTTTTAAGCGTGCGCGTGTGTGTGTGTGTGTGAACGAACATACGGCTTGAACCACTGTTATATTAACATAGATACTTATATCTACACATCTATATTATATTTATCTATATCTAGAAACCTACAACTACACATACAAACATACACGTGAGCAAAGACAACTGGCAAGAGGCAAAACTCATTTTTGAATGAGTGAATCATCCTTGAGCAGATAATCTTATATCATTGATTTTATTTTTTTCTTTCTTGCATCCTCATGACTAAAAAGGCAATCTCTTTCACTCTCATTTTTCATTTTTTTAAAATATTTTCTTCATTGACTCCCCCCTTTATTTGCATCACACCTTGAAATTAGTGAAGACGGGGTTTATGTACTTTTTGACATTTACATCATACACCTGCATTAAAGGGTTACTGTGTGATATGGAAATATGGCTATAAAAAGTTTAGATTGAATATGCACTAACTTTAGGAAAATCACAAATTAATAACAACAACAAAAAAGATATGAGCTGCTTCATTGGTGATTCATTTCTTTTGCCTAAACATTTAATTCATCAAAGATTTATGATACTGAGTCTTGTTCTCCCTTGGGAACACCAAGGTTTGTTTGCATGTTGGTGAATTATATTCAAGAAAAGGTTATGTAATCATCTAAGTTATGTAGTAGAGAGACCACACGTTATCCTGACAGCTTGTGAAAAAGAACCTGAATTCACAGATTCAAGGAATATTCAAGAAGCAAGGATCATAGAAATGTTGGAATACATTTTAGCCATACAGATGGAGAATTTGAGATATAGAGAAAAATGAGGTCACAGTCTTCCCTTATGTGTTGCTGATTATACTGGTTTAGTAATATGGATCTGGGTATTTTAAAATGAGTTATTTTTTTTAACAAGTTAAGCAGCACTTACTGAGTGCACGTTTCTATGCAGTAAAGATAACAGTCCATTTTTATAAAACATTTATATTTTTTGGTACTGCTAATCCTTTAGTTATTTCAAAAGTTCTCTTTGTCTACAGATAATGGACTTTTTCAAATATTTTATTTTGAAACTCTTTATGACATTTTTGTGGGAAACTTGAGGAGCCTTCTGTACATTCTGTGTGTCCTGAATTAAACCAGGAGCCCCGTTTTGAGTTTTTCACTTTATAGTATAATGGGCATAATCTATTCTCAGGAAAATTAGCTTTATACTTACACGTCTGTCTACCTTTGACAGAATAGGAAGCCAGAGATGTGTGAGAATGTATACACACTTTCACAGTTGTGATACTCCTCCATCAGAAAGTGCCAGAATATCTGCAAAGAAAACTCTTTTGTCAAAATCAATTTGATATGAAGCTTGAGTTAATGAGCAGTTTTTACAGGGCATAGAAATCTCTGGCTCTTTCTTTTTTCGTTGCCGACCACTTTTATTAATCACAGAGCAGCTACCTGTCCATTAGGATTGATTTCCAGGTCTTTGGCAGACCCTTAACTCTAAAAATTCTTTCAGCAATATAGAATCAATTTCTCCAGGGATGTAATGTATTGAACTTCAAATCCTGTAGGGTGAAATAGGCATTCTAATTAAGAGGGAATGGTGATAGGATACATATTGTATCTTGTAATATTAACTAGAACAAAATGTCACCCTGCGATCACTCTAGGACAAACTGTACACTAAGTCCTTATTACCTGCTCCGTAGTAGAAGGGGATTAGCAATGAGGTGACCTTAATCACAAAATATTGGGCAGATCAAAAAAGCCTCCTCAATTCAGAGCAAGTGTCATTCTGAAAGACACAATTACAATCTCCCCAGTCCACATGGTTGATTTTCAATTTTGTCAAGGAAGGCTGCCTTGTAGTAATTCAGTGGTTTCCGTGGTGCTGTTACTTCTTAGACCATCAGGTTTTACTTTCTGGGTTCTAACTTTCCTAAATATGTCTTTCATTTTTCTGATTCTCCCTGGAATCAGAGAGGGCATTCATGGTCAAAGAAGAGTTGAGCAAGAGATTCTGTTTCCTGGAGGATTCACAAATGTATTACCTCACTCATTCCTGGATAAGCTCAAAGCAAATATTTTACAATGGATCTTTTGAGAAGTTATCATTTGTGAATGTTTATATTTCAAAGTTGAAATTAAAGAAAGTTACAGATCTTTGAAGAGTTTATGTTATAAATTTTAAATACTTTTCCTTCCATTCTTCAAAGCACAGAGATTTTTCTTTTTCTTTCTTTTTTTTTAGTTAATAGACACTTTAATACATAGATTGAAACAGAAATTAGGGAATATAGAGATCAATGTGACTTCATTAGGACAATAAAAATTTGATCTTATATAATATTTATAAAACTTATCAGAGTATCATCTCATAAATTATTTTGACTATTCATATAATATTTAGAAACCAGCTTATAGATTGCCTTTTTTCTTTCTACTTTCTAAGTAGTTGAATTAAGATAACTCTGGAATAAGTTACTCATTTTAGAAACTTTTCTCAGTAACTATTTGTTACTTTTATTTACTTTTTTAATTGAACTATAGTTGGCACATAATGTTACATAGTGATTCCACAGATCTGTACATAATGCTCTGCTCACAAGTGTAGCTACTGTTTGTCACCATGTAATACTATTATAATACCATTGATTGTATACCCTATTCTGTCCCTTTCGTTCCCACGATTTAATTCCCCAAATGAAAGCCTTGATCTCCCACTCCTCTTTACCATTTTGCCCATTCCCATGGCCCTCCCCTCTGGCAGCCATCAGTTCTCTGTATTTATGGATCTGTTTGTTTTTTGTTTGCTTATTTTTATGCTTTTTAGATTCCATACGTAAGTGAAATCATACCAAATTTGTCTTTCTCATTTATTTCACTTAGCATAATACCCTCTAGGTCTCTCCATGTTGTTGCAAATAGGAAAATCTCTTTTTTCTTTTCTTTTCTTTTCTTTTCTTTTCTTTTTTTTTTTTTTTTTTTTTGGCAGAGTAATATACACACATACACACACAGACACATCTTGGCTACTATAAGTAATGCAGCATACAACATAGGAGTACATCTATCTTTTTGAATTGGTGTTTTCACTTTCTTCTGGTAAATAGTAGTGGAATTACTGGATCTCATGGTATTTCTATTTTTAATTTTTTGAGGAACATCCATACTGTTTTCCTCATTGGCTGTGCCAGTTTGTATTTTCACTAGCAGTGCACAAGGGTTTCCTTTTCTCCACATCCTTGATGACACTTGTTATTTCTCGTTTTTTTGTTTTGTTTTGTTTTGTTTTTTATTCTAGCCACCTGACAGGTATAAGGTAATACCTCATTGTGGTTTTGATTTGCATTTCCCTGATGATAAGTGATGTTGAGCATCTCTTCATGCGTCTGTTGGCCATCTGGATGTCCTTAGAAACATGTCTATTCAGCTTCTGTGCCCATTTCTAATCAGATTTTTTTTTGGTGTTGAGTTATATGAGCTGTTTATATATTTTGTATATTGAGCCCTTATCAGATAAATCATTCTCAAATATCTTCTCTTCAGTAGGTTGCTTTGTTGTTTTGTTGCTGATTTCTTTCAAGACAAAAACTTATTTTGATGTAGTCCCAGTAATTTATTTTTACTTTTGTTTCCCTTGACTGAGGAAACAAGTCTAGAAAAATGTTGCTAAGGTTGATGTTAAAGAGATTATTGCCTATGTTTTCTTCAAGGAGTTTTGTTTTCAGGTCTAACATTTGGGTGTTTAATTCATTTTGAGTTCATTTTTGTGTATGGTGGAAGAAAGTGGTTCAGTGTCTTTCTTTTGCATGTAGCTGTCCAGTTTCCCCACTACTATTTATTGAAGAAACTGCCCTTACCCCACTGTATATTCTTGCCTCCTTTGGTATAGATTGACCAGTAAAAGTGTGGGTTTGTACACCATTGATTGGTTCCATTATGTCTGTCTCTGTCTGTCCACCTGTCTATCTTGTGGGAATCATAGTGTTTTGATTACAGCCACTTTGTAGTATACTTGGAGTATGGCATTGTGATATCTCCAGCTGTATTTTTCTTTCTCAAGATTGCTTTGCCTAATCGAGGTCTTTTGTGGTTCCATACAAATTTCACTATTATTTGTTCTAGTTCTTTGAAAAATGCTGTTGGTGTTTTGAGAGGGATTGCATTGAATCTGTACATTATAAGCACAGAGATTTAAAAAATTCTGAGGGGCTTTGGTTTCTGGTGATATGATAGGTTAGATACCCTAAACAATTCTGACCGGCTTAAAAAAAATGTGTTTGAAATATATGAAAATGACTTAATGGATCCCTGAGTTGGCAAGAAAAAATTTTCCAACTTCAAAACAAGGTGAAAACAGTACACCTGGAAGATGCATGTCAAAATAAGTACTGGACGTGAGGATACAAGAGCTGCAGATGCTTAGTGAAAATGAGCTTTTTTTCCGTTGCCTGATGAGGATTAGAAGACAGGAGAAGGAGCTATGGTTTGCTCACACCAGAGACTCTAAAAAGAGAGCTGCATCCTCACTTGGATTTTAAATGAAAAGAGGATGGATGCACAAAGGCAAAAAAATGTACCTACCTTGACTTTAAAAAAGATTATATATAAAGAGTGTAAATTGCTATCGATTTAGAAGAAAGCAATTGAATGATAGGAAAAAATAGAACCTTAATCAATAACAAGACAGAAAGGAAAGGGTGACACAATGACCCAAAGCAGGATATAGAGGAAGTGTAATAATTCAGAGTAGAAATAAATTAAATATAGCAGATGATCATAATAAGTACATACAGACAAAAGTATTTGTTTAAAAGTAAACGAGGGGCACTTGGGTGGCTCAGTCCGTTAAGCATCTCATGTCATGATCTCGTGGTTCATGGGTTTGAGCCTGACATTGGTCTGTCTCCTGTCAACATGGAGCCCACTTCAGACCCTCTGTCCACCCCCCACCCCCCCCCCACCTGCACACACTCCACACTCCATCTCTGTCTCAAAAATAAAGCATTTAAAAAAAGAAAAGTAAAAGAAATGCAGCCCTGAATTTATTACATCTAGCCATTTCTTGTGTATAAAAGGCACCCTCAAGACATTAGGATACAGAAGTTTGAAAATCAAAGGATAGAATCACACATACCAGGCAAATGTTAATAAAAATAAAAGCTAATATATATAAAGTAATAATAAAAAAACAAAAAAAGTTTGTATTACTTCTAATGAAGAAGATCATGTTTTAATGACAAAAGCTTCAATTCATCAAGAAGACATGCAGAGTCTAGAGTTATGTGCATATAATAGATGGTATCAAAATAATTACATCGCAAATTTATAGATAAAAAAGGGGAAATGGACAATTATATCAACATAGTATTTCAACATACTTCTCTCAATGATGAATAGATCAAAGGTATAAAAATCAATAAAAATACAGGAGATTAACATGTTTCATCTAATTAACATATATAGGGCACTAAACCAAAAGAATTTTATTCTCATTTCTTTTCAAGAGCACATGGAATATTTAAGGAAATTGATCATGTGTTAGATGATAAAACAAGTCAACAATATTCAAGAGAATGCTATAATACAGATCATACTCATTAACTACAATGCATTTAATATTTTAAATGAATAACAATAAAAGATAATTTTAAATATTTGTATTTTTAGAATTTTAGAAAACATTCAAACAACCATGGATTAAATAAAAATAATAATGACTATTATAAAATATTCACTTGATGTATGAATGTTATACCTCACTAAAGCTGTTCAGTATAGTTAAGATCTAAATACAAACCTAAATGTTCTTTAGATCCTAATAGTGATCCTCACGGTAATGCTTAAACTGATTCTTACATGTATATGTAAGAACAGAAGACAGACTCTGAAGAAGAACAGAGCAGAGATTTGGCCCAACCACGTGTCAGGACATTAAAAGCAATGGTAGTAGTAATTACGGCATAGATTGGGTATTGCAATATACATCCTGACCAAAAGAAGAGAAAATGTAGAAATTGTGGAGGGGTGGATTATTCAAAAAGGTACTGAGACAATCTGTAATCTATGTGGAAAAGCAAATTAGATCCCTACCCTCATATACTATAAAAATTGAGTTGGATTAGATACTTCAGTATAACATTTTTAAAAAATGGAAACTTTTAGAAGAAAGTATAGAAAGCTATCTTTTTTTTTCCTTTTTAATGTTTATTTATTTATTTTGAGAGAGAGAAAGAACATGAGTGGGAGAGGAGCAGAGGGAGAAGGAGAGAGAGAGAATCCCGCTGACAGTGCAGAGCCTGATATGGAACTTGAACTCGTGAACCATGAGATCATGACCCCAGCCAAAATCAAGAGTCGCACGTTTAACCAACTGAGCCACCCAGATGCCCCAGTATAGAAAGCTACCTTTATGAACCCTGGGTAGTAAAGAATTTCTTAAACAAGACTAAAAATCCATAGCTATAAGAAAAAACCATAACCTGAAAATTAAGAATATTTGATTAACAAGAGACACTGGGAAAAGAATGAAAATTCACAGTACTTATTTTGGAGAAGTCATTTCCAATTTGTATAACTGATAAATATCTATTTATGTATCAATTGTTTAATTATTTAGATAGATATCTATCTTTAGATAAATAATTGATACCTAAGATAAATAATTGATAATAAAAATAGGAAAATAGACAAGAACCATGAAGAATAGTTGCCAGAAGAAATAAGTCCAAATATATTGAGAAAAAAATACCTGTGCAAACCTATTTTTTTAAGTTTGCTTATTTTTGAGAGAGAGAGACAGTGTGAGTAGGGGAAGGGCAGAGAGATGGGCAGGGGGGAGAGGAGAGAGGAGAGAGAGAGAAAGAGAAAGAGAAGGAGAGAAAATATGAATCCCAAACAGGCTCCATGCCATCATCACAGAGCCTGATGCAGGGCTCGAACTCAGGAAACTGAGGTCATGACCTGAGCAGAAACCAAGAGTTGGCTGCTTAACCGACTTAGCCACCCAGGTGCCCCTATTTTTTTTTTTTTAACTAATCTCCATACCCACCATGGATGCCAAAATCACAACTCTGAGACCAAGAGTTGCACACTTCACTGATGGAGTCAGCTGTGCACCCTATATATATGTGTGTATACATAGGTATATATGTGTATATGTACATATATGTATACATATAAATGTGGGTATATACATATGCTCATCATTAGGACCATAAAATTAGCAGTTAATATTTGTCCCAGATCACTAAGAGTTACCAATATGTTTTCAATATTGTTAATAGTCCAGAAAAAACATACAAAGAGAAATGAAATATAGAAACATTTACTCATATTGCTTGGGCACAATGAATTACTGAGAAAACCATTCAGATGTTGTGAACCAATTATTCAAGTGGTTCATGTATCCAAGGGCTTCTACCCACAGAATTCTTAGTCTGTAAGAATTAAGTGATTATTTTTATTGAGTTCCTAGATTTATTTTTCTACAAGAGAGATGTAATAGATACGAAAACTTGGTGTAACTTTTATAGTTTCAAAAGTACTTTCAAACAAACACTTGCCTTCATGAGGCAAATAAAGGGATGCTGTCCGTGTTAGAGATGAATCACTTGAGGCATAGTGATTGAGTGGCCTGCCTCTATTCAAACATGTACTTAAGCCTCAGAGCTGTATTTAAAGCCTGGCCTTCTAACTTCAAATTCTGTGCAATATATCATATCTCCTATGCTAAATAGTGTTAATTACTGTCATAAAAAATATGTCAGTCAGTGTCTTCATATCCTAGGTAATTTTGTATTTGTATTTTGTGATACTGGAGATTGGTTCTCAAGAAACATTAAAAAACAATTAAGATCAACAATTGCCATAAAAATCCCTCACCCCCTTACTCACCACCCGAGCCTGTGACATAGAGCAATTCTTCTTTCTCATCCACTCACATTCAGTATTTGAAACACAGAAAAACCCAAAAGGAAATCCTCTGACTTTGGTTGAGAACCTTGGCGTTTCCAAAACCCGCTGCCCTCTCCTTTTTTTTTTTTCTTTTTCTTTTTCTTTTCTTTTTCTTTTTCTTTTTCTTTTTCTTTTTCTTTTTCTTTTCTTTTTCTTTTCTTTTTCTTTTCTTTTTCTTTTTTTTTCTTTTTCTTTTTCTTTTTCTTTTCCTTTTCTTTCTCTTTTTCTCTTTTCCTTTTCCTTTTCCTTTTCCTTTTTTCCTTTTCCTTTTTCCTTTTTCTTTTTCCTCTCTGGTACCAGTCTCTAATTAAGTATGCAGAGTGTTGCAGACCCCCCAGCGAGTTGATCCATTAAAAGACATTTTGTTGTTAAATATTTCATTGTTATGAGCTCACATTTAAACCTAAAGAGCAATTTGTGAAAGAATGAAGTATTCAAAGATTTTATAGCCCGTAAAACAACAAGGAAATTACTTTTAAGAGAACTGCCACATCATGGAGACCCTGCCTTTTTGCATTTCTCTCTTTCCTGCTGGTTTTTTGCCTGTTTTTCTCTCCACCACCCCAGTACATGAGATCTGAACCACAGAAAATTACACACTTTGAGCCATGAGTCAACCCAGGGCATAGGATGATTAAAGATGCAAGTTCTTGCTACTTAATTTCGTTCCCTCCTCCTTTAAGATGGCTCTTTTTCAAGTCTACGATCTGTGCTATACCACTACCTAGAGGACTCCTTTCGGTGTGCAGTCTCACTGGCATTACAAAATCATTTTCTCACATAAGGTACCTGTCCTGGAAAGTAAAGGAGGCCAAAACACACCAAGGGAAAGGCAGGAACGAGTACCATTGCAAAATACCAGTAGAGCCAGGGCTCCTGGACATGTATAAAGGTCATGTTGAGATGGTGAGAGAAGCCAGCTTTGCCGTCTTTACTTCTGGTCCCGATGCCTGTCTGCCCGAAAGCTGCACTGAAAACAACCCCCTTCCCCTAGTGTCCTAAAGCTGTTTGTGCAGCTATGCCTCCCCCTAAGTGGTTTCCCATCATAATGCTTCTAGGGTGAGCATATTAAGCTGAATCATGGTCTCTTCCGACATAGATAGCACAGCTCCACCTGCACCAAGATAAGAGGCACAAAGGAAATGCAATCAGTTCAGCTACTGCTAATTTACCACTGTACAATAAAATTAAAGAAAAATGAAAAATAAAATACTTCAGGGGCACCTGGGTGGCTCAGTTGGTTGGGTGTCCGACTTCGGCTGCGGTCAGGATCTCACACTTCCTGAGTTCGAGCCCTGTGTCGGGCTCTGTGCTGACAGCTCAAAGCCTGGAGCCTGTTTTGGATTCTTTGTCTCCTTCTTTCTGCCCCTTCCCCGTTCATGCTCTGTCTCTTTCTGTCTCTCAAAAATGAATGAAAGTTAACAAATTTAAAAAAATAAAATACTTCACTGCCGAGGAAGACCAGAAGAATCTCTCATTAATTCCCCCTTTTATTTTTAAGCCCTAATTTTAAAGATGAAAGTTTTGAGTTACAAAAATTATATGACTTGTCTGAGGTGCCTCAACTGATAATTGATAGGGTGAAGTCACCAAGGCAGTGTAATATACTGGAAGTTTCCTAGTCTAACCACACAATTAATTCTTTTTTTAAAAATGTTTGTTTATTTTTGAGAGAGAGCATGAGCAGAGAAGGTGCAGGGTGGGGGGTTGGGAGGGTTATTCCAAAGCAGGCTCAGCCTTGACAGCAGAGAGCCCGATGAGGGGCTTGAACTCACAAACAGGGAGATCATGATCTGAGCTGAAGTTGGATACTCAACTGACTGAGCCACCCAGGCACCCCACATAGTTAATTGTTAAAGTATCTTCTTAATTTTTTTGTTATTGTTTATTTATTGTTGACAGAGTGTGAGCGGGGGAGGGGCAGAGAGAGGGAGACACAGAATCCAAAGCAGGCCCCAGGCTCCGAGCTGTCCACACAGAGCTGATGCGGGGCTCGAACCCACGAGCAGTGAGATCATGACCTGAGCTGAAGTCGGTCGGCCAACCAACTGAGCCACCCAGGCGCCCCTGAAGTGTTTTGTAATGAACACTCTGAGTCACACTGAGAGAGAGAACACTCATTTCTTGGTCAACCAGAACATTGTGGGCCAGTTTTAAGGATAAGAAACATTTTTTTCCTTTTTACCTGAAGTTTATTTCTCTGGATGTTCCATTTCTTCATTGCCTTTTGGCCTCTTGAAACTAAAGGGAACATTGAGCCTTGTTTTGCTTCTGCCTGACCTCCATCTATTTTAATTATGCTTCCAAGGACTTTATTTAGCCCTGCCTCACCCCCATCACTGTTTCTAAATAGCGGTATTGGCCCCATCTGCATCTCCTTTTCTCTCTGCAAATGGCTCCATATTCTTCAACCTCAGTTCCATTACATACTCCTCATGTAACTCAGTTGTTGGCTGGCCTCCTTCATTTCTTTTCATGATTATTATAATTATTATTTCATCAGGACAGTTTTGCAGTAACCATCTGCTTCCGTTGCCCACTTGTGTAAATATATCCACAAGGTAAAATGTGAGCCATCGAAATTATTGGATCAAAGCATTTGTGCGTTGTTTTAGGGTGTTAGAGCAAATACTCAGCACCCAGGAAGAGACAGGGAATCTGGAAAAGACTGTTTTTGCGTACCAGTGCCGGCCCAGTGGAGTCACCTCCAAAGGCTGAGCCCAGACCTTGGCATTGGCCTCCTTTTATGGCTGGGATGGTAGGGGGTTGCAAGACAAAAGGAAAAGGGGAGGGGGCCCTTATCAGTGGTGCTACAGGGGTAGTGGGTGGAAGCAGGAGGCAAACAAAAAGTGGAGGGGGCCCTTATTGTGGTGCTGTGCAGGCAGTTGGTGGACACAGGAGGCAAGCAAGCTTACGGAAGCCAAAAGTATGCAAGGGAAGTATCCAGCCTCGCACATCTGGCTGGCCCCTTTTATCTAGGTTTTACTAGCTTTTCTTTGCAAGAGGACACTTCTGTATCTTTTTCCATTCCATTATCTGCCAATTATATTTGTCCCCTTATGCTTCCAGATGACAATTCATAAGCTCTTTGAAAACAGAGTGTGCTGTAGTGGAAATCATTATTCTGAATGTCATGAGTTGGCTGTGACTTTGACAAGGTATCTAGGGCAAAGTGTTGTGATTTATAAAAAGAAGGGTCATTCCATCATTGGCATTGTTTTTGCCCTCACTTTGTAGCACTCCATAACTCCTACTTATGTTCATTATGAATTCGTTATCTTGAAATTTTAAAGTGATCCTCAGAAGTATTTTCATTGTTTTATGCTCTCTTCCTTGTCTATCAAGTATGGCCTTTCAAAGACCCCTATTAAAATATGGTACTAGAAATAAACACAAAACTCGTGATCTACTCTGACCAATAAAGAACAGTGAGGTACCACTTCACTGTTTATGGAGACTATAGTTCTAATACTGTAGCCTTTTGCTGTGTTAGGTTTTCTCTTTTTCTGTTTGGTTTGATTTTTAAAACTGTGTTAACTGAACTTCTTTAGAAGTGAAACTTAATATTCTTTGACTTGTTGACTATTGTCAATCCATGTTTTCCTTATCTTGTATGTTGTTTAATTACTATTTGAAAACCAAATTACAGGAGAATACATTTAGCTCAGTTAAATTTCATTTGGGGTATATAATCCCAGTACATTTGGTATGTTTTTAGTGTGGCTTCTGCTGCCAATTATGTTAGTGTAACTTTTAGCTTTCATTCTCCCTAAATGTTATTTCATATTATACAGTAGGAAAAGTTATCCCTCAACCTTAGTTTCCGTGGCTGGGTCTGAAAATGAAACTGACAAAAAAAAAAGGTTAGAGAGGGAGAGAACCAAAGCATAAGAGACTCTTAAAAACTGAGAACAAACTGAGGGTTGATGGGGTGTGGGAGGGAGGGGAGGGTGGGTGATGGGTATTGAGGAGGGCACCTGTTGGGATGAGCACTGGGTGTTGTATGGAAACCAATTTGACAATAAATTTGATATTAAAAAAATAAAAACAAAACAAAACAAAAAGAAACTGACAAAGACAGAGTTATAGAAGAAAAGGGTACCAATTTATTGAATATTAGGTTTTTTTAATATTTATTTTGAAAGAGAGCATGCACATGTGTGAGCAGGGGGAGGGGCAGAGAGAGAGGAGGGAGAGAATCCCAAGCAGGCTCTGGGCTGTCAGGATGGAGCCGAGCCTGGGGGTCTGATCTCCACAACCATGAGATCATGACCTGAGCTGAAATCCAGAGTCAGGCACTTAACCAATTGAGCCACCCTGGTGACCCTTGAATATAAGTTTTATGTCACATGGAAGCCTTCATAACAAAATGAAAGCCCAAAGAAACACTTAAACTGGAGTACTTTTATGCTAGGTCTGATGAAGATTGGACAGTCATGTAGAAATATGCTAGGTCAGGGGTGCCTGGGTGGCTCAGTTGGTTAAGCATCTGACTCTTGGTTTCAGCTCAGGTCATGATCTCATATTTCGTGGAAGCAAGTCCTACATCCAGCTCCACACTGCTAGTAGCATGGAGCCTACTTGGGATTCTCTCTGCCTCTCCCCAGCTGGCACTCACTCTCTCTTTCTCTTTCTCAAATAAATAAGCATAATGGGGGTTGCCTGGGTGGCTCAGTCGGTTAAGTGTTCGACTTCAGCTCAGGTCATGATCTCACAGTTCGTGAGTTCGAGCCCAGCGTCAGCCCCAAGTCGGGCTCTGTCCTGACAGCTCAGAGCCTGGAGCTACTTTGGAGTCTGTGTCTCCCTCTCTCTCTGCCCCTCTCCTGTTCACACTCTGCCTCTCTCTCTGTCTCAGAAATAATAAAATAAAATAATAAAATAAACATTTGGGGCGCCTGGGTGGCTCAGTCGGTTGGGCGTCCGACTTCAGCTCAGGTCACGATCTCGCGGTCCATGAGTTCGAGCCCCGCGTCGGGCTCTGGGCTGATGGCTCAGAACCTGGAGCCTGCTTCCGATTCTGTGTCTCCCTCTCTCTCTGCCCCTCCCCCGTTCAGGCTGTGTCTCTCTCTGTCTCAAAAATAAATGAACGTTAAAAAAAAAAAATTTGGGGCGCCTGGGTGGCGCAGTCGGTTAAGCGTCCGACTTCAACCAGGTCACGATCTCGCGGTCCGTGAGTTCGAGCCCCGCATCAGGCTCTGGGCTGATGGCTCGGAGCCTGGAGCCTGTTTCCGATTCTGTGTCTCCCTCTCTCTCTGCCCCTCCCCCGTTCATGCTCCGTCTCTCTCTGTCCCAAAAATAAATAAACGTTGAAAAAAAAAATTAAAAAAAAAAAATATGCTAAGTCAAAGAGCATGAGGGAAATGTAGTAAACTGGGGATACACAGCAAGTGCTGTTTGTTTGGATTCCTTTTGGAATCTGTCTTTATAGATAAAGGATACAACTCTCCTCCAGGTAGAGAGAGAGGGTACCTCTCACATGAGTGTTCAATGACTGGTTTCAGGAGATAAGGGCTGGGGAACATCAGAATGACCTTCCTGCTTCTTCTGTTTTCTCAAACTCCTTCAGCTTAAAATATTCAGTATGGCTAGGTGTCATATTTGGGGGTAACTGGTCCTGAATCCCATCAGCATGTTTCTCTGTCTTTGCACACAGAATGCCTCGAGGGAAACAAACCTGGAGCATGTCCTATAGCATGCTGCACAGTTGACCATGAGCTATTAATCTATATTGTGACTGTTTCTGTGACAAGCAATCCAAGTATCTACCGTTATTTTAAATCTCACCCACGGGATCCCATTAGAAATTCTGAAAATATAAGTCTTCCTGAAATTAAAATATACCTGCAGTATTCCTGTAGTTATCAATCTAGGAAATTTACCAAAAAAAGAATGTTTTCCATAATCCATTTGCCTTCTGTTTACTACCATTTTTTCTAGCTTAGTTGTTTATTATTAACTAATTAATAATCTTATAAGGTACCAATTAAATTGAGATTTGACAATGAACTTCCTCATTTATGCTTCCTGCTACCTGTTTTTCTTGTTCTGAAAAATCAACATGTGTATTTCTTTTACTCTCATGCATAACTTCCATTGTCTCGTTTCTCATAAATTTTTTTACTATGTTCTATGATCATTTGTAATGTACTTTCGTTATCTTAGGACATAATTTATTGAAATAGGAGATTTGATCTCATTTATAGTAGGCAGTTGCTATTCTACTTATCTTTGGGCGTTTATTGATTTTGAGCTTGTACTAAATAATTTGTCATGAATCTCGCAAATGTTAAGTAATGTTACTTATTAGAAAGTATAGGAGTGCCTGGGTGGCTCAGTTGGTTAAGTGTCCAACTCTTGGTTTCAGCTCAGCTCATGATCTCAATAGTCTGTGGCTCCGCACTTGACAGTGCAGAGCCTGCTTGGGATTCTCTCTCTCTCCCTCTCTCTCTGCCCCCTCACACTGTCCCTCTCTCAAACTAAGTAAACTTTAAAAAAAAAAAGAAATACTAAAAATACTTAAAAAAAAAGAAACTAGAAAATCAGCATTAAATAAAAGTAACACCTAAGTTTACTTACCTTTTGTGGGGCAGGATCTCAAAGAGAACAAGTGAGTTGAATTTTTAAGCTTATTAGTATATTGAAGTTCAAATATTCATTCGATTCTATTTCTCTAGAAAAACAGAAGCATGTTGAATCATTTACTGTAATCTGTCTTCATTCTTAGTTATCTTACTTCCTATGAGTGTTTACATTAAGCAACCAAATCCTCTAAAATTCTGAAGTATATTCCACAAGTGCTTCTACATTAAAATACTCTACAAAACGGTTTTACGTCCAAATATATTTGGAAAACCCTTTGTTGTGTATCCCAATGTTGGGAGATTCATATTTCACCTTAGCATGCTATTACTTTTGAGAAATATTGTTGAGCCCAGCCTTCCAAAGTGATAAAAACTCCTTGCCTTTCTTTTAGCATCGGGTGGAGTAACTCTTTGGGTAGTGCTGCAGAAAGCCAAATTTTGCAGTGGAACTGAAGCCACATTTCATGTGGAGTCAGGTTCAAATTCCTCTTGCTCTGGTTCTTCCATCATATTTCCAGACTTAGGAATATTTATTTTTCTTAATCTTTACCACCCTGTTTATTATTTATGATATTTATTGGCTCTTCTGTTCTTCATACAAGTGCAGTGAATAAGACATAATCTTTGATTTGTGTCCCTCTTGGATCCATTCTTTTTAAGGATATTTACCCAGGTACTCAGTCACAAACCAAACCTAATTATCAAGTTTTTCTTGTAAATAAAGTTCTTCCTACTGAATAATTTTATTTATGCTTGACAACTCTTTCACTCGTTTATACTAACAGTGCTCATTATTTTAACTTTGAATTAAAACTTACTTGATTATTCTAGTACATAATTACATAAAAACATTCTGTTTTCTGAAATCAGCTTCATACAGCATAATACTTTCTCCAGTATAATTGTAATTAACTTGTGTCTCACAGAAGACAAAAATAAATAGAGTGGTGATTAGCAGTTCATGTTCAGCAGGCAGCTTATCCTGGATTCCAATTCTGCTTCCGATGTTATTTAACTTGTTTTCTCATTTCTTAAATGATAAAGGTTCCTTTCTCAGAGAGTTGCTGCAAGATTGGGAATTGAATGGCAAAACAAAGTTATCAAACAGAGCTACAAGAATATAGTAAGCACTTCATTCACTATCATTTAACTATGAAACAATGTGCAGTTGTTAAATGTACAGTTCAATGAATTTTGGCAAACGTGTACACCCATATAGTATACGCCGCTAGGAAGATATAGAGCATTTCTAGCATCTCAAAAATTTCTCTAGTAACTCTTTCTCGTCTACTCCACTTTCTCCCCAGACAACCACTGTTCTCATTTCTATTACCATGTATCAGTTTTGCCTGTTCTAGAACTTCATGTAAATTGAATCATAATAACTGCCTTCTTTTGCTCAAAACAATCTGAAAAATTCATCCACGGTTTTGTGTGTTTCAGTAATTTATTCTTATTACTGACCGTTACCACGCTATTTTTGTCATTTATTAGCAATGTAACAATTGCCCCTAAAATGTACGCAAAAGCATGCACAGTATCATTAATCCATAAAAATATTGTTTTCAAAAAATCACACATATAAATGTGTTCTACTTTTTCAGTTTTGTTTATATCTGAGTTCAATAATGAGTCTGCGTTAGCTAATTTTTTTGAGAGAGAGAGAGAGAAAGAGCACAAGTGGGGGAGAGGGACAGAGGAAGAGAGAGAATCTTAAGTAGGCTCCCTGCTCAGCACAGAGCCTGACATGGGACTTGATCCCACGACCCTGAAATCAAGAGTCAGATACTCAACTGACTGAGCCATCCAGGCACCCCTGCATTAGTTAATTTTTAAAATCGTCTTTTTTTCTTAATGGTATTATTATATGGGACTTTTGTTTTCCTTTTAAGTAGGCTCCATGTCAGCACGGAGCACAGTAGGGCTTGAACTCAAGACCCTGAAATCAAGACCTGAGCTGAAATTAGGAGTCAGACATATAACCAACAGAGCCATCTGAGTGCCCCTTAATGAGATTATTTAGAATTGTCATATTTTTTTTTGTCCTCTCATTCCTTCAAGACTTTTTTTTTGTTTGGAATTTCTAGCCGTTTTTCTATTTTCTCTGAGTTTTTTTTTTTTTTTTTTTTTGAGACAGAGACAGAGCATGAGCAGGGGAGGGGCAGAGAGAGGGAGACACAGAAGCCGAAGCAGGCTCCAAGCTGTCAGCACAGAGCCAGATGTGGGGCTCGAACTCACAGACTGTGAGATCATGACCTAAGCCAAAGTCAGAAGCGAACTGACTGAGCCACCCAGGCGCCCCTATTTTCTCTGAGTTTTTAAGTGTCCCTGAAGTTTCACCATATCTGAATATGCTCAGTTTCATTTCCTTTACTTTTTTTTTTAATTTTGAAAAATTTTTACTTTAGAGAGTGAGCGAGAGTGCATGCAAGCAAGGAGACCAACAGGGAGGGAGGGGGAGAGGGGGAGGGGGGAGGGGGAGAGGGGGAGGGGGAGAGGGAGAGAGAGGGAGGTAGGGAGAGAGAGAAAGAAAGAGAGAAAGAGAGAGAGAGAAAATCCCAGGCAGGATCCACACTTAGCACGAAACCTAATGCAGGCCTTGATCCCACGACCCTGGGATCATGACCTGAGCCCAAATCAAGAGTCCGACGCACAACTCACTGAGCCACCTAGACGTCCCACGTTTCCTTTACTTTTACCTATCCTAAAACCTCATAGTAAATTCCTCCACGATCCCTTCCATATCCACATCACCAACTAGTTTTTGTTGTTTGGAATTAAGTTTAGAATTGCAGCTTCCGGGGTGCCTGGGTGGCTCAGTCGGTTGAGCGTCCGACTTCGGCTCAGGTCACGATCTTGCGGTCCGTGAGTTCGAGCCCCGCGTCGGGCTCTGTGCTGACAGCTCAGAGCTGGAGCCTGTTTCAGATTCTGTGTCTCCGTCTCTCTGACCCTTCCCCATTCATGCTCTGTCTCTCTGTCTCAAAAATAATAAAATAAAACGTTAAAAAAAATTAAAAAAGAATTGCGGCTTCCATATTTCTCAACATTGCTTTTATAATTGCAACTTGCTGGCGAGATTCTACCATATTTTCTTACTACCAATAAGAACTTTCACACAAATCTTTAACTTTTTGTCATTCAGTTTAGGTTTCTGAAATGGTACTTACTTTTTCTGGATTTATATTTCAGTGACCAAACCAGAATATTATAGTGTTTGTACATTGGTATTTCAGTTTAAATCATGTTTAAATTTTGCATTTAAATAATGTTAACGAGCATTTAGTGATGGAACTGGAAACAGTTAATGTATTTTATTGAATTCCTTTGAAGACCGTGTTTCATCATATTCATCTTCATATTATAAGGCTTTAATAGGCAGTTACCAGGATATAATAAACCTTTATGGATTAGCTGATATAAACTTTGCCTACTAGAATTAATATAATTAAATTAAGAAGAGATTGTTTATGTCTCCTTTATTTTCCAAACTCCTAAATGAGAATATAGTATAAATAATGAAGAAGTTTTTGATAGCTTATGATCAGAATTGGAAAAACTTGAATCAAATAATGAAATAGCTACTGATTTGATTCGAGCCCTGGGCAAATTAATGCATCCTTCTGTACTTTAAGTATTGGTCTTAGTATGTATATATATATATATATATATATATATATATATATGTATGTATGTTTTAACTTTGTGTTTTATTGAGGCGTAATTGGTATACAACATTATATTAGTTTTAGTTGCACAACATAATAATTCAATATTTGTATATATTATGAAATAATCACCACAATAAGTTTAGCTAACATCCATCAGCATATATAATTACAGAATTTCTCTCTTATGGTGAGAACTTACAAGATTTACTCTCTTAGCAACCTGCATATATGCAATACAGTATTATTAACTGTAGTCACCGTGCTGTACATTATATCCTGCTCTTAATGTTTTTAAATGAATTGAGGAACATTATAATATCTCTTCATAGGGTTTTTATGTAGGATGTAGGTTTAATATGATAATTTATGTAATGTGTGTTGACCTGGCAAACAAGTATTCTTCCTACCTAATTTATTATTATCAATATTATTACTACTACTACTGTTATGGTCGTTTAAAAGATAGCTGTTATTTAAAAGGTATCTGAATAAAGGTAATGTCTGGTTGTTTGCATAAATAATTTTAGGACTCAGGGTAAAGCTCGTAAAGACCTAAACCCATACAGACAAGCGTCCAGAACAGTAAATACTGGATTTTGTAAACACATTGAATTCTGGTATTGAAACTTAAATATCTGTTGAGAATTGAGCTCAATAGTACTCAGGATTCTCACCCACCTATCTGAAATGTCACACACAGCTGGGTTGGAATAATATATAGCCTGAGACCGTACTGAATCACTTTAACATTCCAGCAGAGAGGTAAGACAGTTACATGTCTGTTAAAACTTCAAGATGACTAAATCTTACCGCCGGTATATCTGTGTAGAGTAAAAAAAAAACTGTAGTTGTTACCAAGTTGCATGCAATTAAAAAAAAAACAAAAACAAAAAATAAAAACCTCATATATTGATCTTTATGGCAAATACAGGCTTTGTAACTTAACAAATATATCTAGGCCTGCACTGTAATTCTCTCTTTTAGAATTTCTACTTATGATTACATACAGAGATACACGTAGTCAGATTAAGATAATCTACTTCATTCATGGTAGTAACAAAAAAGGAAATAAAATTTGTAACAAGAAGATTCATCATTATTAAAAAAAATCTATTAAACTAAAAACTTGTTTTATCAAAAGGAAGACCATGGAATTAATTATATATAGTGATGCTTTACAATCTGTCAGAAGAGATTGTGTTGAAAAGAAGCTGAATGGGCTTGGTTCCTTCCCAGTGGTCCCAGTGGTAAGGATTTCCTATAGAAGAGAACAAATACCGAGTTTGCCGTGGCAATTCTTCATATACATTTGTGACAACATATAGAGATCCTTTGAGCTTGGGAGACTACCAAAGTCTCTAAAATATAGCCCAATAATTACACATTGGGCATTAACTGGTAGCACAAGCTTCATCTGTTGAGATTTGGGAGAGAAAAGTGATAACCTGTGTCATTTTAAGCAACTCTCAAGATAGTAAATTAATCAAAAAGAGGCATTGGTCTCAAGTGCGACAGTTTCAAAAGGAGTTGGGAAAAGTTAGTTAAGGCCAGACCGTAAGGCTTCTTTTTGCACAGAATAGGCATCCACAGCACATTTCACAATAAATAAGAGAGACTAATGAAGAAAAGCAAATGTAGGGTCAAATTTTTAGAATAACAAGTTTAGGTGAGATCTGAAACACACACACCACACCACACCACACCACACCACACCACACCACACCACACCACACGTTTCTTAGCTGTCCAGACACTGGCAAACCTCATGGTCTCTAGTTCTATCCTACCTAAACCTTGGGCACCACTCCCAATGCAGGGTTTGTGGACCCCAGTCTGGATAGATTCAGCTTCATCACTCACTTGAGAGCAGGTCTTGCCTGAGTGTGCAAGAGCCCGGTCCTCTGAAGCAAATTCAGTACAAGGTTGGTTTTACTGTCCTCAGAGTGGTAGGGTATGATCCTCAGACACCATGCCCACCAAACACTAGTTGTCAAACTCTCACCCTTATTGGTTTATTCAGCGGTGTTTTTGTCACGGTTTTGTGTCAGGGAGCTGTTTGTTTATTTTGTGTGTGTGAGTTTTGAAGAGAATTTTATTTTTTTATTTTTAAAAATTTTTTTGATGTTTATTTTTGAAGGAGAGAGAGACAAAGAGTGAGGGTGGGAGGGGCAGAGAGGGGGAGTCACAGAATCTGAAGCAGGCTCCAGGCTCTGAGCTGTTAGCACAGAGCCTAACGCGGGGCTCGAACCTGTAAACCACAAGATCATGACCTGAGCTGAAGTCGGAGGCTTAACCTACTGAGCCACCAGGCGCCCCTTGAAGAGAATTTTAAAGGAATTATTTAGAGAGGAAATTTGGACTCTGTTTTTGAATACCTCATCACTTGTCCGGAGTCCTGCTTATTAAAAGGATCCCTTGAGACATATCAATACTATATATCCAACCAACTTCTATAAATGCATAGCACTATTGCCCCTTGGAGGGTGACAATGGGTTTATTGACTAGTGCTTCACATCCTTTGATGTTCCTCTGATCACCCCTGCAGCCACATGAGTAATCATATATTTCTCATACTCTTCAAATATATACTGTATTAGCAGATAAGGAACCTGTTGACTCAGGATAACCTGAAAACTGTTTTACTTTAAAAGAATTTCTCAGAATAATCATCCTGGTCCCAAGTGTTCAATTAGTCTTTTCCTTTTCCCATAAGTTTGCAACTCAGATTCCAAGAGACTTTGTGAGGTAGGAGAAATTTAGGTAAAACGTAACATAATATAATTAACTTTCCACTTGCCTCCTAGGTTGGGAAGAATTTATGGGGCTCTGTCTAGGTTGATACTTGGGTGACTCAGCATTAAATCAAGCCTGCTTTTAGTATGGATTTTGCCTGACCCTTGAAAGCAGATTTGTATTTTCTCTTTTTCCAGTAACAGGATTCACATTCTTATCATCTTCCCAGTTCTCTCATCTCTCAAAAAATGAAGCCTTGTCTTATCCTTAAGGCTAAGAAATTGAACTTCCATCAGCTCAGTATCAGGAATTTTTGACTAAATGATGCAAAAATTGTTTGCTGTCTGGGTTGTCTTGGGAAATGCCTAGGAGTAGAATTGCTGGTGACTGTTAAGATTTCCTTTGTATCACTGTGTTTCTGAAATTGTATCATAACATGCTTGTCCCCGTCTTTCTGACTGTGTATGTCTGTGTATTCAATCCTGCTTCTGATTCATTGAGGTTCTTGGATTTATCAGCTTTAGTTTGTCAAATCCGTGAATGTTTTGGTATCATTTCTATACTTATTTTTTTCTATCTCACTCTGCCTTCCTCTTTTCTCTGGGACTCCAGTTACACACATTTTAGACCATCTAATAATATCCCATAGTTCAGGGGTGCCTTGGGTGGCCCAGTTAAGTGGCTCAGGTCATGATCTCACAGTTCGTGAGTTTGAGCCCTGCATCAGGCTGTTTGCTGACAGCACAAAGCCTGCTTTGGAATCTCTCTCTCCCTCTCTGTCTGCCCCTCTCCTGCTCATGCTGTCTCTGTCTCTCTCAAAATAAATAAATAAAGTTAAAAAAATATATATGGTATCCTGTAGTTCATTTATTCAATCCTTTCTTCCCCATCTATCTGTGCTTCATTTTGGATAGTTTTTATCACTATGGCTTTATCTTTCTTGATCTTTTCTTGGGCAGGTCTATTCTGCTGTAATCCCATCCAGTAAAATTTTTATTTTAAATGCTGTAATTTTTGTTTCTGTAAAATTTAACTTGAATGTTTTTATATCATAAATGTGAATCCTCATTATCTTTCTCTTTTTTAGATTTTTGAACATATTTATAATCACAGTAAAGCTGGAGCAAAGGACAATTAGCTTATCAAGTTGATTTAATATAGAACTGAATTTGGGAAGCACTGGAGAGTTTGTGTAATAATCTCAGAGAGAATAAGGTCTTGTAGGATAAGGACAAGTGGGAGAGAAAGGGGTAGCATGGAGAGAGACTGGGAAAGCAGATTCTACAACTGTGAGGATCAAAGGAGAAGAAAGAAGTCACCTCTGATTCTCAAGTTTTCAACCCGAGTAACAGCACAAAAGATCTTTCCTCCCTCCCTTCCTTCCTACCTAGTTAGCTACCTATCTATCTAGAAAAGTCAAGAGGAAAATTAACTTTAGTCAGAAAGATAATGGATTTTAACACTTGGAATGCTGGTGAAGAGGCAGGAACACAAAAAAAATCCTTTGGAAACTCGAATCAAGACCTTTAGAGAAAAGAGGTCATAGTTGATGTAAAAGTAGGGTTAGGGTTAGGGTTAGGGTTAGGGTTAGGGTTAGGGTTAGGGTTAAGGTCACCAAAGGAGAGAGTCTAGGCTGAAGGCAGAAGATTTTATATACTTTTAAAAGCTTCCTGCAATTGGAATTAATAACTAAGTGGTAACAATCTCAAGGAAGACAAAAAGATTTGAATTGAACAATGGCATGCTTATTTGGTTTCCAATTGTGTTAAAGTTCATTATTTGACAGCTGGGTCTATTTTCAAACACAGAGTTAGTTCTTTCTCCCAGTGGGAGAGAAAACACATGTTAATAAGAAAATAGTATACATATGCTATTTATATTGTTACACCAAATATCCCATTGTTTAATAGGTGATTTAGTTTTGAAGCAAACCTATTTGGTGAGTTGTCAAAAGTGTAATAATATCCTATTATTTGTTAAGCTCTATTTATACAAAGAACATTTCTATTATTTCTCCATCTAAGTGGAGTCTTAATGTAATATGATCCTACAGGAGTGAAAAAAACAAGTGCTACCCCTGGTATTTGCTCAGGAAAGAGGAAGGTGAACCTTCTCTCCACCCCTGGTCAACAGACACATACTTTTAAGGAAAGAAGCTGAGGAGCCTTGACCTTCACTTTTGCTTCAGAACTTTATCTCAGACCTGGGAGGTTCTTCGAGAAAAATTGCCATTTCAAAGGCTCTGTGTGTTGCTAAAGATGGAGTCTTGAAAATCACTTTTGATGGTAGAAAGCTCTTTCCTTTAGGAAAATACAGTTGAAAGGATCTGGTGTCAGATCAAGTAAAAGAAAAATCCAAAATGGCAAAGTTCAGAACAATAGGAAGCCTAAAATGTTCTGAATACTAATGTAACATGGTTATTTTATTTGAAGAATTTTTAAAGAAGATTTTAGTTTTCCTTGGTGTCTGAGAAAGCAGCTTGTTGAAGGAATCTGAAAGTGGATTGGAGAACATATGAGAGAAATGACTAGCTGTCTCTTGATTACTCACAGAGGAGTTTTTTTTGTTTGTTTGTTTGTTTTTTTTAATAGGAAGCCAAGGCTGGGGTGGGGGGAGGGAAGAACTGACAGTTAGGAATTACCTATGCTAGACTCTGGAAGCATTATTATCTTATTTGCAAAATACCTTACCCTTTTATTCTGTAATTATTCCATCCTTTAATAAAAGTGTGATAATCATTAAAAACTCTAGTATCAGCTTAGTTTAAGCACCACCATAGGAAGTGGAGAGAGGAATGTGTTTGGGGATGTAGAAAGCCTGGAAAAAAGTAGAAATACAAATCATTTATAGGAAACAGTAGGTTTTCAAGCCCTGGAAGACAGCACAAGACTGTGATGACTGAGAAAGGAAAACAATATATATAGAAATGCAACAGATGTAGAAATGCCAAGATGATTTCATTTCAAAATGCAAAATGTGGAGGAATCATACTACCTGATAATCAGGTCTACTATAAAACTGTAGTGATGAAGAACTTTTAAAGATAAACACATACATACACACACACACGCACACACACACAAAGATAAACATATACATAATTGAAACAGGATAGTCTAAAATGGATCCACTCATACGTGGTTAACTAATTTATGACTAAAGTGCAAAGGCACTGTGATAGAGAAAACGTAGTCTTTTCAGTAATGGTGCTGAACTGTTAGACATCCATGTGCAAAATTGTTTTTGAACTTTACCTCATATTAAACACAAAAATTGAATCAGAATCACTAGTAGGTATAAATGTAAAACTAAAAACATAAGGCTCTTAGGAGAAAACGTAAGAGAAAATACTTAGGACTGAGGCAGAGATTTCTTGGATAGATTATAAAAAGTACAGTCCATCAAAGGAAAAGAAAAGTTTAGAATTTGGTACTACACAATTAAATTATAATTAAAAATCAAATTTTTAAAACTTAATTTATTTTTGATTTTTTAAAAGTTTATTTTATTTTGAGAGAGAGAGAGAGAGAGAGAGTGTGTGTGAGCAGGGGAGAGGGGCAGAGGGAGCGATAGAATCCCAGCCAGGCTCCACACTCAATGCAGAACCCGATGCGGGGTTCGGTTCCACAACAGTGAGATCAAGACCTGAGCCAATATCAGGAGTCAGACATGTAACTGAGCCACCTAGGAACCAGTATTTTTAATTTTTTTTAATTAAAAAATTCTTCTCTTTGAAAGATACTATGAGAAAATAAAAAGATAAGCTGCTGACTCAGAGGAAGTATTTGGAAAATACATACATGATTATGATGGTCAGTTTCAATTTAACTAGGCTATAGTTTCCAGTTATTTAATTAAAACTAATGTAGGTGTCACTGTGATGGGTATTTTGTAGCTGTGGTTGACAACTACAGTCAGTTCACTTTAAGTAAAGTAGATTATCCTCAATCATCTGGGTGGGCCACATCCAATCAGTTGAAAAGCCCTAAAAGCAAAACTGATATTTCCTTGAAGAAGAAATACTGCCTGTGGAAGAATAAGTTCTGCCTACAATTTTGTTCTCCTTCAATATTGCATTGGCTTTTCTAGGTATTTTGCCTCTCCATACAAATTTTGGAATCCAGTTATCTGTCCATATGCACAGAATCACATGCTGAGATTTTGAGTGATATTGTATTGAATTTATAGGTTAAGTGGGAAGAGCTGACATCTTGACAATATCGTGTCTTCCTGTCCATGAACAAAAGAGTTCTCTCTGTTTATATAGTTTTTGTTTGATTTTGTTCATCAAAGTTTTATAGTTTTCTTCATGTTGATCCTGTATTATATTGTTAGATTTATACCTAAATATTTCATTTGGGGGAGTACTAATATAAATGGTATCGTGTTTAATTTCAATTTATACTTGTTCATTGCTGATAAATAGAAAAGTCACTGACTTTTGTTTATTAACCTTGTATCCTGCAACCTTGCTGTAATTGCTTATTAATTACAGTGTTGTTTTGTCACTTCTTTCAAGTTTTCTACCTAGACCATCATGTCTTCTGTGAACAAATACAGTTTTATTTCTTCCATCCCAATCTATATGCCTTCTGTTTCCCTTTCCTGTCTTAGTGCTTTAGCTGGGGCTTCCAGTACGATGTTGAAAAGCAGTGGTGAGAGGGGATATCTTCCCTTTTTACCTTACCTTAGGAAAAGTTCAAGTTTCTTACCAGTAGGTATAATGTTAGCTGTAGGTTTTTTGTAGATATTCTTTATCAAGTTGAGGAAGTTCTCCTCTGTTCCTAGTTTACTAAGAGTTTTTATCATGAGTATGTGTTGGGTTTTGTCAAATGCTTTTTCTACATCTATATGATATGATCAAGTGACTTTTACTTTTTTAGCTTGTTGATGTGGTTAGGTTAATTGATTTTCAGATGTTAAACCAGCTTCGCTTGCTAAGTCCCCAGTGAGTTTTTAAATGCTGCCAGTTTTCCACAGTGAGCCTCCAGCAGTTCATCAATTACGCTTCAGGATTTCCTGCCCTGGAAATTTTATTACAGTGTTTCTTTGCATTTCCATACTTTATTTCATCCTTGGCTTATCAGCTGTGTGACCTTGGGCAAATTCCTTAACTTTTCTCTCCCTCAGTTTCTTCGTCTGTAAAATTGGTATGATACTTACCAAGTTGTCACATTGGCTAAGTGAATTACTATAAAACACTTGAAATTGTTCCTATCTATATAGTGAATATTAAACAAATTTCATGCTATTATTACTGTCTTCCTCTGTCACTGGATGATTAAAAGACAGAATTATGATAAGTGTAGTTACTTGAAACCCAAGAATAAAGTAAAATAAGTAGAAATGCAAAGAAATATCGTCATAAAGTTGGATGTGACAGAAACAAAATCAGCTACTTTGACGCAAGTTATTACATCTCTTCAACCCTTAACATTATATTTATTCTTTAGCCTATTTCAACTTTGTTTATGAAAAAGAAGTTCTAAAATACTTCTTAGAGACTTGGATAAATCTCAGTATAGTTGTTTTTTAAATTTTTATTCAGAGTGGGGGAGGGGCAGAGAGGGAGAGAGAATCCCAAGCAGGCTTTGTGATGTCAGCACAGAGCTGGATGCAGGGCTTGGACTCATGAATTGTGAGATCATGACCTGAGCTCACTTTAGTAAAGTAGTTCAGAGGTGCATGGGTGGCTCAATTAAGTGTCTGACTCTTGGTTTTGGCTCAGATCATGATCTCACAGCTCATGAGTTCAAGTCCCCCATCAGGCTGTGTGCTGACAGCACAAAGCCTGCTTGGGATTCTCTCTTTCCCTCTATGTCTGTCCCTGTCCTGCTCATGCTGTCTCTGTCTCTCTCTAAATAAATAAATAAAGTTAATACATACATATATATATATATATATACACACACACATACACACACATACACAGGATATATAAAATAAGATCCTGTAGTTTATTTATTCAGCCCTTTCTTCCCCATCTATCTGTGCTTAACCGACTGAGCCACCCAGATGCCCCCAGAGTACAGTTTTCATAGTTAGGACAGCTCTGCCTCATTAGTTTGAATTAGAAGGAAATGCATTTGGATCACAAGTAGGAGGTTTGGATATAATCTACTAAACTTCTGGACCTACTGATAAGTATTTTTTCACCATGAAAAAGAGTCTTGAAGACACAATAAATTTCCAGCTTAGACACAAACGTTTTCAGAAAACTGCATTAATACAGACAATAAGGGTTTTTAGAATTTATCTTGAAATCACATCATCTTACCAAAAGGGCAAAATATAAATGAACTGATACTGTCTGCTTAATTTGAGGGGCAATGCTTTGTGATGTTTCTAATAATACAGAAAATATAATATTTCTAATAAGCTGAATATTTAGAAGACCTGGGACTTTAAAAAATAATTTGTAAAAATGATAACAGATTGGATTCTATAATATAAGTTCTAATTACAGGGGTCTGTGGAATTATTTTCTATTATGACTACAGCATAATGGTATTTCGAAGTTACTTTGTTTCCATAGTACTAGAAAAGAAGACCTTTTTCTCCCAGAAAGATATAAACAGTGAAATGGGACAACACAAGTGAGGAAATGAGGACAAAATGATGCTTAAATTCTTCTAACAAAAAATGATAAGTAAAATTTTTGTAGCCAGTCTGTCAGTTCACATTTGTATAATTTTATACCTAGTTCTTTAAAATTATAAAGAATTTAATGCTGTAGGTTAGCACATTACTTGGAGAGAGAGATATATAGGCCATATACATATACATATATACACACACATACCCACGTTTGTCTATGTATGTATATGTATGCATATATGAGATATATATTCTGAACCATCCATGAGGATGTCAAGACCATGCTGATATCATTTTCATACATAGTGATCAGGAAATTTCATAGACAAAGAAATTACAGGATTAGAAAGTGGTTTTGGCATTTAGTTTCAATGCTCTTAAATTCAACTTCTTTTTCATTCTGTTGCTTGTTATCTTTGTAATGGCTGGTACTCTTAAAGTATTTTGGTGACCTTTTACTTAAAAGAAAAGATATCTACTCTCTGTCTTCACATTTAGATAATCCATTGTTAAATGATATCAAGTATGAACTAGAAAGCTCTTATTCCATTTGATCACTGAATCCAAAGGAAACAAATACCTAGGGATACCACTGTACTTTGCACTAACTTATGCAAGGCTCATTTTTCTAAGAGGCTCATATATGCAGAATGTAGGTTAGAAATATGAAAAAGTTTTAAAGCTTCTGGAAAAAATATGGAAAAGCAACATGGGTAAATTTAGGGTGGGGATAATGAGTTACATATGTTCCACACTCCCTGAGCTTACGACTACCTTTTAACAATGGCGAAATAATCCTTATAGTCTTCCTTTTTATGAACAGTTCACAATTTTGATGTGTTTTTGAAATTGTTACAGTATTGTAAAAGTGCCTCTTAGAAAGCCTATTTTTTTTTCTTCAGTCTAAGATTTTGGTAATTGAAGGGTAAATTTGAATTATCTAGACAATTAACTTGGCCTGGAGTGGAATCACTCCCTTGCTTGTGGGTTCGACATTATGGAACATTTCGTGTTGCCTGGTTATAGCTGAGAAATCATGTATATGATAACATCTCAAACACATTACGTGCGTTAGATACGGCACTGAAGGAGCATGCTATGAAATAGCACCACTGCTGGAAGCAATGTCAGCAGCTTGCAAATGCTTTAATCCTCATATCTTTGCCTTCCACACAAAACAAACAAAAATATTGAAGCCTGTCCAAACTGGCCTTTGCCCACATGTTTGCCAAATGGCCTATTTTTTGTGTGTCCTTCACTCCCTGATGTTGTAGATGCTACAGAGTCATTTTATCATATTTCTAGTTTCTGTCTAATCTGACTCTCTCATTAGATAAACGAGGAAAAGATTCAGAGAGCTTAGGGTGTATTTTTATGCACTTACCAGCTCTGGATGAAGCTCACATCTAAATTTCCTAATTTCTGGCTCTTTTTCACTTTTACTATGATTCTAAATAAAAGTTGCATTTTTCGGGAGATACATCCAGTGGACAAGGGTCCACAGGGCTAAGATGCCCCAGAAACACAGTCTTTGCTTTCCCTGGAATAAAAGCTTTGCTTCTTCAAACTAAAGTTCTTTTTACCTGCTGCAGACTAGGCTGAACTTGACTTTTTGGTTTTATTCAATTCAAAGCTGCATCTCTGAAGTTGTAATTCTTACTAGGCACAGTTCTTAGTCATTTCTTCATCTGACTGGAACCAGAGCTGCTAATTCAGGATGCAGAATTACTTACAATAGTAGAGCCAGCAGCATCAGGTGCTGAATATGTGTCCTGAGTAATTTTCACACATTAACTCATTAATCATCTCATCTGGGATGATTATTACCACCCATTTTTTTTTTTGCAGGTTAGGAAAATGAAAGACAGAGAGGAGGTTAAATAAATGGACTGAGCTCACATCACAAGTATGAGGACAAACTTGGATTCACATCCAGGCAGGCAGGTTTCAGAGGCCATACACATTAACCACTAGTCAAAACTACCATTCCAAGGGTTATAGATGAATCTTTAATAGTCCCACTGCAGCTAGGAAGTAAATTTCGATACTTTATTAGGAATAAATTTAACTAAACTTAGTATTACAGGAAGGAAGGAAAAGTAATTTGTATGCAAGTCCTTCGTCTCTTTTTCTCTCTAGTCACTTGTCAGTCTATTTGATCAATGTTGGAAAAAATAGCAATGACAAAACCCACTTTAGTGGGGCCCAGAACACAGAAACAACTAAACAAGTAAGCATGCACACCAGGTGGTGAAAAGCACCCCGAAGTGCCGGGTCTGTTTTATTTCAGTAATCGGGAAAGCCACATCTGTATTTGAGATATTCTAGTTACTTAATAATTGTTAGCTGAATGATCATACTAATAACAGTGTCTGATATTTACCACAACCCTGATCTACCAGGTGCATTAATTTGATATGGCCATGTTTTGGCCACAGAAAAGAGATCAGACTGACCTACTTGCCTTTAGATGGTGGTGGCTTGCTGCCCTTGAACCAGCTGGAATCACCTTCTCTGTGGGCAAACCCTACCATCTAACACAGCCGATTATGGTCTTCTAATCATTCTGTCCTCAGACCTTCAGCTTTGATATAGTTATGTTCAAAACCTTGGTTCACTGATGGCTCACCTGTCCATTCACCTTCTTTCTATTGTTTGTTGATGGGTGGGGAGGTGGCGCAGAGGGGCCTCTGAATCACCTGTATCCAAAAATAAAAATAAGCCACACCAGGGATTGAGTGTGAAAGCAAAGAAGGGGATTTGTGCTATATCTTGACAAGGATTTGGATTACACAAATGTATGCATTTGTAAAAATTTAGTAAGCGTACCCTTTAAACTTGTGCACTTCATTGTGTGTGACTTTTACCTCAAAAGCAGTATTACTGGCAAACAAGGATATTATGCTGAAATGTTTAGGGGAGAACTTTCAGAAGTCTGCATTTCACTTTACGTTGCCTCGGTGTATAAGATGGGCTGTTAAATGGGTAAACAGATTGGAAACAAACAGAGTCAAATGTTAACGATAGAATTTATAGAGGACTTAGGTGTTTAAATGTCTTTAAACTTTGCTGTAAATTTGAAATTTTCCATAATAATATTTGGGAGGGAGTGCTAACCTATGGAAAGCCAGTACATTATCTCAGGGATTGTTAACTTGGAATAACTGTATCCTAGGGGTCCAAGGTTAGAGTTTATGGGTTTGTACACTGGATTGGAAAAAATCCCACATCTTTATTTTCACAAATACCCAACTGAAATTTAGCATTTCCTTTGACCTCCAAACATAGTAGCCTTAATAGGGCCTGTGAGTTCTTCAGCACTACAGCTGTTTCACATGACTGAGTTAGTGTTTAAACCCATCACTGTTTTGAAATTACAGTGAGGTTGAGAGTCTTTATTGTTTAATCTTGCAATTAAAAGCCAACATTACAGTATCACAATTTATTTTAAAATATTTGTAGCCATCAGGCTATAGTTTATTTTTTTCCCACAATAAGCATTTTTTCATTATTTTATTTGTTTTTCATCATGATAAGTGTACTCTTTAATCCCCATCACCTGTTTTACCCATTCCCCTAAAATATTTTGATAAATGCAGTTTCATGTAATTGGTTTCTTTTGTAATCCATTATGTCGTATTTGGTGTATTGAAAAACATTATTTTGGGAGGTTCACAAGCACCAGACTTTCTCTGTGGCACATAAAAAGTATCAGATCCCTGACGGATCATCTACCATGCTCTGCTCTCCTTCCCATGATATGTCAAATGTGGCTCCATATAGGATGTGGGGCTTGCGTGGAAGCTGTGCATCGTCCCTTAGTCTAGGCCTGGAAATGATGGTCTCAAGCCCCAAGGATCCATTGCCTTGTTGAAACTCAGTAGTAGAACCAGTCAAAGATCTTTTCAGTTCATTACTTTCTGTCTCTCCTCCCCATGCAGTACTTGGGGGACAGACTTATACTATAGACAAATATTTCTGGTTTATCTGAAATTCAGATTTAACTAGGTGTCCTATGCTTTATCTGGTTACCTCAGTCATAGGACCAAGAAATATCCGGATAGATATTTAAGTGAAGGCATACAAACCCTACCAGATAACATCAACCTGCAGATAGGACTGACTGGTATGTGTGTGGGCAGGGGAGGGGAGTGTTAATCTTGCACCTGAAATCCAGGAAATCCCACCTGCTAGGTGTGCTGGTTAGTACTGGTTACTGTTTTATTAAAATCACAGTTACTCCATCCTGTGGATTCAGGATTGACTTACCATCAATTTGTGGATTGACTTACCGAGTGTGGATTGACTTACCGAGTTTGGATGAAGCTTTATTATTCCTCAGTTCTTCATGTTCATTTTCTCATTTGAACATCATTAAGATCTCAGAGAGTGGGCACGTTTCCCCCAGTTCAAAGAGGTTAATAAACTTGTCCTAATTTACACAACTGTTCATTATAGAGGCAAGGATTTAACCTAAATCTGTCTGGCTCAGGCTTTTCCACATTGTTTCTCATGTTAAGTCAGAAAATGTCAGGAAAGCTCATTATGCTAGGTGTGTTAGAGAATTTCATTTTTTTTAAATTTTTTATTTATTTTTGAGAGAGAGAGCACGAACAGGGGAGGGGCAGAGAGAGGACACACAGAATCTGAAACAGGCTCTAGGCTCCAAGCTACCAGCACAGAGCCAGTTGCATGGCTCGAACTAATGGTCCTCGAGGTCATGACTTGAGCCGAAGTCAGACGCTTAACCTACTGAGCCACCCAGGCGCCCTGAGAATTTCATATTTTAATGGAGGGAAATAATAAGGTAGCATTTAAGAATATTTACAAATGTTTAGTCCTGCTGTAACTGAAAAAATCAATTTTTTTTAATCCTGTCTCTTTTGTTTAAACATTGAGACAGATTGTATAGACAACGCAGAGGTTTTTTTTCTCCTAGTTTAGGAAATGCTGAGAGAGGTGATAAAAATCAACAAAGTTAAAAATGTATACAAGTTTGTTTTTAAATTAAATGTGATTAAAACATTAAAAGGCCCAACATAGTAACAGTGTGTGGAATATACTAATATTTAGCATGCAAAATGATGACAGAGCAGAAAGTAGTGATTACAATAAGACAAAACCAAATAATACACAAAAAGTAAGTAAATGCAGAATGTGGTATTTAATCAGTGAAAAACATAGCTGAATGGCTATAAATGTCACATCTTCCTTATATATTAGAAAATATGAGTGCTGTTTCCTCTTATGTATGTCCCTGAGCAAAACCAAAACTGTCAGTGATGTTAAAGGGGATGAGATACTATAAAAACGAAAGACAATTATGTTTGCTGAGTACAATAATTACTTTGTACTTTTAATTGTACTGTGCTATTATAGTAAACATGCCACTTTTGTTTAAAAAAAAAAAGAAAGTATTTCGAGATACTAAAGGTGTCTTTCAAAAAGGATACTTTGCAATTCCGGACAAATATCAAAGGAATAGCCTTATTTTGTAAAATGTAACTGCTTTTACAAAGGTTGGGTATTGATTGACGCATGTGTGAATTAAATCATATTATAAATAGTGGAAGTCTTTTTAAGAACTCCTGAATATATTTGTTCAGAAGTATATTGATACTCTGTAATGTGAATGAATACCTGATAAATTTGACTCTGCAGATTCTGAATTTTAAAAATCGCCTTTTAAAGTACACTACAACTACGGGCACCTCGGTGGCTTGGTTGAGCGTCTGACTTTGGGTCAGGTCATGATCTTGTGGCTCCTGAGTTCAAGCCCCACATCGGGCT
The DNA here is from genome assembly GCF_007474595.2 of Lynx canadensis. Taxonomy (NCBI): domain Eukaryota; kingdom Metazoa; phylum Chordata; class Mammalia; order Carnivora; family Felidae; genus Lynx; species Lynx canadensis. The sequence goes on from NC_044321.2 coordinate 21,554,560, forward strand.
CTGTCCTCACAGCTCAGAGCCTGGAGCCTGCTTCACATTCTGTGTCTCCCTCTCTCTCTGCCCCTTCCCTGATCACACTCTGTCTCTCTGTCTCTCAAAAATAAATAAATGTTAAAAAAAATTTTAAGCACAAGACAACTCTATGATAACTCAAGCATTTATAGTATTTTTCTTTTGGCTAATTCATGCATACCCTCTATGTAGCATGTATTTTAATTTCTACATATTCATCATTAACGAACAGTTTGAATGAAACAATTTAAGGCATTTTATGGAATGGGGCAAGCTATATTTATATATTACAACTGTATGAATAATTGTTATTATTATACAATACATCATTAGTTACACAGGTATCAGTAAACGACCATATGGCCTTATTTTTTTTAAGGTATAACACTCCTCCCCAGTTCTGAATGGTAGAATTTTTTTATTGAAGTATAGTTGACACAGAATGTTACATTAATTTCAGGTGTGCAACATAGCGATTGAACAAGTGTGTATGTTATTCTGTTCTCACCACAAGTGTACTACCATCTGTCACCGTACAACACTATTATAACACCACTGACTATATTCCCTGTGTTGTACCTCTCATCCCTGTGACTTCCCCATTCCTTAACTGGAAGCATGTGTCTTTCACTCCCCTTCACTCATTTTCCTCACACCCTGCACCTCTGGTAACCATCAGTTTGTTGTCTATATTTATGAGTCTGTTTCTGCTTTTGTTTGTTCATTCATTTATTAGATTTCATATATAAGTTAAATCATATATATATATATATTTCATATATATATATATATATTTCATATATAAGTTAAATCATAGGGTATTTGTCTGACATACTTAACATAATACCCTCTTAGGTCCATCCATGTTGTCACACATGGTAAGATCTCATTCTTGTCTATGGCTGAGTAATATTCCATTATATATATAGATATATTTGTATATATCTATATCTATCTATCTATCTATCTATCTATCCCCCACATTCTTTATTCATTTATCTGTTGATGACACTTGGGTTGCTTTCATATATTTGCTGCTGCAAATAATCCGGTGGTAACCATAGGGAAGCATATATCTTTTTTTTTCCAGCTGGAGTTTTCATTCTCTTCGAGTAAACACCCAGTAGTGGAATTACTGAATCATGTGGTATTTCTATTTTTGATATTTTTGAGGAGCCCCCATACTGTTTTTCTCCACAGTGGCTACACCAATGTACATTACTACCAATAGTGCAGAAGGATTCCCTTTTCTCCACATCCTTGCTAATCCTTGTTATTTTTTTTGTCCTTTTTAAATAAATTTTTTTAGTTCTCTCTACACACAACATGGGGCTCGAACCCATGACCCTGAGATCAAGAGTTTCACACTCTTCGAAGCCAACCAGGCACCCCATTTTTTGTCTTTTTGACTCTAGCCATCTGAGAGGTATTAGATGATTTCTTGTTGTGGTTTTGATTTCCGTTTCCCTGATAATTAGTGATGTTGAGCATCTTTGTAGATCTCTGTTGGCCCTTTGGCTGTCGTCTTTGGAAACATGTCTATTCAGGTTCTCTTCCCATTTTTTAATTGGATTTTTTTTTTGGTGTTGAGTTTTATGAGCTCTTTATATATTTTAGATATTAAGCCCTTACCACATAAATCACTTGCAAATATTTTCTTCCATTCAGTAGGTTGCCTTTTTGTTTTGTTGGTTTCCTTTGCTGTGCAAAAGGTTTTATTTTGGAGTAGTCCCAGTAGTTTTTTATTATTATTATTTTTGGGTTTTTTTGTATTATTTTTTGTTATTTTTGTTTGCCTGAGGAGACGTCTAGCAAAATGTTACTAAGGCTGATGTCAAAGGGATAGCTGCCTATGCTTCCTTTGAGGAGTTTTATGGTTGGGGGTCGCAGATTTAGGCCTTTAATCCATTTTCAGTTTATTTTTGTGTATGGTGTAAGATAGTGGTCCACTTCCATTTTCTTGCATGCAACTGTCCAGTTTTCCCGGTACCATTTATTGTAGAGACTATCTTTTTGTCATTGTATATTCTTGCCTTCTTTTTCATAGGTTAATTGACCATGTAAGTGTGGGTTTATTTCTGGGCTCTCTGGTCTGTTCTGTTGATCTCTGTGTCTATTTTTGTGCCAGTTGAATAGTAGAATTTTCATAGTACAGAGCTCTCATTCTCTTTGTTTTCCTAAGTTGACTCTTCATATGGCAGGGATTTTCTTAGATGCTGTATATGGACAAAGCCAAACAAATGATTTAAAATGAAAATAAGCCCAGCAACTTACTGGTTTTTCTCCATGATGTCACATACTGTTTCATCTTTATAATGTTCTATAAACTGACTCCTCTGATGCTTTTCCTGTGCTGCTGATACCTATAACTGGTCGTGCACCTGTTCCCCCAAATATCACCATGCCCGTAAGGCCTGTGTGAAACCTGAGGCGGTCAGAAAAATCACAGGAGGTTTAATTAAGCCCTTATATATTTCATTCTTGTTAATGCTGATTGACACACTTGACTCTTCACTTCTGCATTCATTGACTTGGACCCTGAATTTTGAATTACAAATTAATGTAAAAATTCTCAAGAGGGGCCATACATTGGAATCTCAAGAAACACATTTGCCTTAATTGCTTGCTGACATACATGAGAGAAAATCCAGGGATGGGGCCATAGTATGAGACAGGTGTACTAAGTGTGTACTCATGGCTGAAAACTGGCTCTATACCTCTGGTTTTTGTCCCCTTTCCTCTCGTCTCTTCCTATCCCCTGACATTTGACCTTTAACTTCCGATGTAGACCTTATGTCCAATATCCCTGAGTTTTGATGGGTAAACCATTTACTTTCTTGGGCCACAGTTAAATTATTTAATTACTTTGTTTAGATTTTACTTTCTACTTTCTCTCTATGGCCCACACCTGTATGTTGTTTTCCAAGTCCCTAGTTCTGTATCCATAAAAACAAAACAAAAAACAAAAAAAACCCATGCTTTCATTCACCAAGTTATCTTGCTACATTTCAGATATAATAATCCCTTTGATGGTCTATCATCTCAAAATTAGGAAAACAAAGGCCTGATATTTGTACTGACATTTGATTGTTATTACTTTAACTTTTATTATTTATGATTAAGCAATTCTATAAATATGCCAGAGTCCCGCAAACAGTATGTTAAAAATTAAATTCTAGCTATCAATCCTTACAGCTAGTGGGCATGGCAATATTCCTAAATAATGCTAGGTGTCATTTAAACTTAGGAAGGAATTTTAGTTTCAGTTGGAAGTTTTAAGTCAGAATGCTTGGGGCTGGTAAAGGAACTGCTATGCTATTCAGGTGTGACCCTCACACCTTTAAATCCCAAGGCCTGGCTCAGATTATTGAATCATTGTTCCAAAGGCATAAAGGCATTCAATATTAAAAGCATTAATATTTTATTTTTTGCCTCGCAGCTAAAATGTTTCTCCTACCACTGTGCATCATAAAGTCATGCTGATAAAGGGTGGACAGGTGTAGGCATATTATTCGGTTCACTTATTCCTAGTTAATTACCTTTATGGTTCAAATACCAAGTGATAATAGGAAAGCTTGATAAATAGCTCTCCATTAAAATGCTCGGATTATTATAAAAAATGACTTGCTTTCTGCCAGCCAATTCTCAGCGTATTATTCACTTCATAGTATGATGTCTCCAAAGCAAGACGTAGATATTTTTCCCCTTATCAGAGGGATATTTGATAATAGCTTCAAGCTAGTTAGGACATGCCAATAGAATATTTCCTACAATATGCACTTTAACACGTAATTTGCTTTTAATTTTTTATTTAAGAAAATAAAGTTAATGTTAAATTTCTACATGCATTTTTCTTTAAATTTTGTATTATAAAAGCATAAAAAACATTTCTGTCCAGGAAAATTTATTAATGCTAAAAAAATGATTTTAGGTTTGGGGGTGCCGCTGTCTTCATTTGGTAACTATATTTTTCAAATGGTCATAATGGTTTCTGTGTGAATGCAATTAGGGTTACTCATAGTCTGTGTAAACTTCTGAAGAACTAGAATTGTGTCCTTGAAGGACACTAATTAATCTCAGAGAATTTTGAAGGGCAAGCGATGAGTCATCTTGCAGTAGGCAGAATAATGCTCTCTGACCCCTAAGTATATCTGTCCTAATCCCCAGAACCTGTCAGTGTGTCAGGTAATGAGGCAGGGAGGAATGAAGGTTGTTACTCAGCTGACCTTGAGGAGAGTAGCCTGTATTGTCCAGGCGGGCCCAATGTAATCCCAAGAGTCTCTATAAGTGGAAGAGGGAGGCAGAAGAGTTAGAGCAAGGCCTGTGGCCATTTGAGAAAGCATCTTGGAGGTGCAACACTGCTGGCTTTGAAAGCAGAGGAAGGGGACCACAGGCCAAGAAATGCGGGTTGCCTCTAAAAGCTGGAAAAAGGAAGGAAATGTATTGTCCTTTCAAGCCTCCAGAAGGAGCATAGACCCACTAAGACCTTAATTTTAGCCCCCTGGGCCCTGTGTTGGGCTCATGACTACAGAACTGTAAGATAGGATTTTTGTTTGTTTTTGAGCCAACAAGTTTGTGATCCTTTGTTCCAGCAGTAATAGAAAACTAATGCAGATGTGTTATTCAAAGATAAGATTTTCTTTCTTGTTAGCTATTGTGTTGGAAATGTGTCCAAGGAACTGCATTTTTTAGATAAATTATTTTTTCAATTTTTTTTAATGTTTATTTATTTTTGAAGGAGAGAGAGACCGAGTGTGAGCAGGGGAAGGGTAGAGAGAGAGGGAGACACAGAATCCGAAGCAGGCTCCAGGCTCTGAGCTGTCAGCACAGAGCCAGATGCAGGGCTCAAATCCACAAGTTGTGAGATTATGACCTGAGCCAAAGTCAGACACTCAATGGACTGAGCCACCCAAGCACCCCATTTTAAAGAAAATTTTCTAATTTTTATTTATTTTGAAAGAGAAAGAGCTCAAGTTGGGGGGGGGGTGGTGAGGCAGAGAGAGAGGGAGACAGAGAATCCCAAGCAGGCAGCGCAGAGCCCGATGTGGGGTTAGATCCCAGGAACCGTGAGATGATGACCTGAGTCCAAAGCTAGAGGTGGATGCTTAACCGACTGAGCCAACCAGGTGCCCCCAAGGAACTGCATTTTAACATTACATGCAGAGGACGACAACCTCGGTTGTTCTATGAGTAGTAGCTACTGGAATAGAGCATACCTCTTTGGGAGGAGCCGTATAAGCTGTATTCTATAAGTGTTTTTATTTTTTTAATTTTTTAAAAAATATTTATTATGAGAGGGAGGGACGGAGAGAGAGAGAGAGAGAGAGAGAGAGAGCGAGCGAGCAGGGGAGCGGCAGAAAGAGTGGTAAAGAGAGACTCCCAAGCAGGCTCCACAGTGTCAGCACCGAGCCGGACGCGAGGCTCAATTCCCAGAACCGTGAGATCATGATCTGAGTCGAAATTGATGTCTAACCCAGTGAGGCACCCAGGCGCCCCAATTCTACAAGTGGTTTTAAAAAAACATCCAAAGACTTGCAGTTCCAGTTAGTATATAAAAACTCTCCAATAGTTATTGCCGTTTTAATGATAATAGCAAGCTGAATATATTAGACATGCAAAATTCTTAAGCATACAGTAGAGCTGAGGATGCGAATAAATACAAATAGACTAAATTCTAGACATGTACGAGTTCCTCTTAGAAGACATACACGTTTGCCTTCACTCTGGTGGAGCAATGGTAGGAGAAGACACCTATCACAGATGGAATTCGGGACAAACCAGCTCAGGTAGTGAACAAAGTTGAAGGGCAGTGAGTAGGATCTCCTGATGGATTAGAATCCTGCGGATCGTGAGCCAGAGTGAGTCTGGCCGGACCTGCCACACCTTTCCTACCACCTTTCTCTAAATGTGCAGGAGTGGTGCAAGCAGGAAGGGCTCAGAGAGGTTATCCCCAAGGCATGTGGGACCAGCCAGCTGCCATCTGAAGGCTGAGCTTAGAGCTGGTGAAATGAGAGCATTCGTTCCAAGGCCTAGCAAATGTTTAGCATGACCTTTATAAACTGCAGGCAGGGCAAGCACCAGTTAAAAATTCCCTCGAGGCACTAGAGGCCTTTCAAGGCAGATGAGCAGCTGCTGAGGGCTGAGGACGGAGCGGGAGAGACAAGGGAATTCCCCCGAGAGTGCCCGGCAGGAAGTCCCTGGAGACCAGGAAAGGGCATCAGGGCTGATGGAGAAGGAGATGTGCAGAAAGGTTCTCACGAGTCTGGTGAGCAAAGAGGAATGTACAAGGAACCAAAAATGGGGCACCAGCGCAGGAGAGCGGTCTCTCCCATCTGGGGAACATGGGTGTCAGCCTGAGAAGCATCACAAAAAGTTCCTTGCAATACCAGTGCTCAGATCCCAAGTGTTGGGGAAGTAAAATGCCTGCTCCTTGGTGTAAAATATTGAAAGCCCCTGATGCTTCACATCAAAGAGACACATAATGTCACTTTGCTCCGTGACTGGGGACGCTATGCCGGTAAGTTGGAGTTCTCCCCGTCTCCATGTTTACCTATGATAAAGACACCCTTTCTTTGGCAGTTATAACCAGTGGGGTGACACTTTTCAAGGTAGTGAATATGGAAGTCCCCAAGAACTTGCAGTCATTGGTTTCAGCGTACATTGATACCCCCGCCTAAACCCAAGATCACTTTGTTTATTGCTAATTGTGACTTTCTGTTTTATTCCATATATATTTTTAGCTGTCATTCTTCTATGAAGAAGAACTTTGTCTTCCTTCACCCTTCCATCTTTTTGAGTACTACTACAGACTTAATCGATTCCCCTACCACCACCAAATTGTGTTCTAGCCTTTACTGTCACTAGCCTTTTTGGTGGTCAGTTGAACAAAATTTGGCCAGTGGGAACCTATTCAAGTTGACGTATTCTCATTGATATTGGAGCAAGTCTTTGGCAAGAAATTCTAAGCTTTTAGTTTCTTCCATATCCAGATCTAGAATCAATCTTTTATTCAAGGATCCCTGGTCTTTTTATTTTTATTTTTTATTTTTTATTTTTTATTTTTTTAATGTTTATTTCTGAGGCAGAGAGAGACAGAGCATAAGTGGGGGAGGGTCAGAGAGAGAGGGAGACCCAGAATCAGAAGTAGGCTCCAGGCTCTGAGCTATCAGCACAGAGCTTGACGCGGGGCTCGAACCTACAAACCGTGAGGTCATGACCTGAGCCGAAGTCGGTCGCTCAACCGATTGAGCCACCCAGGCGCCCCACCCTGGTCTTTTTAAAGAGTAGAGGTTTTGAGAAACAAATATTTGGGTGTTAAATGTTGTGACAGTAATCTGTTTTATTGCCTCTTGGTTCCAGTTGCACACTGCAACATATACTCTATGATAATACACACATTTTTTTAGGCTTATCTCCTGGGAAGTGAGCGTGATGTTAAGCTTTCTCAAAAGAGGGCACTGGACGGTCACTGCTGGAGAAAACGGCCCTTCTGGGGCATGGTGGGACAGCTGTGTAGGTGGGAGGCCATAGGGTAGACCTGTGCCCCATGTTGCACCCAGATTGTATGGTCCCTGGCAACTTGGTTTCTTTGGTCTGGCAATACCAGTGCCTCCAAGGCTTCTTCCCTACAGCTGCCAAATCCCTCTGCAGGCCCCATGCTGCTCACCTGTGGCCCACAGGGTTTTCACCTCCTTTGTGCACGTGTGTACCCACATACCCACACACACACGGGTGGTTGCCGATTGGCTGCTCAGTGCCCTCTTCTTTGCCTGTACTCTGAAAGGTTGCCTCTTGCTTGTCTAGTGTTTCTAGACCAGTTCTGGCTTTGGGAAACAAGGAAACTTCTCTGCAGTTGAGGGGACTGAATTACACCTTTCACCAGTGAGGTCTGAAACCCAGCCTTGGGAAGGGGCTCCCTTCCATGGTATCCTTGCTTGCGTCCTCTCCTTCAGCCAAAGAGCACCATATAGAGTTTTGGTATATCTTATAGTCAATGCTATATCCCAGATTATTATTTTTTATTAAACATCCCCCTTTTAAAGCCACACTGTAATCTCTATCTCCTCATTTGGCCCAGACTGATACACTGGTGCTCAGTGCTCTGAGTGCCATTATTTATAGGTTCTTTGAGTAGAGATGGAATTCTTGTATAAGGCACTCACACTGATCCTTCTAATTCACATATACACTACAGGCTTACTTGCCCCTACTTAATAGTTTTATCTCCCTTTCCCACATGGAGAAACTTGGTTTACAGTAACATCAGTATATCTATCATTTGCACTATCCTATGATATACACAGTGTAGTTTAGAATCAGTATACCAATACCCCTACAGACAACAAACTTTATAAAATTCAATATTTCCTTGAAGGTTTTTATTCTGAAAAAGTATCCACTAACTATAGTCTTGGGTAAGCAAAATGAATTTATTAATTTTTCTGTGTGGTCCTGTAATAAGTCTGACAGAGCCTTAGATTCGTTTATCTTTGTTTGCAATTTTGGGGTTTGCTTAGTACCTTTTGGTCTTTTTGAAACGTAAAATATTCATTGATGCAAAGTGGATGCTGCATTTTAAAGACTTTCTAAGTCTTTCCTCTATTCGACCATCAGCTATCTTAGAGAGGCGCTATGACTGCATCCCTAATAGCTCCTTTATTCCCCCAAACATTATAATTTTCTACTTTTTAATATTCCTCCCCTAGGAAACAAAATATCCAACTTTGTTCAAATCAAAGTTAAAGTGTCAGTAAATAAGCTCTACCTGGGAGCCTGAGGTGTTCTCTAAATAGCATGTGTTTAAAAACCTATTACTTGTGAAGTGATTTTTGTAACACTGTAGGTTTTTCAAATATCTTGGTGCCTTCTGCAGTATTCAGAATTACTGCGATTACAGGTGATCGTGAGTACACAAAATACTGGCATATTCCAATAAAATGTTAAAATGACCTATAAGGGGATTAGGATTCTTATTAGGATTATGCTCAAAATCGTGTACAAAGTATTCTCTATATGAAAACCTAGGAAATAATGATTTTAAAAATCACGTGGATTAATTGCTACATACTATAATAAACTGTTGAAATCAGCTAAGTACTGCACATGCACACACACACACACATTTGTTTTTTTTTTTAACTTTTAATTTATTTCTTTAATTTACATCCAAGTTGGTTAGCACGTAGTGCAGCAGTGATTTCAGGAGTAGATTCCTTAATGCCCCTTACCCATTTAGCCCACCCCCCTCCTACAACCCCTCTAGTAACCCTCTGTTCATTCTCCATATTTAAGAATCTCTTATGTGTTTGTCTCCCTCCCTGTTTTTATATGATTTTTACTTCCCTTAGGTTCATCTGTTTTGTATCTTAAAGTCCTCATATTAGTGAAGTCATGTGATATTTGTCTTTCTCTGACTAATTTCGCTTAGCATAATACGCTCCAGTTCCATCCACATAGTTACAAATGGCAAGATTTCATTCTTTTTGATTGCGGAGGAACACTCCATTGTATGTTTCTACCACATTTTCTTTATCCATTCATCCATCAATGGACATTTGGGCTCTTTCCATACTTTGGCTGTTGTTGATAGTGCTGCTATAAACATTGGGGTGCCTGTGCCCCTTCGAAACAGCATCCCTGTATCCCTTGGATAAATACCTAGTAGTGCCATTGCTGGGTCATAGGGTAGTTCTATTTTTAATTTTTTGAGGAACCTCCATACTGTTTTCCAGAGTGACTGCACCAGTTTGCATTCCCACCAGCTGTGCAAAAGAGAGCCTCTTTCTCTGCATCCTCACCAACATTTGTGGTTGCCTGAGTTGTTGTTAGCCATTCTGACAGGTGTGAGGTGGTATGTCATTGTGGTTTTCGTTTTGATTTGTATTTCCTGGATGATGAGTGATGTTGCGCATTTTTTCATGTGTCAGTTGGCCATCTGGATGTCTTCTTTGGAGAAGTGTCTGTTCACGTCTTTTGCCCACACACGTTTATATAGTAGAGTTTATCATTTTAGTTTTTGTACATAAATAGCATAAAACATTTTAACCCTATAAATATTGTTTATATGTCTAAAAATGCGATTAAATAAAAACTATGAAAATGCAAACCTTAAAAATGACTACAAATAGGAACAAACAAATGTAATATTGTATCAAACTGATAACAGTCAATTAACAAAATTCATTTTCATATAAATGGCTCTTACATGTTTGATATAAACATGACATAAAATCCACCAGTCCACATTTTTTATAAAAATGATGAAACTATTTATTTGGAATGAGCATGTCTACTTGCAACTGCACCAGTACATCTATTCATTCTCAAGTAGGACATATATTTTCTGTTTTTTCATAGTGCTAATTTGCAGGATTGGTGAGGGATAAATCCAGAATTGTGTTAAGTATTTATGGTATGTAGTAACTTTCCAGAATTGTGAATCATGAAGGGAGTAGAAAAGAAAAATATTATATGTCTGATTAAGCAAAGAATACAGTCTACTAGAAGAATGATAATTGAACAAATTGGATTGGTCACACATAAAATCATGAAAATATTATGAGAAGCTTGACTTTGAAGTGTTATACAAATAATATACTTTCTTGATTAACTTTTAAAAATTCAGTTCTTTTATTCACTTTTATACCAGATCATCATTGTATAAAATATGATTTCTAATTCTTGGCCAATATTAAAGGTAATTTCTAAAGGTAATTATGTAATATTTGGTACATACTTCCAAATATATTTGGTCCATGTTATGTATTTTATTCATTAAAAAGCATGATGATAAAGTAAGTACTCAAGAACATGTCATCCACCTTAAGAACTAGAGCATAGCATTATCTTGCTTCTAGTTTGGGACTCTTTTTTATATCTTCATCATGCTTTGTCAGAGGTAACTACTATTTTCAATGCTGAATTTATTATTCTCTTGCCTTTAAAAATATCACCATAATGTAATGCTCATTAATACCTTTACCTTTCTCCCAGTTAAAAAAATCTATACTTTAATATCATTATCTTTTGACTATTTCATAGTGTATTTTAAAATCACACATTATTATTTGTGTGTGTGTGTGTGTGTGTGTGTGTGTGTGTGTGTGTGTGTGTGTGTGAAGTTTCTTTTTGTTCCTTCAGGAATGTCTACCTTTCAGAGATTTCCTTATCTCTAAATTGCAACGTTTAGAGGTCTAACTGATCGCAAATTCTAATTTTAGCTTTGTTTTGTTTCTTTTTGCCCCAAACTGCTCTTATTCATAATTAATTTTTATCTGTATGACCATAGGCAAAGTGTATTTGAGCTTTTATTTTTTGAATTTTTTCACTTTTTTTAAGTTTATTTATTTTGAGAGAAAGTGAGAAAGAGAGAGCACGTGCAGAGAGAGAGAGGGAAAGAGAGAGAATCCCAAGCAGGCTCTGCTCCATCAGCACAGAGCTCGACACAGGGCTCGAATCCACAAACCACAAGATCATGACCTGAGTTGAAATCAAAAGTCGGATGCTTAACCTACCAAGCCACTTAGGCACCCCTAATTTACTTTTTTAAAAACTTTTTTCTGAACCCATGATTTCACTGCCTTCTGAATTCTTCTGTGACTTATAGTCTGTCTCCCTTTTGAGGGTTATCTCTTAGATGATTTTTAATTGTTTTTTTCTGTTTCACTGTGCCTAGTGAGTGTGTGTGTGCACGCGCGCATGCTCATGCACGTGTATTTCATCCTGATGGAGATTTGTTGGGTTACTTGCATCTGTGGTATGATATCTATCGTGAGTTTTGGTAATTTTTTCAACCGTTATCTCTTCAAATGTTGCCTCTTCCTTATTATTCCTCTCTTCTCCTTCTAACTGATATTAACAATATATTAGAGCTTCTTAGTGTATCATCCGTGACTTTTATCCTCTCTTTGGTTGTTTGGGATTTTTGTTTTATTGTGTTTTATTAATTTTCTGACCTATCAGAAACTGACCTATAGTTGAGTTAACGAATTCTCTTTGTAAATTTTGTTTGACTTCCACTTAAGTAATTTTCTCTTAAACTGCATCAATCTGCTATCAAACACATATATTGAATTCTTGATTTTAATTACTTTTGTGTTCTAGTGATTGTTTTGTTTTCTTATATGCTATGTCATGTTTATAATTCTGTTTCCTGCATATATTTTCAAGCCTTTCTTATTATATATTAAAGAAAGTATAGTTATTTTATACCCTGATAATTCTATTAGCTCTAAGGTGTATGGATCTGTATGTTCTACTCTCCTCTCTCTTGCTTCTCTATCCCCAAAAGGCCACTAAAAACTAGTTTCCGTTTATAGCTATTGCTTTCCAAGAAGCATATGCCCTGAGGAAAAAAATTACTTTCGGTGCTGAGCTTCTTTCTCTTGGTTCTTGCAACTTCCCCTACATCTTGGTCTGGCAATTCCTTATTCTAGTATCAGCTGTTTGATGCACTAAGGAATTTATTTTTAAAAGTTCATCCAATTGTTTTCATTGTCCTCAGTGGGAAAGTTGGTAATAATTCTCTAGCTCTCTTTTTCAGACGTAGAAATCACCAGATGGCCTCATTCCTTTACCTTTAAAGAATAGTTTTGTCATATTTGTTTGTATCCTTAAAAATACGATGTTTAGTTTTGCATATTTTGGGTCCATATAAAAATAGTATTGTATAATGTAATTCTCTGACCTAGTATTTTTACTCAGTGTTATAATCTTTGCTCTTTATTGATAATCTATTTAAAGATACTTTGAAATTCCTGCATGCTTAGAAAAAAGTAATAAAGCTTCATAAATACCAAACTATTTAAAGATTCAGGAAATAAGTTTTTTCTATAACATTTGGGTAACAATAAATCTTTTATAATAGGCAATTGATAGTGTATATGGGGCTAGAATATCCTATTCTGTATGTTCCACTATTCCTAAAAAGTAAAGCAGAAACAGGGCACCTGGGTGGCTCAGTTGGTTAAACGTCCAGTTTCACCTCATGAGTTCAAGCCCACGTTGGGCTCTGTACTGATATCTCAGAGCCTGGAACCTGCTTCAGATTTTGTGTCTTCCTCTCTGTATTCCCCTACCCCGCTCATGCCCTGTCTGTCTCTCTCCCTCTCTCTCAAAAATAAATAAGAAATAAAAAAAAAAAAGTAAAGCAAAAACATCCTTGACTACAATATGATTAACAATGATTTTAAATGTAGTCATTTTACAGTTTGTAGTTACAGTGATTCAGATATAGAAATGTAAATTTTAAAATACATTTCTTGGGGTGCCTGGGTGGCTTGGTCGGTTAAGCGTCCGACTTCGGCTCAGGTCATGATCTCACGGTCCGTGAGTTCGAGCCCTGCGTCGGGCTCTGGGCTGATGGCTCAGAGCCTGGAGCCTGCTTCCGATTCTGTGTCTCCCTCTCTCTGCCCCTCCCCTGTTCATGCTCTGTCTCTCTCTGTCTCAAAAATAAATAAACATTAAAAAAAATTTTTAAAAATAAAAATAAAATAAAATACATTTATTTAGGGATGCCTGGCTGGCTCTGTCCTAGAGCATGCAACTCTTCATCTCAGGGTTGTGAGTTCGAGGCCTAACTTGGGTGTAGAGATTACTTAAAAATAAAATCTTTGAAAAAAAATAAAATACCTTTCTTTAATACAATTCACTTTGCTCATTAGTTCTTACTTCTAACCTGTACTTGGAAAAATTGTAATATTCCCACTAACAGTTATCTTTGTAAAACTCTGTGCTTACTTGTGAACCTTGAATTGGACTTCCGTGCATAAAGGCAGCTTTGAGAATTGTGAAAAGCATCATTTCTAGAAATTCTAAGGAACCATAAATACTGAGGAGATGGTAGCAAATACATTGCATGGACCACCATAAACTGGAGCTGCCCAAGTAAAAAAAATTACAAGAATGATGATCTACACCTGCTTCTCAATCAGTGAATTGCATCTCCCCATACTCACTTGCCCCATAAGAATACTGAATAAATTTCACTCAAGGAATTACTGGCTTTTGAAGTAATTTTGCATAAACTGTCTATACCTCTAACTTGTCTTGATTTCTACTTTTATGTTTTAATCATCTCACACTTACATGTGAGGCTCTTTTAGATTACTTTGGTTTCTGTTGTTTCCACAGGTCATATCTCAGACAGTGGGAAGCTTATTATGACACTAGGGCTGGACGGTCTAAAATATGTTGGTTTCCATTGAAGCTGCAGCTGTTCCTGCATGGCACTGGGGCAGGGGGCAGTATCTGCTTTGGATATCCCTGATCCCTGCCATGATTTTTGGCTTAAAGGTCACCCTTATGCCAGTGCTTGGTTCTCTTCTATCAACTAGACTTCACAGCAGATATGTGCTCAAATGGGGCATATGGAAGCTTTTCTGTAAACAAATGACATTCTCTGCCTGAGTGTACCCTGTTAGCATTCCTCCTCTTCCAAATCAACCCAATCTTTACACTAGAAATGCAACCTTGTACTGTCTCACAGTTCAATTTTGGAAGTAAGTCACATGCTCCCACTGGTTTAGGTTCTGTCTTTAATCTAGTGGGGGTTTCTACTTGACTTTCTCAAGGGATAGGCTCTTGAAAAATTGAAACCTAGTTTTCAGAACTCTTATTTCTAAAAACTGGCTTTGGTAAACTCTTGTAGATTTCAAGAGATGAACAACGACCCTTTCTTGCACTCTCCAGGTATAACATAGGACTCCCTGAGGAATGGAGCACTCTAGCAACATAAGATAATATTCAGAGAAAAACACATGAATAGATTTTGAATTATTATCTTTGTACAGATATCATGACTTAAAGAATGTTTTTTAAACTCAACTTTCCATTAAGCTCTAAAAGTAAAGATGTAATGATAGACAATGTAATAAAATTAAAGCGTTGATTTATGTATGTTTTCATCCTTAAATTATTAAGTTGTTTCTTTAGTTTCACAGTTCAGGAGCTGGGAGGTCTGAGATCAGGGTCCCAGTATGGCCACATTCTGATAGGAGCCCTCTTCACGGTTTGAAGATGGTCATCTTCTTGCTAGGTCCTCATATGGTAGAAAAGAGAGCAAGAGGAGGCAAGCTTTCTCCTATCTAGTCTTAAAACGAAACTGCTCTCATCTTGAGGGCTCTGCCTTCATGACCTAATTACCTCTCAAAGACCCCATCTCCAAATACCATCACCCTAGGGATGAGAGTGTCAACATACAATTTGGGGGTGACACAACCATTTACTCTATGGTATTTATGTAGTTTATTTTAAAGAGACAATATGTCAATTACTGATTTTTTTTTAAATTTATTGTCAAATTGGTTTCCATACAACACCCAGTGCTCATCCCAAAAGGTGCCCTCCTCAATCCCCATCACCCACCCTCCCCTCCCTCCCACCCCCCCATCAACCCTCAGTTTGTTCTCAGTTTTTGAGAGTCTCTTATGCTTTGGCTCTCTTCCACTCTAACCTCTTTTTTTTTTCTTTCCCCTCCCCCACGGGTTTCTGTTAAGTTTCTCAGGATCCACATAAAAGTGAAACCATATGGTATTTGTCTTTCTCTGTATGGCTTATTTCACTTAGCATCACACTCTCCAGTTCCATCCACGTTGCTACAAAAGGCCATATTTCATTCTTTCTCCTTGCCACGTAGTACTCCATTGTGTATATAAACCACAATTTCTTTATCCATTCATCAGTTGATGGACATTTAGGCTGTTTCCATCATTTGGCTATTGTTGAGAGTGCTGCTACAAACATTGGGGTACAAGTGCCCCTATGCATCAGTACTCCTGTATCCCTTGGGTAAATTCCTAGCAGTGCTACTGCTGGGTCATAGGGTAGGTCTATTTTTAATTTTTTGAGGAACCTCCACACTGTTTTCCAGAGTGGCTGCACCAATTTGCAGTCCCACAAACAGTGCAAGGGAATTCCTGTTCTCCACATCCTCTCCAGCATCTATAGTCTTCTGATTTGTTCATTTTGGCCACTCTGACTGGCGTGAGGTGATATCTGAGTGTGGTTTTGATTTGTATTTCCCTGATGAGGAGCGACATTGAGCATCTTTTCATTTGCCCGTTGGCCATCCGGATGTCTTCTTTAGAGAAGTGTCTACTCATGTTTTCTGCCCATTTCTTCACTGGGTTATTTGTTTTTCGGGTGTGGAGTTTGGTGAGCTCTTTATAGATTTTGGATACTAGCCCTTTGTCTGATATGTCATTTGCAAATATCTTTTCCCATTCCGTTGGTTGCCTTTTAGTTTTGTTGGTTGTTTCCTTTGCTGTGCAGAAGCTTTTTATCTTCATGAGGTCCCAGTAGTTCATTTTTGCTTTTAATTCCCTTGCCTTTGAGGATGTGTCAAGTAAGAAATTGCTACGACTGATCAGAGAGGTCTTTTCCTGCTTTCTCCTCTAGGGTTTTGATGGTTTCCTGTCTTACATTCAGGTCCTTTATCCATTTTGAGTTTATTTTTGTGAATGGTGTGAGAAAGTGGTCTAGTTTCAACCTTCTGCACGTTGCTGTCCAGTTTTCCCAGCACCATTTGTTAAAGACACTGTCTTTTTTCCATTGGATGTTCTTTCCTGCTTTGTCAAAGATTAGTTGGCCATACATTTGTGGGTCTAGTTCTGGGGTTTCTATTCTATTCCATTGGTCTATGTGTCTGTTTTTATGCCAATACCATGCTGTCTTGATGATTATAGCTTTATAGTAGAGGCTAAAGTCTGGGATTGTGATGCCTCCTGCTTTGGTCTTCTTCTTCAAAATTACTTTGGCTATTCGGGGCCTTTTATGGTTCCATATGAATTTTAGGATTGCTTGTTCTAGTTTTGAGAAGAATGCTGGTGCAATTTTGATTGGGATTGCATTGAATGTGTAGATAGCTTTGGGTAGTATTGACATTTTGACAATATTTATTCTTCCAAACCATGAGCACGGAATGTTTTTCCATTTCTTTATATCTTCTTCAATTTCCTTCATAAGCTTTCTATAGTTTTCAGCATACAGATCTTTTACATCTTTGGTTAGATTCATCCCTAGGTATTTTATGCTTCTTGGTGCAATTGTGAATGGGATCAGTTTCTTTATTTGTCTTTCTGTTGCTTCATTATTACTGTATAAGAATGCAACTGATTTCTGTACATTGATTTTGTATCCTGCAACTTTGCTAAATTCACGTATCAGTTCTAGCAGACTTTTGGTGGAGTCTATCGGATTTTCCATGTATAATATCATGTCATCTGCAAAAAGTGAAAGCTTGACTTCATCTTTGCCAATTTTGATGCCTTTGATTTCCTTTTGTTGTCTGATTGCTGATGCTAGAACTTCCAACACTATGTTAAACCACAGCGGTGAGAGTGGACATCCCTGTGGTGTTCCTGATCTCAGGGAAAAAGCTCTCAGTTTTTCCCCATTGAGGATGATGTTAGCTGTGGGCTTTTCATAAATGGCTTTGATGATGTTTAAGTATGTTCCTTCTATTCCGACTTTCTCGAGGGTTTTTATTAAGAAAGTTGGCAGAATTTTGTCAAATGCCTTTTCTGCATCGATTGACAGGATCATATGGTTCTTATCTTTTCTTTTATTAATGTGATGTATCACACTGATTGATTTGCGAATGTTTAACCAGCCCTGCAGCCCAGGAATGAATCCCACTTGATCATGGTGAATAATTCTTTTTATATGCTGTTGAATTCGATTTGCTAGTATCTTATTGAGAATTTTTGCATCCATATTCATCAGGGATATTGGCCTGTAGTTTTCTTTTTTTACTGGGTCTCTGTCTGGTTTAGGAATCAAAGTAATACTGGCTTCATAGAATGAGTCTGGAAGTTTTCCTTCCCTTTCTATTTTTTGGAATAGATTGAGAAGGATAGGTATTATCTCTGCTTTAAACGTCTGGTAAAACTCCCTGGGAAGCCATCTGGTCCTGGACTCTTATTTGTTGGGAGATTTTTGATGACTGATTCAATTTCTTCACTGGTTATGGGTCTGTTCAAGCTTTCTATTTCCTCCTGATTGAGTTTTGGAAGCGAGTGGGTGTTTAGGAATTTGTCCATTTCTTCCAGGTTGTCCAGTTTGTTGGCATATAATTTTTCATAGTATTCCCTGATAATTGCTTCTATTTCTGAGGGATTGGTTGTAATAATTCCATTTTCATTCATGATTTTATCTATTTGGGTCATCTCCCTTTTCTTTTTGAGAAGCCTGGCTAAAGGTTTATCAATTTTTATTTTTTCAAAAAACCAACTCTTGGTTTCGTTGATCTGCTCTACAGTTTTTTTAGATTCTATATTGTTTATTTCTGCCCTGATCTTTATTATTTCTCTTCTTCTGTTGGGTTTGGGGTGTCTTTGCTGTTCTGCTTCTATTTCTTTTAGGTGTGCTGTTAGATTTTGTATTTGGGATTTTTCTTGTTTCTTGAGATAGGCCTGGATTGCAATGTATTTTCCTCTCAGGACTGCCTTCACTGCATCCCAAAGCGTTTGGATTGTTGTATTTTCATTTTCGTTTTTAATGTCTTCTCTATTTGCCTGGTTGACCCATTCATTCTTTAGTAGGGTGTTCTTTAACCTCCATGCTTTTGGAGGTTTCCAGACTTTTTCCTGTGGTTGATTTCAAGCTTCATCGCATTGTGGTCTGAAAGTATGCATGGTATGATCTCAATTCTTGTATACTTAGGAAGGGCTGTTTTGTGACCCAGTATGTGATCTGTGTTGGAGAATGTTCCATGTGCACTCGAGAAGAAAGTATGTTCTGTTGCTTTGGGATGCAGAGTTCTAAATATATCTGTCAAGTCCATCTGATCCAATGTCTCATTCAGGGCCCTTGTTTCTTTATTGACCGTGTGTCTAGATGATCTATCCATTGTTGTAAGTGGAGTGTTAAAGTCCCCTGCAGTTACCACATTCTTATGAGTAAGGTTGCTTATGTTTGTGAGTAATTGTTTTATATATTTGGGGGCTCCGGTATTCGGCGCATAGACATTTATAATTGTTAGCTCTTCCTGATGGATAGACCCTGTGATTATTATATAATGCCCTTCTTCATCTCTTGTTATAGCCTTTAGTTTAAAGTCTAGTTTGTCTGATATAAGCATGGCTACTCCAGCTTTCTTTTGACTTCCAGTGGAATGAGAAATAGTTCTCCATCCCCTCACTCTCAATCTGAAGGTGTCCTCAGGTCTAAAATGAGTCTCTTGTAGACAGAAAATAGATGGGTCTTGTTTTTTTATCCATTCTAATACCCTATGTCTTTTGGTTGGTGCATTTAGTCCATTTACATTCAGTGTTATTATAGAAAGATATGGGTTTAGAGTCATTGTGATGTCCGTAGGTTTCATGCTTGTAGCGATGTCTCTGGTACTTTGTCTCACAGGATCCTCCTTAGGATCTCTTGTAGGGCTGGTTTAGTGGTGACGAATTCCTTCAGTTTTTGTTTGGGAAGTCCTTTATCTCTCCTTCTGTTGTAAATGACAGACTTGCGGGATAAAGGATTCTCGGCTGCATATTTTTTTTGTTCATCACATTGAAGATCTCCTGCCATTCCTTTCTGGCCTGCCAAGTTTCAGTAGAGAGATTGGTCACGAGTCTTATCGGTCTCCCTTTATATGTTAGAGCATGTTTATCCCTAGCTGCTTTCAGAATTTTCTCTTTATCCTTGTATTTTGCCAGTTTCACTATGATATATCATGCAGAAGATCGATTCAAGTTACGTCTGAAGGGAGTTCTCTGTGCCTCTTGGACTTCAATGCCTTTTTCTTTCCCCAGATCAGGGAAGTTCTCAGCTATGATTTCTTTAAGTACACCTTCAACCCCTATCCCTCTCTCTTCCTCCTCTGGAACACCAATTATGTGTAGATTATTTCTCTTAAGTGCATCACTTAGTTGTCTAATTTTCCCCTCACACTCCTGGATTTTTTAATCTCCCTTTTTCTCAGCTTCCTCTTTTTCCATAATTTTATCTTCTAGTTCACCTATTCTCTCTTCTGCCTCTTCAATCCGAGCCGTGGTCGTCTCCATTTTATTTTGCAGTTCATTGATAGCATTTTTTAGCTCCTCCTGACTGTTCCTTAGTCCCTTGATCTCTGTAGCAATAGATTCTCTGCTATCCTCTATACTATTTTCAAGCCCAGGGATTAAATTTATGTCTATTATTCTAAATTCACTTTCTGTTATATTGGTTAAATCCTTTTTGATCAGTTCATTAGCTGTTGTTATTTCCTGGAGATTCTTTTGAGGGGAATTCTTCCGTTTCGTCATTTTTGATAGTTCCTGGAGTGGTGCGGGACTGCGGGGCACTTCCCCTGTGCTGTCTTGAATAACTTGCATTGGTGGTCGGGGCCACAGTCAGACCTGATGTCTGCCCCCAGCCCACCGCTGGGGCCACAGTCAGACTGGTGTGTACCTTCTCTTCCCCTCTTCTAGGGGTGGGATTCACTGTGGGGTGGCGAGGCCTGTCTGGGCTACTTGCACACTGCCAGGCTTGTGGTGCTGGGGATCTGGCGCATTAGCTGGGGTCGATCAGCCAGGTGCACAGGAGTGGGAGGGGCAGGCCCAGCTCTCTTATCCTTCTGTGATCCGCTTCGGGAAGGGCCCTGCGGCACCAGGAGGGAGTCAGACCCACTCCCAGAGGGATGGATCCACGGAAGCACAGTGTTAGGTGTTTGCATGGTGTTTGCGTGGTGCAGGCAAGTTCCCTGGCAGGAACCGGTTCCCTTTGGGATTTTGGCTGGGGGATGGGCGAGGGAGATGGCGCTGGTGAGCGCCTTTGTTCCCCACCAAGCTGAGCTCTGTCGTCCGGGGCTCAACAACTCTCCCTCCCATTGTCCTCCAGCCCTCCAGCTCTCCGAGCAGAGCTGTTAGCTTATAATCTTCCAGATGTCAAGTCCCACTTGCTGTCTGAACACACTCCGTCTGGCCCCTCCGCTTTTGCATGCCAGACTCGGGGGCTCTGCTTGGCCGGCAGGCCGCCCCTCCGCCCGGATCCTTCCTGCCAGTTTGTGTAGCGGGCACCGCCTCTTCGCCCTTCCTACCCTCTTCCGTGGGTCTCTCGTCTGCACTTGGCTCCGGAGAATCCTTTCTGGCAGTCTTCTGGCGGTTTTCTGGGTTATTTAGGCAGGTGTAGGTAGAATCTAAGTGATCAGCAGGACGGGTGAGCCCAGCGTCCTCCTACGCCGCCATCTTCCCCTCGGAATCCTCAATTACTGAATTTTGAAGTCAAAACCTGTACGCTGCTTGGATTTACTTTTATATTGGTAATTACTTTCTCCACATATTGAATTAGTCAATGGAAAATCTGTTCCATTTCAGTTAGTGAGACTTCCTTATTACTTGTCCTGATTTTGCTTTCGCGTTTACTCACCTTGGCTATATATCATTCTTAAAGCCACCAAGTAGCATACACGTAACCCTGTATAGGACACAGAGCATGGAAAGTTATTTAATACTTGTGCCTCCATTGTATCATTTGCAAACTCTGAAATTAGCAACAGACTTAATCCAGAGTTCTTATGAAAATTAAATCAAATAATGTAAATATCAAGGACATACCATGTAGGTGTTTGATATGTTAATGATTCCCTAGTTTTAAATTTTCTTTTTTTTTAATTAAAAAATTTTTAATTTATTTTTGAGACAGAGAGAGAGAGAGAGAGAGAGAATGAGAACAAACAAGTGAGGGAGGGGTAGAGAGAGATGGAGACACAGTATCTGAAGCAGGCTCCAGGCTCCCAACTGTTAACACAGAGCCTGACATGGGGCTCAAACCCACAGTGAGATTATGACCTGAACTGAAGTTGGCTGCTTAACCAACTGAGACACCCAGGCACACCTCTAGTTTTAAAATTTCTAATCAGTACTTTATTTTCTTTACTAAATTTGTTGATTAGATTTAACAGTTTTTTGGTGCAGTCTTTAGAATTTTCTGTATATAAAATCATGTCATATGCAGATAGAGCTAATTTTACTTCCTCTTTTGCAATTCTGATGACTTTTCTTTTTTTTTTTAATTTTTTAAAAATTTTTTTTAAACGTTTATTTTTGAGACAGAGAGAGAGCATGAACAGGGGAGGGTCAGAGAGAGGGAGACACAGAATCTGAAACAGGCTCCAGGCTCTGAGCTGTCAGCACAGAGCCTGACGCGGGGCTCGAACTCACAGACCGCGAGATCATGACCTGAGCCAAAGTCGGCCGCTTAACCGACTGAGCCAACCAGGCGCCCCTTTTGTTTTCTTTTCTTAACTGAATGCTCTGGCTAGGACTTCCAGTACTATATCGAATATGAGTAATGAGGGTGTGCACCATTGTCTTGTTCCTGACCTTACTAGAACAGCTTTCAGCTTTTCATCATTGAGTATATTAGCTGTAGGTTTCTCGTACACAGCCTTTGTTATGTTGATTATGTTGTTTTTATACCTAATTTGTTAAGAGTTTTTATCATGAACTGATGTTGAATTTTGTCAGATGCTTTTTCTACATCTATTGAGATAATCATGTGTTTTTATTCTGTTAATGTGATGTATTACTTTTATTGATTTGTATACATTGAACTATCCTTGCATACCAGGGATAAATCCCAGTTGCTTGTGGTTAATGATCCTTTTAATGTGCTGTTGAGTTCATTTTGCTAGTGTTTTATTGAGAATTTTTGCATCTATATTCATCAAGGATCTTGGCTTGTAGTTTTCTTGGAGTGTCCTTTTCTGGCTTTGTATCAAGGTAATCCTGGCCACATAAAATGAGTTTGGGAGTGTTACCTATGCTTCAGTTTTTTGGAAGAGTTTGAGAAAGACTGGCATTAATTCTTCTTTAAATGTTTGGTAAAATTCACCACTGAAGCTCTGTGGTCCTGGGCTTTTCTTTGTAGGGAGATTTTATTTTACTTTATTTTATTTTATTTTATTTTATTTTATTTTATTTTATTTATTCATTTTTAATTTTTTTTAATTTTATTTATTTTAGAGAGAGAGAGCATGAGCAGAGGAGAGGGGCAGAGGGAGAGAGAGAAAATCTTAGGCTCCATGCCACGCACAGAGCCCAATGCAGGGCTGAGTCCCATGTCCCTGGGATCATAACCTGAGCTGAAATCAAGTCAGATGCTCATCTGACTGAGCCACCCAGGTGCCCCCCACCCCTGCTTTAAAAAAAAAAAGTTTTGGAGGGGGGATATATTTGATTACTGATTCAGTCTTCTTACTAATAATTGGTCTGTTCAGATTATCTCTTTCTGTCTTGGCAGGCTGTACATTTCTGAGAAGTTTTCATTTTCTTCTAGGCTGTCTAGTTGGTATATAGTTGTTCCATTCAGTTTTTTTCTGGCTTGCCTAAGTAACATTACAATTCTAATTCCTCTTTTTCTCATTTACAGTAGGATTTTTCTCTTCTTGTTCTTATAAGGATGATTATAAAGCTCCCCTTTCTTTTGATTCTGAATCCTCATATAATATGTTTCAGGTTTAATACTTGTTCACCAGTTTGTAAGTGGCTTTCTTAAAACACAATTTCAAATAAAAATGACTTTACTCTTAGTAATAATAGATGAATGGCTTCTTATATTTCTAGGTGGTTTAAATACTAAAAAAAAAATGAAGTTGAAGAATTTCCTTTAAGAGAGATATTTGTTGAAGGTAAGAATTACATAAGGAAAAGCCATATCCAAAGTCACAGGAACCATGTTTCTAAATACATAAAATATTTACACTACTCATTCAGGTATCCACTCTGACTTGGTGAGAAATATTACTCACCTAACATTCATGGTTTTCCTAAAAATTTAAAAATGTCTAATATTTGCATACATTTGTAGGCAAATATGCCATTACCTACCTAATAAGGACATTTTCTATTAGTTTTTATTAGGCAACTCAGGAAGTGGTAGATAAGCTAAATAAGTCAAAATCATATATACAGCTGGAGCAAGTATGGATCATCCAGATGCCAACTGTGCACCATAAGTAGAGAAGTGTAAAAAAACCACTAACTCCTACATAGCTATGTAACCTTGCCAATTCACCTGAAATCCTTCCAACTTAACACTCTTCTCCAATTTACGTAATTTTCTCATAAAGAACTCTTTTAAAATTGCAATACCTAATTCAGAGGGATAACACATTATGACATTCCCTGCCATTAGCCTACTTTCTAGGATTAGTTTTGGACTGATTCCCAGGCCTACCTCCTTCAGCATCTCATACAGTAAAACTGCAACTTGGCCAAGGAATCTGTATATTGTAACAATCGTCCCTGTTGAGTCTGTTGCGGTCGG
Organism: Lynx canadensis; assembly: GCF_007474595.2. Taxonomy (NCBI): domain Eukaryota; kingdom Metazoa; phylum Chordata; class Mammalia; order Carnivora; family Felidae; genus Lynx; species Lynx canadensis. Next base: position 21,578,815 of record NC_044321.2, read on the forward strand.
TCTTAAAAAGTATTTTCAGAAATGCTGCCTAAGAAGTCAGGGCTGCCCAGAGTTAATAAGCAGCTGGGGGAAACTTCAAATTGCAAAGTGATTACAGGTTGGGCAGCAGGATCTTTGAGAGTACATAATCAATTTTGTAGTTTAGGCCCAAACTGATCTCTGATGGCATCTGGGTTTGCTCTGGGAGGCCGTTGCTCAACATGTCTGAATTCTATGAGACTACATAAAAAGGTTAAAAACAATCACTATAAAGGGCAACATATTAAGGCAAATTCCAAAAATATGATTTAATTAAAAATTTCATACCCATATTGAAATTTTCCTTTGCATCATTCATTCATTTTAATCATTAGTGTGACTATAAAGAAATTGCCACAGAAATTTTGTGGAAGTTGAAAATTCTATTTTCTAAACCTGAATTTGGCACCCCTTCCATAGCATTCAGCTCTTCTTCAAAACCGTTACTTCTGGGTGCCTGGGTAGCCCAGTCAGTTAAGCATCGGACTCCTGGTTTTGGCTCAGGTCGTTATCTCACGATGTGTGAGTTCAAGCCCCACATCGGGCTCCATACTGATAGTCCAGAGCCTGCTTGGGATTCTGTCTCTCCCTCCCATCCCTGCTCACGCTCTCTGTCTCTCAAAATAAATTTTAAAAAACTTAAAAAGAAAACAACTCTTACTTTTGAAGACCAGTTTAGGATCTGTTTTTAATCCTCAGTTGTTAAAGTTCTAACAGAGCAGAGATTGTGTCTACTGTTGTCATCACAAATGTCATGGAAGAACCCTGTCCTAAATGGGGAAAAAAAAAATCACATGCTGATGTAAATTGGTAGCACACTACAAAATGCATGTGTCTCTAAGTGAAATAAAAACAGTCCATTGTGATTTTGAAGCTGAAATTGGCAGTCATCATTTATGATCTTTTATTTTAGCTTTTAACAGTTAGTTGGAAAGACCTTAGCTAATAAAGAATAATTTCCCACCTTTTAATGGTCCTAGCAACTAGAGCGTATTTGCTCTTAATGGGGCTAATCTATCTTTTCAGATAGTCTTTTGATAAAAATGGCTTATACTGTTATATTTTGCTTTAGATATTATTAAAATAATAAAATCTTATATGCAATTTTAATACTTATGATTAAAATGGAAATTAGGCACCTCCATATGCTCCATTTAGACTGGAATGTGTGGTGCGTTATTTATTGCACAAATAGTTTTGAGGATACAAAGCCTTATTTTAGCAACTCCTTACAGGCCTACTATTTAAAACATGCCCCAGGTAGCTGTAAGATTTATGCCACCTTTTACAGCCCCTTCATACCTATTTTTCAGACTATCTACAAATATTAAAACTTACATCACTGTGATGTGAAATATCTGAGACTAAAAACTGTAATTTTATAGGCAATTTGTCTTTGTGTTCATATATTTATAAATGAAAGACAACTATAAAATACATTCAAAACTGGCCTCCACAGGCAGGAAATCATTACAAAGAACTGTTGTTCAATAAGGTTTCCCAGTGTTCCTTGATTCAATTTCAGTTTGAACCGTTTTGAAGCTAAACAACAGACATTGTTAACCAGGTGTTACAGTTGGATTTTAATAGCTTTTACTTTGTTTTCTGTGGGATAAAAACTAAGCACTTGTAAAAGGAAACTTAATGCTCATTCCTCATGGGTTTAAAGAGGGGTGGGCAAACATATAATGGAAAAGTCCAGGTAGTGGATATTTGCAGCTCTGTGGACCACATACAATCGGTAGCAACTACTCAACTCTGCCATATGAGCTTTCTGGCTCTAATTTACTATAACATAAATTACTTTTATCTATAAAAATTAGAGCATATATGTACAGTTATGTATCCATATACATATATTGTACTTTTTCACATATACGTTTCTTAAAGTTCTCTTTAAAACAAGTTTCAAGTTGTAGCTCGGAAAATAGATACCAATTTCTACTAATTATCCTTTCACATAGAATGTTTACATCTAAACCTTTCAATCCTACCCAAACAATCTTGTTTGTAGTAATTGTGCTCTTTTGTCAGTCTTTCCTCTTGCTAAGTGCCAGTGTACCTGACACTGAGGTATACTTGCTGCCTTTTAATAGGTGATATCAGAAATGCAAACATAAATAATTTGCCTTATGGCATTTTATAGAATAATGTTTATTCTTCACATTCTACACCAGTTACTGATGAAAAAAATAGATGTAAATAAGATGGACTAACTGATCAATCTTAAAAAAACAAGTAATACAGCCACATTTTGAAATCTGATTTAAAATTTGTGATAATTGAATATGCCAATTTTATGTATTTTGCTGTAATATAAAGAAAATGAAAAAATAATTCAATAATAAGTTGTAGATTATTTTTTATGATATAGATTCCTATTTTATATTTCTATTATTTTTATTTTTTTAAGTTTATTTACTTAGAAAGAGAGAGAGAGAGCAAGCGCACGTGCATGTATGCATGAACAAGCCAAGGAGGGACAGAGAGAGGGAGAGAGAGAATCCCAAGCAGGCTTTGCACCATCAATGCAAATCTCATGAAGTCATGACCTGAGCTGAAATCAAGAGTTGGACCGTTAACTGACTGAGCCACCCAGGTGACCCCTGTTATATATATTATATATATTATATACATTATATATATTATATATATTATATATTACATATATTATATATATTTATTATATATTATATATATGTTTTTTTCTTTTTTAAAAAAATTATTTATTTTTGGGACAGTGCAAGCAGGGGAGGGGCAGAGAAAGGGGGACAGAGAATCCTAAGTGGGCTCTGCACTGACAGGCTGACAGCAACGAGCCTGATGTGGGGCTTGAACTCAAGAACTGTGACATCATGACCTGAGCTGAAGTTGGACACTCAACTGATTGAGCCACCCAGATGCCCCTATATTTTTAAACTCTAATAAAGGTATGCTTTTTTAAAAAAAACCTAATATGCTTTAAAAATCATTCAGTGCTTAATGATTAGATGCTTAATCACTAATTTCAAAAATAAATTTCAATAAAGGAGACAAAGTACATTGAAGTTCAGGAAAAAATGGCAAGCTGTCATTTTAACACTCCTGGGTATTCAACTATAATTATCATTTTTCTTAGGGTATGCAGAAGTACTAAGAAGTTTCAGGCAGAAAGCCTGCTGAATAACCAAAATGATATCACATAGGCTTTGGGAGTTTAAGTAGTGCAATTCAATGAAATTGCTGATTGAAGAGATTTCTCATGTTATTAGTAAATGAATTTAGAGTTTCAAGAGACGAGTTGTAAAAATGGCAAACATTGGTAATTGTCAGATGCTTACAGTGCATTACAATGTACTTGCATCATGTCAACAGTAAATCATCACCTGTTAGCATATTAATACAATAAGAATTATAAGATTACAGAAAAAAATGAAAAAGATTAAAAGAAAAATTACTACACATAGTAGTGTCAAGTCAGAAAAGTGGCTATGGATTACAGAAAAAGAACATAAAGTTATGACATTTAAACCTATTTTTAGTCCTGGACATGAAGGGACTTGGCACTAAATGAGAATTTTAAGCTAATCAAAAATTACTGTGGCTGTAACAGGAAATCATTGGGCTGAATGAACCTGATTTTACCTTATTTTTTTCTTAAATGCTATTATATTACCATTATTATTTCCACTCTTGAATCTTCTTAGCAGTTGTCATTTATACATAGATACATGTCAGAGATTGCCTTTTATTTATTTTTTTTTGGTTAGCAATTTCACTAACAGTTTCTTACAGATTTCTTGTAGATGCTGACTTCCCATGTTACATTTACAATATTGCTTAACTTGTATTTGGGTGTTCTGGCCCTTCCTGTTCCATAATGTGCTTTACTTTGCCTAATATTTGGTATAATATGCCTATTGTTATTTTATTCAGTCATGAACTGATTTATTTGATCACTACACAAAGGGATGGCCTAACTCTTGATGGATGGAGGGGCTGATTATATAAACGGAGCCATCTGGGGTGGAAGACAAGTCAAACTAGACATTTTAGTAAGTAAGCAGAGGGCAACATTATGGTTGACATCTAGGCAGTCAGCCTAAGGACAACACACTGGAAAAGTTAGTCATCCATTCTCTTGGATGATACCTAAATATTGTATTAATGATCCTAACAATAGCAGTAAGTACTATTTCTTGACTACTGGCTATATGTTTGGTACCTGCTAAGTGCATTTTATATGTTGTCTCTTCTGGAGGTCAGTCTTCTTGCCTCATATTATGGAAGAGGAAAGTAAAACTCAGAAAAGAGAATATCCATGGTCACCCAGTTAGTTATGGGAACAACTCACTTGTAAATCCAGGTTAGTAGGATTTCAGGTTTCCTGCCTTTTTATGACTAAGGTTGTCATCTCACAGAAGTACGTGATTACTAGATAGACTACCAAGAAAATCAGTCCCCCTCTCCCCCCAAAGTCAATGATTATCAGAATTTGGATACAGGGTTCATCTCAGGAGCACTAACCGGTAATGAGGCTCACAGTAGGGTATGCTGAGTCCTACCTTCATGCTGAGTCCCATATTGGTGGGTAAGACTAGAAGCATTCAAATATTTCTTTATTTTATTTTATTTTATTTTATTTTATTTTATTTTATTTTATTTATTTTTTAATGTTTATTTTTCACACACACACACACACACACACACACACACACACACACACACACACAGAATCCAAAGCAGGCCCGAGGCTCTGAGCTATCAGCTCAGACCCTGACGCTGGGCTCAAACTCACGAACCTGAGATCATGACCTGAGCTGAAGTCGGACACTTAACTGACTGAGCCACCCAGGCACCCCTCTTTTGTTTATTTTAAACATAGGTAATATGATCTGAAGCACACCCATACTGGTTATTCTGTTTTGTCCCTTAAATCCATTCCCTCCTCCTCCCCCTCACCACCACCACCATTTTCTGCTCTGTTCTAAGTCCTCGGAGGCTGACCTCCACAGAGGATATTAGCCAGCTTGCCCTGTGGATTCTGGTCAGAATGGATCAATAAGAAACACCAGTAGGAGACTAAAGTGTGGGAGAGAGGCCAGGGTGAGTGTTCCTGCCTACCCGAGTCCTGGTGGTGACTGCCTGCCTTCATATCTACAGTTCTTTAAGGCAGTCCCTCTTTCCTTCCAGTGTCTCCAGCTCTAACAGGATTGTAGCTACCAGTGCTGGGCTTCTTACTCCTCAAGCCTGCTGTTGCTAATCACTTGGGTCTTGCCATCCATATTGGATGCTTTACACTTGCCACATCTCTACGTTTTATTCCTTTGTTGAATTATTTCAGTTAAGTCTTTCCCAGTGTGTCCTCTACTTTCTGCCTGGAACTTTAATACAACAGGGACCATATTCCACGGGGTACACATACTGCCTTGAGGTAATTTTTAAGCTTCTTTTAAAAAGCTTTATTGAGGTATAGTTGATATACAAACAACTGCACATATGTAATGTGTATAATCTGATGTTAAATGAGGTTGGACATACACACCCACTCGTGATGCCATCACCACAATCAAGGTTCTAGATACATCTAACACATCCCAAAGTCTCCTTGTGTCCCTTTGTGTTTTTTGTTTTTCTTATTTTATTTTGTGTGTTTATGGTAAGAACACTTGATATCTACCATCTTAAATTCATAATCCCATATTGCTGACTATAGCACTATGTCGTATAGTGGGTCTGTAGGACATAGTCACCTAGTATAATAGAAACTGTATGACCACTGAATAATAACTCCCTGTGGAGATTTTTAATACTCCTCTTTTACTCTGAAAAGTATTCTGGGTTGGAGGATAATTTATACGGTCCTCCTGTTGATACACCCTATAAGTGTTAATTTTATGTTCTTATTTTTTTAATCCAAAAACAATGGAGGAGTTGGGAGTTGAATTCATGAAGGCAGGATGGCAAAATGGACAACGCTACCGAGTCAGAAGGAGGAGGGATTTACTCCCAACTGTTAATTATGAGCTTTGTAAACTTGGGTCAGTTAGTCAATTTCTCTGAACCTGTGATATTATCTGTAAAAGGAGAGTAATAAAACCCACAGTGAAGGATTGTTTTAAACGTGAGAAAATATATAAAGTGCCCTGAATATAGTAGGGGCTTGGTAATAATATTTTATCAAAATTATTATTACTGGCATATAGGCACTTATCTTTGAACTCTTATAACAATCTTTGATACAGAGCAGGTTTAATGGAATTATGTAATGGATGATTTTCAAATGTGAAGCAATTCTAAACCAAAACTGGATTCTTAGCTAGCTTTAGTTTTGAAATAATTTTTCATAATGATCCTCTTTAACAGTGTAATTTATGTTACATTTAACTGAGTTACTCAAAAGTATACAATTATTACTTCCAATTTCAATTATAGTTATCAGTGTAGCCTGTTAGCTTGCTTAGTTTTAATGTGGGCAGTCGTGTCTTCCCTCCTGTCTAGCCCAGTAATTGATCTGTTCTAAGCAGTAAGTAAAGGGGACTGGGTAAAAATCTCAGTGTACCTACTTTCAGGCTATGTACTATAGGCTGAAGCGGAGTGCAGAAGGCTTCTTCTTACTCTTAGACCAAAATATCGAGGAACAAAGGTGGAATGGTACCTGCCTATGACAGTTAATAACTATATGCGTGGGCTCACAAAAATTCAGATTGGCCTTGGAATGGCCTGATGTGACAGGGCTGAGGGGTAGTTGATTCTTCTGCTGCTCCTTTACAGTTTTTATGGAGGATCTCTACAGCCTTTTATGAATACTCCGTGAACCATAGGTCCATGTTACAGCTAGGGTAGTACCTTGACAACTTAAGCTTTTAATCAAAGTCTTATCTTCAGCTACCTCAAGAAACACGAATGAAATTATTTACATCCAAAGATAATGTGTGCAAACTATGTCTAGTACATGATACATAGGTAAAATTTCTTTGTTGCATAAGCATGAATTGGCTCTCCCTCTTTCCTCCTCTGAACAGGATAGCTATTGTAAGGGATATAGTATGGTCTAATACAATGGTGTTATACCCTATCACACATAACAACTAGTACAGAAGAAATCAATGCTGTTAACTCTGTCATGCATTCATATGTCAACATTTACTTATATCTGACTTACAGGCATTAGGCAACACATTGGAGACATAAAGATGAATAAACCATGGTCTACTGTTCTCAAGAAGTTCACCATCTCTTGTAATTTTGCTATGCTTCCTCACCCACTGTACTCATTTATTCTCTGTAGAGTCCCCTTGGACTTTGTTGAGATATTAGTTATAATTTTTATAATTATGAATATACAAATGAATCGTCACCATTGTTATAAAGCGTACTACCCAAATTATATTACTTACACATAGACGAATGACCCGGAAGGGGGTCTTGCTCAATATTTAATGTTAAAATGTCCCTATTGAAAAGCAATCTGGTAGATTAAGGTGAGTTATAAGCCTTGGTGTGTAACTGGCAAAAATGATCCCTTACGGATCACAAACCTCAGTGTAAAATGCAAAATTATAAAACTCCTAGAAGATAACATGGAGGAAATCTAGATTACCTTGAGTATGGTGGTGATTTCCTAGATACAACACCAAAGCCATGATCCATGAAAGAAAGAATTAATAAGCTGGACCTCATTAAAATGTAAAACTTCTGCTTTAAGAAAAACAATATCAAGTGAAGGAGAAGACAAGCCACAGAATGGGAGAAATATTTGCAAAAGACACATATGATAATGGACTGTTAACCAAAATATACAAAGAACCTGTGTGTGCACATAGAGAGACCAGAGTAAACAGAAGATTGGGGTTTGGAGTAGGAATTCTTATTTTCTTTCTTTATTCTTTACCAAGCATAATTTGTACACAGATTTCTTTTTAAGAAAGCATGGCCTCAAATGCCTAATTACCTTCTACAGTAGTTACTCACGGGTTCATCTATAATCACTAGATACATTGAAGGCTGAGTATTGCCACCAGAGAGTTGATGGCTATAACGTTTGAAAGACAGGACACAAACAGGTAACTAAGCTTTTTGTAAAAAGTAGTAATTTATGTAGTTGCCATTAAGTTTCCTTTCAAAATTCTAGAAATAACCCTTTACAGAAAATACAGGTAAGAATGTTTTATTTCACATCTGCTGGGCTCTGAACACTTAATTTCAAAGTTAGATAAATGCAGTATAAACCATTAAAAAGTCTATGTTTCATACTACCTGGGGAAAAAGTGTCAGACTGAGGAGAAACTATGAAGTTGGTTTAGCTTGCCTTTGGCGTGACACAGTCCATCTGAGCTTAACCCCAACTTCATCTGTTGCTCTTCTGTCCCTTACAATCCTTCCCCCAACGGTGCTTTCAAGCTTTACTGAGTTTTTCCCTTTAAGAAAGAATGGTATGATAAATGGATTCATACTAAGAGACTAAAGCTCCTTGTTTCTCAGAATGTGTTCCACAGAGCAGAGAAGTTGGCATGGCCACATTTACTAAGGATCTGCGTTTTCATAGGTTTGCCATGTGTTTTGTATACATTTCAGTACGATAACCAGGAGATTCATATGCATGTTCAACTTTGAGAACAGTGGTAGGAACTTGGCTGTTTTCCAGAGCACTGTTCTTGAAGTGCAATCCCAGGGCAGGCAGCATCAGCATAGATAGTATTAGAAATGTAAATTCTCAAGGCCCAGTCCAGACCTTCTGCATCAGGAACTCTGGCAGTGGGGCCCAGTCACCAGTGTTTTAAGAAGCCCTCCAGGGGATTCTGATGCTTAAAAAAAATGTAGAGACCGCTGTTGCATGGTCTGCATGTAAAGTATCTACACGTAAAGAATTGCTCATTTCAGAATTGTTGAGCCCAGTGCAATATTAAATATGGAGAGGGCTGGGAGTTTTATCTCATAGAACCTCCTGGCGTTCCTCTAACTTGCATAATCCTGAAATTCAAGACTTTTCCAAAAATCCCCTATGTATACTTTCCAGATTAGGCTATTAACTTGTTTCATACCTTCTGAGAGTAAAGCCCTTGATACCAATTGGTTTAATTCAAGAATTCTGCTCCATTACTATAGTTACTCCGACCTGTGAAATTTTGTAGTACCAGGACATCCAGCTGTATAACCATTTTAATTAGCTGCTGATGGCATGGAGATCACTTACTTGCTGAAATTACTTCAATAACTTAAAAACCTCTGCAAAATTGAACTGTGTATTTTTTTCTTTTTCTCCCCCAACTCGTGGTCTAGATGCCCCTTGTTTAAATTTCTTAACACTGCTTTTCAATCTAAATTGGTGTCTGTGTTTCTGTGTATGTGTATATGTCAATTAATGTTGCAGATCATAGCTTGTTGCTAGCAAATACTACTGCAAGGAGGCATGCTTCACTGATTTTAATGTGCTTTTCAACTGAAGAAGGAGTGGTGATTAATACAGCTTAAACTCCAAAGTAAACAAGAAGTATATGAAAGTATGAATGATTGCCTTTAGTAGTGATCACACTGTAGAAGAGGGCACTTTTCCTACAGTGAATGTAGTTACAATACTTTTATTACTTTAAGATAGCCTCTGTTGTTCTTCTAGGACTAGACAATGGATTAATGGAATGGCTAGGCAAAAATATTCTGTACTATTCACATAACTTGTCTGATGTTATTTAAAGCCTTTTCTCAGTGTTCAGCAGGGGAAAAGTGCTCTTTGCTGAAATACCTTTCCACCTTTCCAGTGGTATGGCTCTTAGTTCATTTCACCATCATGGCACTGAATGAGTTGCTTTTACTTTCAATAATGCTTATTTTGTTACAAACTATGAAATATTTGTTCTACCTTACACGGAGGTGTGAAGAAGTTAGTCTTCATGCCCAAGATAATTGAAGTGATCACTGCTTTGGCACATTCGTGTAAGTGTTAAGCATGTTCAGTCTCACTAACCCAACAACAATCATCTATTAGTTATGACATATTTGATATCTTTAACAGGGGAGCGCATTAGTGTAAGTGCTTAGGCTTACAGCTTTATATGTGCCCTGGAGATGTGTTGAGACTTTCCCGGAAATTGTTCAAACTAAGTGAGAATCATAGATAACAAAGAAAACCATCTCTCGGGGAACTTTTCTTTGTCACGTTAAAAAATTTTTTGGTGCTTTCTCTGAGTGCAACAAGAATACATTCATACTGGGGTTGGAATTAATAGGTAGAAACAGATAAGAGCTGTTAATTAATATCCTTTCACAACATTGAAGAGAATCATTGACCAGCCAAGAATTTACCTTTTAAGAAACTCGCGCAAAGTGGAATGTTGACAGGGTTGAGGAGTTTACTGGAAATGAAAGGTTGGTCTCCATTCCCTTCTAATGGAGCTGGGAAATGAAATCAGTCTACTTGTCAGCCATTTGTAGTAATGATTGTCATCAGCCGAGAAACATTCATTCTGTACAGAAACGGAAGTGTAAACATAAATGTAACGAATGTTTAGCTTAGTCACTGTTTAAAAAATTCAGTTTTATAGCTTATTTTATAGTTATTTATAGGTATAGCAACCAGTATATAAGCCTACCCATCTCTCAAAGTTTATTTATGTTGAGAGAGAGAGCCTGTGTGCACTTTTGAGTGGGGGAGGGGCAGAGAGAGGGGGGAGAGAGAGAATCCCAAGCAGGCTCCACACTGTTAGCCCAGAGCCTGACACGGGGCTGTCTCACAAACCGTGAGATCATGACTTGAGCTGAAATCCAGAGTTGGATGCTTAACTGACTGATCCACCCAGGCATCCCGCAAATGTAAATTTTGACTCTGGGGGCCCCTGGGTGACTAAGTCAGTTGGGTATTCGACTTCGGCTCAAGTCATGATCTCCTGGTTTGTGAGCTGGAGCACCGCATCGGACTCCCTGCTGACAGCTTTGAGCCTAGAGCCTACTTCAGATTCTGTGTCTCCCTCTCTCTCTGCCCAGCCCCCACTTGCACTCTGTCTCAGTCTCTCAAAAATGAATAAACGTTAAAAAAAATTTAAAATTTTAAACTCTGTACATACACGTTTCTCCATGCATCATCTGTCAATCAAACTATGCTTGATTTCAGTCTTATTTGGTTGATAGAGTGAAGTCCTGTGTTTTAAAAATTAGTAAAGATAATGAGACTGGCACTTAGGACTTTCCATTTATATATTCTAACTTTACTAAAGTGTGGTATATATATGGTAAAGGTGGAAATGATAAGTGTATGTAACTTGTTTAATTTTTACTAACTGAATGCAGTCATAGAATTAGCACTTACCAGTACCTTGCTATGCTAGAAACCTCTCTTTGCCCCTTGGAGTTTTTATGCATCTCTTGCTCAAGAGTAATCACTACTTGTCTTCTAATAGCAAATAGTTGTACTCTGTCTTATACTGCATAACATAATTAATAGAAGATGAAAGCAAATAATCAACTAACATTTCCTTGAACACCTTGCTCCTTTCCACCAGTGGCAGTATCTTTATTCTTTGTTTTGTGGTCTGGCATGGCTGCAACAAGGTATCACACATAAATATCTAGATTTCTTCTGGGGTTTTTTTGTTGTTGTTTTTAATGTTTATATATTTTTAAGAGAGAGAGTGTGTAAGTGGGAGGGAGACAGAAGATCTGAAGCAGGCTCTCACTGACAACAGAGCCCAACATGGGGCTCAAACTCATGAACCATGAGATCACAACCTGAGCCAAAGTCAGCCACTTAGCAAACTGAGCCACCCAGGTGCCCCTATCTAGATTTCTTCTATTCCACAAGTTCTGAAAGTATGATCCAGGGACGCTGGGGAGATAGCTGAGAAACTTTCAGGGTGAGGGGGCCTCAAGGTCAAAACTATTTTCATGATAATTCTAAAACATTGTTCACCTTTTTCACTCATTCTCTCCTAAATGTATACTAGAGTTTTCCAGAGGCCTTAAAATGTGATGTCATAACAGACTGAGCACAAAAACAAATAGGAGAATTCACTTATCTTCTATTAAGCCACGTATTAAAGAAATTTTTAAAAATGTAAAATAGTGCCACTCTTTCCACTTCTTGTTGTTTTGGAACATCATGTTTTCTTCAATATTTTATGTTAAAATGCAGTGAGCTTATTGTTACTTTAAAATGAATTAATAAGCCAATGTTTACAAAAATAGTGTTAATTTTTATTATATAAATATCCGTAGATATATCTTACATTTGCAAAGGTTCATGGGAGTCCTCAATAATTTATGAGTTTCGGAGTCCTGAGACCAACATGATGGAGAACCACTGTACTAGTTACTCGAAAGTTCACTTCCCACACCATTCCTCTGAATTAGCTTCCTTTCATATCCCACATAACTTAACTGTCAAGTTCACTTATCATTCTTCCGTCTTTGTTTACTTGAACTTCATAAATTTGGGGTATTACCTTCTTTCCTGTCTTTCCTTTATACCTCCCACATCTTTTATTTCCATAAAATGACTCTCATACTTTATCTCTTCTCAGGTTTACGTATAGGCTCAACTTTAATTTCCCACCTGTGATATTCAAACCTTTACAAAACACATCATGATCCATTATCAGGTACGGAATTTGATTTTACCTTACATAAAAGCTAATAAATTATTAAGCTAGCCTACTTCCTATTTCATGGATGCTCACAGAAAACACAAGACTCTGGAGTCAGAGACCAAGAACTTCATTATTCATAGCACAGCAAGCCCTGTGAGCATCAGGGTGTTTGTTTTGGCTCCCCTTTCCCCAGAGTCATGTGATGCTGATGTAGCGGGGCCCTGATGGATGTTCCACATGGAGTGGGCTTGCATTGCAGCTGAAGAACACTGAGCTTGGGGTATCTTCCTTTTTATAGCAACCAGTACATAAGCCTACCCATCTCTCAAGATTGCTCCTGCTAACCCAACCCTAACAAATGGCTTGAGTACAGAGTCATCGTGACCTTGCATTCTTGGCATACCCAGCAAAAACATGCAGAAACACTCAGGTTCATGGACACTCTCAATACCCATTGGAGAAGCTTATTAATCTGGGAACACTCTTTACAAAATGGGAGGCAATCCCCCTCACACATACAAATGTTAAAAAATTTAAGGGGTTCAGTCATCCTTCAAAGTACATCCAAGGACTTTTGCCTTAAGGACTTATGTTTGTCAGGATACTAACATGACCATCTTCTTATCTCAATGTACATACACTTTGTGTGTGATCACTTAGCACCATCGTAAAGGCTTAGACTTTTGTTATCTGCTTTTATACTTTTACCCAAATTTATAGTAGATACCTTTACTTGGTTATCAAATGGGTACTTCATATTCAACACAAACAAAATGAATCAAATCACTTCCCCCTCCTAAAGCGTGTGTGTGGCGGGAGCATTTTTCTGCATTGTTTAAAATTTTGATAAAAATCTCCTATCATTCTATCACTGGAGCTGAAATACAATGCCATTTTTTTTCTTTTCTCTCTCTTCTCCAATATGTCTGATGATATTTTTCTCTAAGATATTTCTTGGATCTCTTTGCTGCTCTCAATATCTGACTCTATAGCCTGTGTTCACGAGCTCTGCATCCCCTGCTATCATCTGTAGAAATAGTCCTTGAAAGATTGTCTATTATTTCTATATTATCTGTATGTTTAGCTTCCTTCCTATCCACTGCATCCTCCACCCCCATTCCAAATTACCTAGAGGGAGGGAGAGGGGACAGCTTTTGGTATCAGACCAACTCTGGCTCTGAGTCTATAATGTGGGGCAATATATTGTTTCTAGTGCCACTCCTTATAACATCAGGGCAATGCTTCCTCCACTCTGAAGTAAATTGTTAGGGTTATACAGTATGATATATATTACAAGTACAATTTAGGGTTAATTCTTAGAAATACTTACTTCTTTCCTGGTCTTTCTCTAAAAACAATTTCAAGGCTTTCAGTGACCATAAAAATAAATCTGTACTCTTACCATCAAATGTAACCCATTTCTTGACCTGCCAGGCACCCAGTTTTGTTTTCCCATTGCTTTTGACAGTTTTTCCATGTTGTTATATATTTTAAGTGAAATACTGATCCTTACTGCAGGAGTCTAATATTAAAATTTGCTTCTACTAAAAAAAAATGTGCTTCTATTGCTGCATTGTAAAACATGCAGGAAACAAATCTATTAATACTAAATTAACAATAACAGAAATAAATATGGGCTTACTAAGTATTTTTACTAAATTATCTAGTAAGTACTTGATAATTGAAGTTCTGATCCAAACATCACAGAGGCCATAGAGAAAATGACTAAGAAATATGTGTAGAGATTGTTATCTTTAACCAGATAAAAACTGCCTGTTACTTACCAGCCAAAGATGGGTTTGTTCAGGAAAAAAGAGAATTGCTATGCAGGACAAACAAGCTGTGGCAAAACCTCAGGCAAGTCTGGGGAACAAAGGAGAGGTACAGTTTTTAAGGAGAAAAGGGGTCAGTTGGAAGGGCTGTTATGAACTAAAAGTCCATGACAGTAAACTTGGAGTTTGAAGTATGGTGGCTGAGCTGTTGGGGGGTTGGGGTGGAGGGTAAGGAAAATGTCTCTTCCTTCTGCTGGAATACTAAAGTAGTATCCAAGTACAAGGTCAGTCTCTTTCTTTTGGGTCTGCAACTGACAATGAGTGGTAGGGTCTGAGAACTACCCCAGCCAAAGCCATTTTAGTGAGGTTTCTTACTACCAATTTTCTCAAGGTTGTAGGGAAGAGAAAAATAATTTTCCCTCTACCCTTCTAGGTGCCTGGTTGAGATCCCCACCCCCTAGTAATAAAAAAGACAGATGAACATGAGAAAAACAAACCGAAGTTTAATAACATGTGTACCTCTTTTTGTATATATGGGGGACAACTACTATATACATGTGGGACACCCAGGAAAAACTGACTCCTTAAAATGGCCCAAGCCATCATCTTAAATGTCATCTTCAGCTAAAGACACAAGATGTTGGTGGGGTTGGGGAGAGGATAGCCAGTTATCAGGAAGGGCACAGTAAACAAGGGAAAGGTTACATAGATTTAAGTCCATGCCTAATCGATTGATGAGTTTCTAGAGATTGAGTCATCCTCCTCTTTTTGATACATAAAGTAAGATACCTGTACAAATGGAGATTTTCCTTATAAATCTTTATCTTAAGAAAGGATAACTCCTACTTGGTTTTCAGAGGTTTTCCTATGTCTCCTGGTTTTTAAAAATAATCAGCCTACAATAATCTTTGTGACAAAGAGGAATATTTTAGGGTGGCACATTCTACTCCCCTTCGTAATCTTTCATTTCTATAAGAAATAGAGTGATGGGGTCCAAGTCAGAAGAAAAGAGTGAAAAAAAACCCCAATTTTTAGACTAACAACCAATTACATCCTTGCTAGAGAAGGTGACAGAAGAGAAAGCTGCAACCTGGAGTTGTTCCTGTGTTAGTAAAGCAAACTGGAGTAGATGACCCCGGCTTACCTTGGGTCCACTACCACTCTACGCTGTACTGCCCTGTGCTCTTTATGATTATTTATTATTGTAACCATTCTTTAGTAAAAGCTCCCAGCTTTGTACAATGCAATTATTCGATTATTTGTCACATGGCAAAACACTGTTTTACAGGAACAAATACAAGAGTATGGTTTGGTTTTAACAACAAGTTTTATATGATACATAGAGACAAATACCTACATATATGCAAGGGTAGCCTGTTTCAAAATGAACTTTGGGTTTGTGGTCATCAAGAGTTAATATCCACTTAGTGTATTAACAGATTTTATGCATTTTATTGTAACAGCCAGAAGCAAGAATAACATATTTCTTCTGTCCAGTAATGTCTGTAGTCAACAAAAATTTACTAATGTGTATCTCAGGGGATCTTTGGGAAGAATGATACTGAGGTTGACGAATGATTGTGTTGGGTTGTTGTCTTTGCTTTTACGTGGTGCTCCATCTTATGTAGTTCTTTAAAAAGCTTATTAGAATCCACCTTCAGTATAGATGTTAAATTAACAAAAGGGGAACTTCTAGGCCTTTGATATTTCCTTTAAATCTTAGAAGACCAAATCTAATTCCTAATTCTGACGAATAATTTTCCCTCTGCCTTTACTGCCCTGTAGAGGCACTCCTCATGTTGACCCAGAGTACCTTCTCTTCTTACTTCTTTTCTATTTCATGCACATAATTAGCCAAGTGATTCTTAGGTCATAACATTTTGGGAGCCATAACATAAGGCATTATAGAACCTACCCAAAGGACTAATGAACTTAAATGCAGCTAAAAATAAATGCAAAATCACGTGTAGTTAATGGGTAGTATAATCCCAACTTATTTCTTTGATTGGTTTTATAAATAGCAATATCTCTATCAGAATTAATAGTGAGTGCAGTGTCACTTAGCAGTGACAATTTATTGGATCTTGATAATTTAGTTCTAGGTTGTCTTCATTGGGGATGCCTGGGACCTTTCCCTTTCATTACTAGTTATCACATTTTTACTTTAGTATTTGATTTGGGGAGAAATTATGTCTTACACTATATCAACCTTCAAATTGGCAGAGGTAATTAAGCTTACAATGAGGGTTTCAGGTCAGAGGCATCAGAACCACTGCATATGGTTGTACATTTTTGCCCTGCATACAGTCACCTAGCTGTGGGGGTGAGATGAGGATACTTGCCTAGACACGCCCTGCACCCTTGAGTGTAATTCAGGCTTACAGAAGATGGGGCACTTTTTTCCAGAAAAAATGTATTGTCTGTACCTAAGTCATGGAAGCCTGCCCAGAGGGAGGCTTTAACGAATTCTAAAAGAGTGCTGAGTAGGGTGGAGATGGCCCTGAGAGTAGTTTCTCTTCACAGTCATACTCGCATATGAACTGTTACCCCTGTCATCTGGAGTCAAGGTTTCATAAAGTCTGCCTTTTTGCATATTAAGTCTTAATATAGTATAAATAAGGATGCTAAGTGTCAGAAACCAGTTTTCATTAATGGCCTTATCAGAATTACACTGAATTTTCTAATATTCTAAATGAATATGTGACTAATTTTATTCACAGAACACACATTTTTACCATTAAAAATGATATGACACATGAATTCATCCGAGCTGTTGATTTTTTTTCCTCAGAGTGTAAGTGTGTGTGTGTGTGTGTGTGTGTGTGTGTGTGTGTGTGTGTGACGGACACGGAGCTAGGGAGACAACTGTTACCCACATATCACTGGAAAATAATTGTGCTCATGGTCAAATTTTTGCTTGGGCTTTGTGGTTATTTTTCTCTTAGTATGCACCCTCTTGCTCACTCTCTTGCTCTTTCTCTTTGTTTCTTAGCATGTTTATCCTTGGATATCGATAATAATAATGAGAGAAATGTAAAATGTAGCTACCCTGATAATCAGGATTAATGGAAGGGAACAGTGTTCCAGATGATCTCATATGACAATGAATTTGCCTGAACTTTAAAATATATAATTGTTTTCAATATAGATGGCATGCATGGCATATATGGGAGTTTATATATCCCATATATGGCATCTTCCTTTATATCATATACAAAAAATCCTGATCAATTAGTATAATACTTTAAAATATCTATAAAGTTATTAAAATAGCATATGCTTTAAAAAATGCCATCTTAAGTAAAACATTATTAGATCCAGAACCCATAGAAAAATATTAATATTAGTAAATTTTATTACATAAATATTACCATGGTCAAAGTTTGTTTTAAAGCATTGTAAAGTTAACAGTCAAGTATAAGACTGAGAGAAAGTACTGCAATGCATGCGACATATAGCCAGTTAACTTCCAGAATATAGGAAGTATCACAGAAATCACTAAGAAACACACATCCTAATAGAAAAATGTGCAAAGGATATGACCTGACAGTTCACAGATGAAAAATACAGATGGCTAATAAACTTTTAAAGATTTATTTATTTATTTATTTATTTATTTATTTATTTATTTATTTATTTAAAGTAAGCTCTCTGCCCAATGTGGGGCTTGAACACATGTCCCTGAGATCAAGAGTCACATGCTCTATCAACCGAGCCAGACAGGCGCCCCCAGATGGCCAGTAAACTGCTAAAAGAATGCATTATTGCAGTAGAAAGCAGAGGTATGTGAGTTTTAAAAACTAGGGCACATTGTTTTTCATCCATCTAATAGGCAAGACTGAAAACAATCGTTAATCTGCTATCAGAAAGGACATAGGAAAGTGAATATTCTAATTCACATTGGTATATTATTTAGGAAAAATGTGCACCAGTCCTAGTTTAAAATGTAACGATCTTTTTATCCATTAATTCCTTTTCTAAGTCTATAACCCAGAAGAAATCATACATATGCCCACAAATGTTCAAGTACAAGAATATTTGTGATGTCTCTTTTCTACTGCAGCAAATATTACATGATACAGTCTATCCAAAGTGCTTAGCCTCTGTTTGCTCACCCACCGCTGTCAAGGAAGCTGTAAGTTGGTATGGATACTATCCCCAATTTATGTTTGAAAAACATATTTTAAGGATACTAAGGAGACACAATGGCTAAATACAACATGGGATCCTGAATTGGATCATGGGACAGAAAAAGGCCATTAGTGGTGAAAAATTAATAAAGTCTAGAGGGAATAATATCGTAGCAGTGTAAATTTCTTAGTTTTAATAAATGTACTACACTTCGGCAGGATAATAGAGGAAGCTGGGTGAAGGGTATACGGGAACTGTCTGTACCATCTTTTCAACTTTTCTATAAGTCCACATTCACCCTTTTTAAATAAAGATATTTAAAGGTATTCTCAGTATCCCACAGCTAGCAAGTGGCAGAGCTACTTGGGACAGTGGGAGGAAAAGCTGTGAAGAGTAAAGACCCTTTAGAGGTCTATGGGCGGCAAAGGGACCCATATGGAGACAGAATTTGAGAACAACCAACTCTTTTATTTGCATTTGACCAACCTATCTGACTGCAATCTTTAAACGCTACATGATAATTTTACTCTCCATGTAAAAGAAGCTGTGAAGGTGATAAAACTGAATGAGGCAATACTTAATACTCAGGAAAATCAGCAGGCTAGACAGACATGTAAACAAGTACAACATAAAGAAAGAAAGGTTCCTTGAAGCTCATTGACAACCCGGTGGGAGATGTCACCATCATAACATGGGTTTATGATATTCTGACTTTTGAAAATATATCCTGACTAGATAATCAAAATTAAAAATAGTAATGCTAGAATTTAAAACTTTAAAGTGTTCTCTCTACGTATAGATGTATCCCTATTACTCTGTCTTTGTTTCTGTCTATGGAGAACTCTTCTGAAAATTTTTCCAAAGTTAAGAATTCATTTGTTTAATAGATGATGGAAATAATCCTTTTGAAGTATCTTGTATGGAGCAAATACTTCAGTATACTTGTAATATGCAATGCCAGAGTTGGTGGCTTTTATCTTTATATAAGAATTCAAAATAAAAACTGAAATCCCCATCAGCAGAAAAATTATTAAGTAGACTTTATTACATGTAGAGTATAAAATATTGCATGCCACTTAAAATGGGAATAGCTCTAAGATATTTTGTCATTGGGAAAAATGGCACTTGGAGAATGGCATATAATGTGAGCCAATGAGCCTGTGATAAGGAGAATTTCTAATATACCCCTCAGTGCTAGTCTTCTCAAATCTCCAGATCCTGCAAATGTGATGAAATTTTACTTCTGCAGTTATGCTGTGTTATATGGCACAGTTATCTTTCAGTAAGATAAAGAGATTATCTAGATACACCTGCTAATCACTTGAGAACTTTGGCTGAAGACAGATGTGAAAGATACATGAATTCCTACTGCTGATTTGAGGATGAAGTGACTGAGATGGAATGCAGGGAGCCCTGAAGAGCTGAGAGTAGTCCACAGTCTATAGCCAGCAGGTAAACAGGGACCTTACTCCTACAATCAAAAGGAACTAAATTCTGCCAGTGACAGAAATGAGCTTGGAAGAAGACTCTGAGCTCCAGGTGAGAACACAGCGAGCCAAAACCTTGACTTTGGACTTGTGAAGTCCTAAGTAGACAATCTCTGCTTGCAGAAATGTGAGCTAATATATGGATGTTATTGTGAGCCATTGACTTGGTAGTAACTTATTATGGCAGCAATATAAAACTAATACAGAGCCAATCCAGGTATAATGCATACAATGCTGATATTTTACACTCTGGGGAAAGTGTATAGAGATAAAAAAGTGTTTGTAAAAGATACATTTGATAAAGAACCGTTATCCAAAACATACAGAGAACTTTCAGAACTCAAGAATAAGAAAACATACCACATGAATAATAAATGGACTGTAGAGGGGCACCTGGCTGGCTCAGTTGGTAGAACATGAGACTCTTACTCTCACAGTCTTGAGTTCAAGACCCATGTTGTGTGTGGAGCCTACTTAGAATAAAAATAAATAGATGGGCCATAGATATGAATAGACATCTCACCAGAGAATATGCACAGATGACAAGCATATGAAAAGATGTTCCACATGATAAATGCAGATTAAAACAAGGAGATACCACTACACACCTATTAGAATGGCCCAAGTCCAAGTGCGGGTGAGGATTTGGAACAAGAGGAACTCTCATAGCTAGGGCCAATGCAAAATGGCACAGCCACTGTGAATGATACTTAGGTGATTTCTTATAAAACTAAACTTATTCTTTGCATACAGTGGGGCAATTGCACTCCTTGGTATGGTCCAAAGGAGTTAAAAACTTATGTCCACAGAAAAACTTGCACGTGGATGTTTATAGCAGCTTTATTCATAATTGCCAAAACTTGGAAGTACTCAAGCTGTCCTTCAGCAGCTGAACGGATGAACTGTGGTATATCTCAACAATGGAATATTACTCACTGCTAAAAAGAAACGAGTTACTGAGCCATGAAAAGATATGGAGGAACCTTACATGCATATTACTAAGTGAAAGAAGCCAATCTAAAAAGGCTACATTCTGTATGATTTCAATTCTGTGACCTTCTGATAAAGGCAAAACTCTGGAGAAAGTGAAAAAAAAAAATTAGTTGTTACCAGAGGTGGAGGAAGGAGGGGTGAATAGGCAGAGCCAAGTAAATTTTTAGGGCATTGAAAACACTCTGTATGATCCTATAATGATAGATACACGTCATTATACATTGGACCAAACCCATACAGTATACACCACCAAGAGTTCCTTAGTGTGAAATACTGGCTTTGGGTAATTAGGATGTGTCAATGTCAGTTCATTATTTGTTCACAAAGGTATCACTCTGGTGGAGGATATTGCCAACAGATAATTCTAGGTATGGGTGGGGACAGATATATGAGAAATATCTGTATCTTCCTCTCACTTTTGATATGAACCTAATACTATACTTAATATATAAAGTTTTTTGAAATATTCACATAGTAATGATAACTTAATTGGGAAAAATGAAATCACTAAAAGGGAATTCATTTGTTCATTCATTGGGGTAACATTTTACGCATTTGTTCCAGGCACTCCGCTAATCACTGAAGAGCCAGCCTGCATTATCATGAAAGGTTACAGGAACCCAAACAAATGCCTGTGTGTGTCCTGCAATGCTCATAACAGACATGACCAACTAATTCAACTAATTCTTTCCCACTCATGCCAAATAGGACCTCAGAATCATTATGAACACAACCCAATAGGTCACCAGTAGCCATTGATCAGATTTGGGCATGCAGGATATAACCTATTCATCAACCCTCCTTATCTGGTGCATTTTATATATGCTAGAGTTGAACCTTAACATAAGTGTGAAGAATAATACAGAATGTTTTCAAATAATTCAGAGCTCTACTTTAAATTTAGAAATACATCTGTTTTAATTACAGCACAGTAATCATGTGTTACTGTATTATAATATTCCTTTGTCTGCCGATTTATAGGTTATATGCTAATTGTGTACTTGTTTTTCTTTCCTTTACATCCATCTCATATATTTACAAAAACGCAGACTGCAAAGTCATCAACATGATTAATGCAGAGTTTAAAAATTTCCGAGAATATACTCTCTCTCTTTTATACATTCAAATAGATAATAATCTAGGAATATGTTAAGCTTTGAAAATTACTGGAAAATATTTCTCACATGCGGCTGTCTTTGCTGTATGTGAAATATACTGATTGCTGGTACATTTGGTTCTGCATCTAGTAACTGATGTGTGGATTAGTGACTTTTTCTGCGTTGGTTTGAGGCATTTAACCCTCAACCTTCCACTAAACCTAGAAAGCCAAAAATCAAACATTTTGTCACACTATCCAGTTGATTTTCCACAGGAATGGTCTTAAAGTAAGGAAATCTAGTGAACATTTTAAAAGATGATAATGAAATGTGACCATCTACAAGTAATTGCTGCCATTTTTGAGCACAGAATCTGTGAGAGGCAACTTATATTCATTATCACATATAACTGTCACAATAAATTATCTCATTTAATTATCACAATTGTCACAAAGCACTCTTGACCACTGAAGGATGAAAACAACTGAAGTTTAGATTCACGGCCAACGCAACTAGTATGTTGTAGAGCTAGGAACTGAATTCAAATATAGCCTCCTATAAAAGTGAGGAGGATTAAGGGGTGCCTGGGTAGCTCAGTTGGTTAAGCGTCTGACTCTTGATTTTGGCTCAAGTCGGGATTTCATGATTTGTGTGATTGAGCCCTGCATCAGGGTCTGTGCTGACAGCTCAGAGTCTGCTTGGGATTCTCCCTGTCCCTCTCTCTCTTCTCCTCCCCCACTGACACTCCCTCCCTCTCAAAAATAAAAAACAAACTTTAAAAAAGGATCAAATATGTTATTGAGTAAATACACTTCGTTAATTTTCAAATATTATAGAAAATGCATAGTTATGTGTTATCACATGTGTCTTTAGAAGAGAATTTACAAAATTTAAGCTGGGCATAATGCTTCCCTGGCACAGATTACATTTCCTGGACTCCCTTGCAGCTAACTAGGCTCAAGACGTGCTGTGAAACCATTCATGTCATCTACTTAGAGGCAAAGCTGCTTTTCCTAGACTTTGTCTTTCCTCCATTCCGTATGCTAGAAATTGATTGCGGCAGTGACCAAACTCCACCATGCAGAGGAGGAAAACCAGCCCAGCAGGTGGTGGAGGAAGATGGAAGGAACCCTGCTTGTGGCCATTCCATCCTCCCAGCCTGGAATACTCACTACTGGACTGTTTGTCATGTGACAGAGAAATAGTGTTCTTATTTAACTCAAATAAACTACTGTCACTCTGTTAGAAAGTTTAGCCTTAATGAATATAATTTAGTTATCTGAGTTTTACTGTCAATCTACCCCACCCTCTACTTTAATCCTAACCCTGACCTCAACCCTACACCCCTTTTTTTCTGCAATTAGTCTCACAAAACATAAGAAACAATGAAAATATATCGCTAATTAACATATAAAATGGGAGACAAAAATCACATCATAATATCATGGGACTATATAGGACACAGGTATGTATTCTATACGTTCTTACAGTATTTGATAGTTCTCCTCATTTTTGCTCTTTCATGCTTTAATTCAGGTTTACATCATTAGTGTTTTTCAACACAATTTTATTAGTAGGTCTGTTTCCCCCCATTCATATGTTAAAATTCTGCCCCACAAGGTGATGGCATTGAGATGGGACCTTTGAGAAGTGATCAGGTCAAGAGGTCAGAGCCTCATGAATGGGATTAGTGCTCTTATCAAAGAGACCATGTGAAGTTATACAAAAAGACATGACACACTAAATCTGCCAGTGCCTTGATCTTGGACTTCCCAGTCTCCACAACTCTGAAAAATAAATTTCTGTTATTTATAAGCCACTAGGAGAGAGGAAGATCAGTAGAGTCCTCGCTTGTTTGCAACCCAATGGGGTATCAGACATGTAGGGAAATACCATCTCAGTGGATTCAGTAGTAGAGAAAGAAACCAAGTCTTATGGGAGAATAAAGAAAAAGTTGCTTCAGGAGAGTCTCCTAGACTACATTTGTCTATTCACACTGCCATAACAAAATACCACAGACTGGGCGGCTTAAGCAACATGCATTTGTTTGTCAGAGTTCTGCAGGCTACAAGTCCAAAATCAAGGCAATGACACATTTGGTTTCCTAGTGAGGGCCCTTTTCCTGACTTGCAAATGGCCACCTTCTTGTTGTGTCCTCACATGGCAGAGGGAGAAAGGGCGGGGGGGGGGGGCAAAACTATGAGCAAGCTTTGGTCTCTCTTCCTCTTCGTTTATTTTTTAAACATTTAGTTTTGATAGAGAGTGAGCAAGGGAGGGGCAGAGAGAAGGGAACAGAGGATCCAAAGTGGACTCTGAACTGACAACAAAGAGCCCGATGTGGGGCTTGACCTCATGAACCACGAGATCATGACCTGAGCCGAAGTTGGACACTTAACCTACTGAGGCACCCAGGTGCCCCTGTCTTCCTCTTCTCATAAGGATACTAATCCCATCATGGGATTATGGGAGAATAAAGAAAAAGTTCCTTCAGGAGAGTTTCCTAGACTAAACCTAAGTATCTCCCAAGGGCCTTACCTTCGCATACCATCACACTGGGGGTTAGAGTTCCAACATACAAATTTTGTGGCATGCAAACATTCGTTCCAAACACAGATGATGTAAAAAGTGCACTCAACATTGAAGGTTCACGGACTTCTAGCCTTTGGGTTATTACAGTTTGTTTTGAAGGCATGTAGGGTATAGGATAATTGAAAAACTCCATGCTTTCTCTTCATTCTGCAGATACTGTGGTATTTGGTTTACTCTCTGCTTCAGACTGTGTAGAAAAACTATCCCTTCACATTTATAAAGCTGGAAATAACTACTCTTGTACCTCGTACTCTAATACCATCTTGTATTAGAAAGGGCTTTTTGTTTTTGTTTGTTTTTTATCTTGAAATAATTATAGGGTCATAGGAAGTTGCAACAGTAGCACAGAGAGATCGCATGTACCCTTCATCCAGCATCCTCCGATAATAAAATCATGTAGAACTCTAGTACACTCTAGTAGAACTCTAGTACCACTTCCTACAAGCACGTGTGTGTGTGTGTGTGTGTGTGTGTGTGTGTGTGTGTGTGTGTAGTTCTGCGAGTCTTACCACATATGACAGCCACAATAAATATGCCAAACTGTTCCATCATCAGGAAGGAATTCCCTTGGGCTTCTCTGTTATAATAGCATACTCCCCAGTCCTGATCCATGGTAACAACTAATATGTTTTCCATCTCGATAATCTTGTTATTTTAAGAATGCTATATAAATGGAATACTACAATATAAAACCTTTTTTTTTTTAACAGTAAGGATACAGTACAATGCATGTGACCAATCTCAACCAGATGTTGTCTCTCATCTGGCTAATTGTTTAGGCTTTTCCCAGATATTTCCTTGTAATATCTGCTGTTGCTACATTTGGGCTCTCCTCTGTTTACGTCTGGGAACAAAAGCCAAACCAAAGCTGGCCACATAGTCCTGACTAAGAGGCACGCAGGACCATATTCCTAACCAGAAACCCTCTGCAAGGGCTTGACAGCACTCAGTTATCTAGTTTATATGTGAAGGGATGCTTTTTCCATCGTGCATTCAGAGGGATGATGCATCGTGCTCACTCGAAGGTTTGGGCAGCAAACGGGGTTATTTTTCCATAGGAGGGCAACAGTATACAGTGACATCAATGACCAGTGTTGCATCTTTGGATGAAATAAGAGTGAGAGGAAATGAAACCAACCAGCAACAAATAACAAGCATCAGCAGCATGGTCCTTCACTGCCTGGACCATCCGAGAGGTCAGAATAGAACAAGGAGACTGGGTTGCTGGTGAGCCTTGCCGTCTCAGGGCACGCAGTGAATTGGCACCAGGTATTAGTCTTACCTTTGGTATACACAGCAAACTGGCTTCATTGCTACTCACAGTCTGCATGCTTCTCACGGCCAGGGCACAGGTGTGCTCTTGCTGTGGGAAGTGAAAAGACAAAGGGTGAGTTTTTCTTGACTAACTCTAAACCCTCCTCACATCTTAGTACCAGATGGATTTTACTAAAGGTAAAACGTTAAATCGTACAGTTACTAGAAGAAGCATAGATACATATGTATATAACTTGGGGGTAGAGAAACCTTTTAGTGCATCATAATATAAAAGATATTTTCAGAAAGTTTATACTAAATAATAAAATATTTTTGGCAAAAACCTAATATATAAGTTAAAAGACAAGTGATAAATGGATAAATATATTTTATAGTATAGTAGGTCTATAGTATGTACAGTTGGTATATTTTGTAGTCTCTCTCTCTCTCTCTCTCTCTCTCTCTATATATATATATATATATATATATACACACACACAGAGGAAAGGGTTAATATATTTAGTATGTATTTATATAATATATATTTCATATATTAATGCTTCTTGGTAATTAAAGAAAAAACTATAAATTCTGCAATAGAAAAAATGATCGAAACAAGCATTTTTTAAGTATAGTTGACACATTTTTAGTTTCAGGTATACAGCATAGTGATTCAACAAGTTTATATACTATGTATGCTACGCTCTCCACGAGTGTAGCTACCATCTGTCACTGTGCAGTGTTGTTACTATACCGTTAACTTTATTTCCCTATGCTATACCTTTTATTCCTGTGATTTACTCATTTCATAACTGAAAGCCTGTATCTCTCACTCCCCTTGACCCATTTTCCCCATCCCCCCTCCACGCTTCCTTCTCGCCACCATAAGGCTGTTCCCTGTATTTATAGGTCTGATTCTGCTTTTTATTTCCTGAACAAGAATTGTAGAAAACAAATAAAAGTATTTATTGAGTGATCCTTTGTTCCTGGTATTGTGCTACGTAATTTGAAAAAAGCAGAGTATCAGAAATTTAACAATTTATTGGAAGCTTACAGGAAATTTATAGTTTAGTGGGAATAGTATTAGTGGTCAGTAAATATCAAAAATAAATAGAGCCTCATACTTAGCCAAAGAAGTGCAGTCCAAACAACCATAAAGTGTAAGTTTCAACTGATCAAATGGCTAATGATTAAAAAAGGAGAATAGTCAATGTTGATTTGCATGTTGGGAAATTGGCATTCTGCAGTCTACTAACAACTTTTTAGATATAATTGTCAAATATATTAAAATTACTTCACAATATATACATATACATATAGATACAGACACAAAGGTTATCATAGCATTACTTACAATTGTGAAAAAATTGAAAGAACATACATATTCCACAAAGGGAAATGGGGCAAGAACATTACGTTACACTTCTATAATGGGGTACTATGCACCATTACGAATTATGATGTAAAACTACTTTACCTATGTACAGGTTCTCAGACAAATGTGCATAGCATTTTATATGTGCAAAACCAAATACACAAATGCCATGAAAAATGATGTTTTTCTCTAGGTGGTGATTGGTCATCAGAAAGAAATTACTTCTCCGTATTTTCTTCTCTCTCTCTTTTTTTTAAACGTAGAATTAGCACTTATTACTTGTAACAACAAAGCAGTGAAGAAAAAGAGGCAGATTAAAACATAGGAGTTAAAACACATCAAAAGTTAATACATTAGTGTTTTCCTGAACTCTATTTTGTGTTTTTAAGGCTGTTCAGGAATAGCAGCTAGTTTGACCCTCAGAACAACTCTGTGAGTTAAGTATTGTTTCAGCTGAGCAAAAAGACCCTCTAGAACACACTCACAGCAGGAGCATAAAATCAAAGATTTATCACCAGTGAATTAAAAGAAAATTGTACACATTAATCAGTGTTGGAAGAACAGGATGAGCCAGACATTGTAGAGATACCCTCTCACTTTGTTCTCTTTTCCCCCGGGAGATTCACTGGAGGCCTGTGTGCTCACTTCTTAAACCCAGTGGGGTAACTGTGAGCAGGTGGGAACTGTCAAAATTGGGTTCTGCACACAAAGCATACTAACCAGGCCACACAGGGAAAACTGTTTCTTCCATAATAAAAGTTGGACTAGTACTATGTGGCCTTATGATTTCTTCCACCTGCAGTTTGCTATATAAGTCTTCCAGTGAGGCTCCTTGCAGACTTAAATATCTTCCTCCACATTTCAAAACAATCCCTGCAATCTGTAACAGGCATTGCCTATGTACACATGCATATGTGTGCGTGCACATACAAACAAAATACATAAACAGTGCTTTTACTTTTTAAAAATTTTAATCTCCTATAGCAGTATTAATATTTTTTTTTATGGATGATAAAATCAAGACCGTGTAAATGTAGTTGACCACACTGACATACTGCTGGCAAGTTGCCCAGCCTGGACTTAAACCCAAGTTTCTTGGTTCCAAAGGCTATACTGTCCCTGTTAATGCCAGCTCAAGTGTCCCCAAAGGGTTTTTGACTCTGAAATTCTAAAACTTTGACTTCTTGTAGAGGAGAGCTTTAAATTATGCAGGATGTTGCTTTTTCGTAGTGAAGAGTCAAGGCAAGGTAAGAAGAAAGTGATTAATCAGGCATGGTGTAACCACTAAGGACGCTATAGATCTTAAGTAGTTGTAGGATCAAGACCAGTGTCATTACTTTGTGGGAGTTATGTCTATCTGTTCACCATTGTATCTGCCTTAGTGATCCCATACGTGAGAAACATATTCTCCAGCTCATTAAAACACAGTTGGCATGACCATATATATTCAAATGTATTCAAATAAATGTCTCCTGTCTTCACTTTTGACAACTCTCATGTTGTTGTTTTTTGTTTTTGTTTTGTTTTGCTCCACCAATAGAAACTGACAAAAGGACCTAGAAGTTTAGACTTTGCTAGAAGCATAGTTCTCCTAATAGACAAACTTAAAGTTGCAAAGTTCTTTTTTCCATGGCAATCTTCTGAGTCATTGAGGCACTGGAACTTCTGCAAATCCTTTTCGGTAGAGCACGGAAGCAATTCTGTGGCCAATTCTGTGGCCCTGAAGTTCTTGATAACTTACTTAATATAGTACAGAGTTTTTCTAAGGTGAAGCTTCGTTTCTGAATTCTCCCTGTCCCTGTGTTTTCTCCTGTGAAGCTCTGAGTGGATATATAATACTTAACTGGTGCTGTAATGCTCTTGTGAGAAGTCGGGGACCTTCTGAAACTCCCAGGTTTCATCATAAAGAAGATTACAATAGATTTATTGTACATAGGAAGTGAGTTATGAAGTGTTTTCTGTTAGGCATCGTTTTAACAGAGAATCTTTCTTGAAAATTTGGTGTTGGCAGAAAAGAACACTCTCGCCTGAATGAACAAATTATTTTCTTGAGCAGAGATTTTCCCATAAACTCAGTCTTCCTTGAAGAGTTATCGATTTACTTCTTGGCTTATGAATCACTAGTAAGACTAAAGAAATCAAAAGGAAAATTAAAAACATACACTTCAAAGTGAACAAAGAATTGAATCTTTTATTTTTTATCCTCTTTGATATGACTGTGGTTAGAAAAAGCTCAGGGGCAGCTATGTGGCCATTATCTTAGTAGTTCTTGGCGTAATCAGACCCCACCCAGAAAATAACTGTTCTCAATTAAAAGGTACAATTTGGACGATATATTATAGACATCGATGCCTGTTACATTTCTGGGATCTTAAACCTCTGTATTTAAATTTTTAAAAATTATGTTCATTGATTTTTGAGACAGAAACAGAGGGGTAGGGGCAGAGAGAGAGAGAGAGAGAGAGAGAGAGAGAGAATCCGAAGCAGGCTCCAGGCTCTGAGCTGTCAGCCCAGAGCCTGACGCGGGGCTCAAACCCACCAACCGTGAGATCGTGACCTGAGCCCAAGTCAGACGCTTAACCAAGTGAGCCACCCAAGTGCCCCTCAAACTTCTATATTTAAATGTTAGTCATAATTAAATCAGATAGTAGCTATGTTTAGTCAAAGGTCATGCTAAGTGTGCCACCCAGAACAGTCTTCACAAACCTCAAGAAGTGATGAAGAGGACAAGTTCTCACATCTCCTATCTAGAAAGCTTCGCTGACTGATTTTATTTTTTATTTTATTTTATTTTATTTTATTTTATTTTATTTTATTTTATTTTATTTTATTTTAGTGTCTATTTATTTTTGAGAGAGACAGAGACAGAGCAGAGTGCAAACAGGGAAGAGACAAGAGAGGGAGACCCAGAATCCAAAGCAGGCTCCAGGCTCTGAGCTGTCAGCACAGAGCCCAATGCGGGGCTCGGACTCACAAACTGTGAGATCATGACCTGAGCCGAAGTCAGACACTTAACTGACTGAGCCACCCAGGCGCCCCTGATTTCATTTTTTAAACACAATGGGAAACACACGGGTGGTTCTATTTCTTAAATACCGTATGCCCCTTCGGGCTTCAGGATGTGTACATACATGCTTTCTCTTTGCCTGGAACGTTTTTACCCACCTCTTGTCCTCAGGTCTTGGCCAAGATGACAGATCCTTAACAGGGGGAGGCTTTCTCTGATCCAATTTTGCCACCCCCTGCCATTGTTCTTACAGTATTCATACTTGCCTTTATATTGTCCTTTGTGTATATATCCCACTTACGTGTTTGCTTGTTAAAATTCTGTGGTTCCCTTTGGCATATAAGGTGTATAAAGGTATTGCATCTCAAGTGTGGGTGGACTGACCATGATGCCAGTGACCTGTAGCTTCACAGGTACTTACTTATATTGGCAAATTTATATTATTTTTTTCAAGAGGGCTCCCAAATTTATTAAGTACTGGGCCCCAAGAATCTGCCTTTGCCTTGACCACTAGAGCAGACACGCCTGAAGTACTCAAAAATAATTTTTAAAAGGATGATTTTCAGGCTCCTCTGGGCCCATTATTGGATTTCAGCGTTTATTTAAAGAAGGGATCTACTGAATTGAAACCATTAAACTTAAAACTTTCCCTTAATTACATTATGCTGTTTCAGTTTGTCTCATTAAATTAAAAATATTCTGAGCTTGGCTTTTTATTCATCTAGAAGACTTTAGTCCCGTCACATCTATCACAGTACTTGTAGTTTGTGGGGTGTTTTTTTTTTTCCTGTTACCTGGCTTTCCCTTACCTACGGTTGTCCCTTTTGATTTCTGAAGTACTTCCTGCTTACGTTTAACTTTTACATGGTTTAGAAGATGGAAGAGCAGATTAAAAAAACTGGTGAAAGGACTAGTATAGGCAGGTTACCTGTATCTGGTCCAGGGAGAAATATTAAATCCCTGAGTTAAAATGCAGGCAGACCCTCAGATGGAGAAAATAGCATTTTTGTTCGGGTTGTTCCCTCTTCCCAAAATGACCTCACCTAGCTTCTCTGCTTGCCTAACTTTTCAATTCTTACAATAGCAAAGTGTCTCCCAAGTGTTAGCTCTGCTCCCCTCCTTTTCCATGAGTTAGGTATTTCTAATATGTACTGCTCTAGCCCTCTGTAAGAAAAAAAAAAAAAAAAAAACTCCATCAGAGAGCACTCTCCGCACCCATTCTTCCTTTGGTTTACTTGCTGTTCCCCATGGAGAGATTATAAGCAACCTGAGAAGTGGAAGAGTGTCTTCCATTTCTAGATCTTCAGCACTGTGCAGAATGCCTGGCAGCTTGGACAGCTCACTATGTACTCGATGACCGGATGGTGAAGTAAATGAACTATAACTTGACTCTAGTGGAAGATGCAGTGGGCAGGCAAGCCTACAGGGAATGTGAGGCTTGACCTGAAACCACCAAATAAGTTGACATTGACTTAGCGGAGAGGCATGCAGAGGAAACAACTTGAGAACAGGCACAGAGGCGGGAGTCAGCGTGTTGTGCCTCCAGGGTAAGGAGGCAGGAATATGTGGAGCTGAGAGATTATGTTGGGAAGTAGGAAATTTCATAGGAGTGGTTATATTTAAGGCCTTACATAGAAAAGAGAGCTCTTTGTTTTGGGCGTACTATGCAAAAGGGGAGCTATGACTGTTAGAATCCAAATGCCAGAGGAGGTAGTAGTCTTTTCACTGAATTTGCAAAGGCTTGCTGCTCTTGTCGTTTGTTTGTTTGTTTGTTTGTTTATTTTTTACTGAGAGTGTTCTGTAATTTCTTTTGATCTTGTTCCGTGTGACATAACTAATATGGCTCATTTGGACAGAACTGTTAGGAACATTAATTAAAATTATTCTATTATACAAGCACTTAAAGCCAGAGAAAAACTTTGGTAAATGGAAAACCTTGGAAGACATGACCTTCAAACCATTCCTTATGCGTTAGCGTCACATAAAGATACTAAATGAGAAAAACAAGAACTATTGTTATATTAATGCCAAATAATATCTATTTCAGTTAAAGGGCAACTATTATTTGAATGACTGAATGTGATGTGTTGCAGAAGAAAAATAGCCTTTCTTTCAAAGAAGTTTAGGGTTTTTTCCCTTTAAGATACTAAATGAAAATCTTGGTTATCAACTAAAATACAGGAGAGGAAAGGCTCTTTAAAATGCCTTTTAAACACTTTCTAGCATTAGAGAGTGTATTTAGTGAGGAAAAAAAAAGAGCAACCTTTTACTTAGCTGTCAGATTTTTAGAACCATGACTTAGAAACCTGAAGCTTCAAGGGCACCTGGGTGGCTCAGTCAGTTAAGCGTCTGACATCGGCTCAGGTCACGATCACACGGTTTGTGAGTTCAAGCCCCACGTCGTCCGGCTCTGTGCTGACAGCTCTCAGGGAGCTCTGATCTCCCTGTCTCTCTGCCCCTCCCCCACTTGAACTCCGTATCTCTCAAAAATAAATAGATGTTAAAAAAATTTAAAAAAGAAGAAACCTGAAGCTTCCACTTTTATCTTCTGAATGAAGTTGGCAACTTGATACAAGAGGAAAAACTGATTGCATTCTACTAAAGAGTGGAATTTTAATCACATGTACTTGCTTTGATCACATAATTTCCCATTAAATGAAATTGATATTAAAAAAGTTTTCAAGATGATGTTATTGTGCCTTTTTTGTCAAAGTTTGGGGCCATATTAAAATTATCGAGGACTCATCCCCAAGTGCTCTGTCGTAGATGCTAGTGTATGGTCAAAGAGGCCTGACAAGCAAGTAAACTTAGAAATTTGAAAAGGCCATGAAGAGGCCTGAATTTCAGAAGTATCGTCCAAGGAAAGTTTATTTTTTTTATACAAATTATCTTAAATTACTGTTTTCTTCTCCCAAGAGCAGAAACTATGGCTAAGAGAGCAGAATACCAGAGGTATCATGACTCTGACATCTTGGGAAGGAGACAGCAGTGGTGGATTCAGCCATAAGGCAGGCAAGGTATTCTTCCTTCAGTATTTCATTCATGAGACAATTAAGAGTACTCCTGGCTTGCTTTGATGGAAAGGTAAAGTCACACAAAAACTTCTGCAGAGGGGCGCCGGGGTGGCTCACTTGGTTAAGTGTCCGACTTTGGCTCAGGTCATGATCTCGTGGTTTATAGGTTCAAGCCCCGCATCAGGCTTTCTACACACAGCCAGCTTGGGATCCTTTGTCCCCTCCCTCTCTCTGCCCCTCCCCCTCCCCTGAGTGTACTTGCAGTCTCTCTCTCAAAAATAAATAAACATTAAAAAAAAAAACCTTCTGCAGATAGGTTTTCTCCCAAAGGAGACCTAGGCAACCATAGCGGGTCTCCCATGGAGTCTCGGAACACATTTTTGCCCAAATATGCCTGTATTCAAGACAGCCGGGGCTTTGTACCTGCTGAAATTGCCAGCTTTACCAAAACAGGATAGTCCCAAGTTTCCCTGTGTTTCTCTATCTTCTGCTCTGAAATAAACCACTTAGTTGGTTAAAACAAGAGCAATGCATTGTTTCTTAGAATTCTCTAGGTCACGAATTGAGGCAGGGCTTGGCTGGGCAGATTATCTGCTCTAGGTAACAATGGCGGTAGTTACACTCAGCTGCATTTGGCTGGTGGCTGAGCTAGTCTAGGAGATAGAAAACTTCACTCACGTGTCTGGTACCTCAGTGCTCTTCTACATGGCCCCTCTTTTTTCATCCTCCAGTTGTATGGCATAATCTTCCCTTCCATCATGAAGGCTGGCTTCCTGTCCAGAGAAAGCAGAAGATGCATCTTCAGAGTTAGGCCCAGGACTCACACAGTGTCCAATCTGCTATATATATCCTGTTGGTCAAAGTAATCACCAAGCTGGCTCAGATTCAAGAAGAGAGGAAACTGACTCCATCTCCTCATGATGTGCATTCAAAAAGGGAAAGAATTGATGGTGGTCACCTTTGGAGACCAAACACTGTGTCTCTAAGTGGGTTACTTAGAGTCCCAGACTGGCCTTCCTTCTGTCCCCATAGTAGCTCTGGTGACCTCAAGCACATCTTCTGGCAATGTGGTACAAGCAAATCTAGGGCAATGTGGGAATTTAGAGTTGAACAGATCTAGAATGGAATCATGGTTCTACCTCTTCTCAATTAGGTAATGCAATATAATGAAAGCCCACTTGAGCAATGTGTTCTACATCTATGAAATTGGGATAATATTATCACCTTGGATAGTTACGGGAATTAGAGACTTACATGAAGAGATTTGCATGTATCAGGTGCTGAAGAATGTCTGTTGTTGTTGTCGTTATTATTTTTATTATTAGGTGAGTGTTGGAGAATAGCTTTCTAGCATACTTCTTCCTAAAATCCTTTCTATTCAGAAAGCAAATTGAAAGACTAGAAGGAGATTGTGATGCTTTTCTGAGACACTCAACTGTGAGACGCTCTGGCCTTCTTTTGTCAGGAGGCTCTTAAGTGGGAAGAAATCTTAGAGAATTAAGGATAAACCACACATTCAGAATTTTAGGCTGATCTTGAAAGAGGTGAAGATTGCTGATCTTCACCCCATTTCGACATATGAATGGGATAAGCCCCAGAGAGGAAAGATGTAGGACAATATATCACAGACCTCCTATCAAGTGCTTTGGTTACATAACTCAAATATATAATAGTAATATAATTATATAAAGTAGACTTCCCTTATTGAAATACAATATATGATATAAACATATGACATGTATACTGTTGTCTAATTTCTTACATATGTATGCATATACATATGCTAAAAGAGATTCATTCTGTTAATCTTCCCAAAGACAATAATTTCTTATTTTTGTTATGAAAGAACATTGTACACAAGTAGCCCGTCCTTGGGTCAGGACCAGCTTCATGGGCACAGTACCTGTGCAGTTGAGCAGGTGCCCACGCGTAGAAGGCTTCATGCTTGTTTTAACACCCTTCTCTTACCTTCTTGACATCCTTAGTAATATTTGAATGAGGGACCCTGCATTTTTATTTTTCACTGAGGCTGGCAAATTACTTAGCCAGTCCTGACTTCAGTATACTGTTAGCTATGAAATCATATAATTCTGATTAGAATTAATTTAATTTTTAATATGTTTATTTGTATGTGCATGTTAGTAAGTAGATACATGCATAAAATATTCATAGATAAAATGTCCATCATTCAACAAATAATTATTGAGGGTTAACTTGGTATGTATGTGAAGAATATATTACTTCATTATTTATCATTTTATTATTTTATATATTATTATGAGGAAGAGAGAAAGATCAAGAAGTTTTGTGATTCCTGAGACAGATGTTCCAAAGAATGTTACCTGGAAGCTCTTTGTTAACTATTCAGAGGAGGGCCAGTGACAGACAGATGCCTTCTCCCCACGTGTCAACCCAGAGGTGTCTCTAGTGGCCCGCTCAGTTCTCTTGCGGTCACTCAGCCAAGAGTAATAATTTTACTGTCACAAGCATCATTTTAATTATGCAGAATAAAGTGACTCAACTGCCAAAAGTAATGTTTATGACAAAAAACAACAGTTTTTTTTTCTCTCTTTACAAATACAATGAAGTGTGATAACAGTATATTCAGCTTGAGGAATGACAGAATTCTCTCTCTCTTTCTTTCTCTCTCTCTCTCTCTCTCTTTTTCTGTATGTGGTTTTAGAATTCCTTTGCCTATGAATTAGAGTAATTACTTTATGTAGAAACAGTTTGATAAAAAACATCAGATGATTTCCAGAAACTTTGATATTTTGAAACTTAGAGAAAATAGAAGCCAGTAGTCCAATTAAGTAAGTCATTAAAGGCTGTGATAGTGAGGGAGGTCTTAGGGCTTCCAATGGTTTTGAAAATATAAAATAGTAAATCACATTTCATTTTATCCTCACAGAAGGCATCATGATGGCTCAGCCTCCATCACAGAGGTGGGATTACCAAATGTTTGCTTCTTAGTAATGACAGTCCTGATAAGAAAATTGGCAATCTTCTGCTTATTCAAAAATCCCAAGTTTTTATTAAGCCCAGTCAACAAATCTGCAGTTTGAATTCTATTTTTGCATCTCCCTGACAAATCCCTAATTAAAAATACAATAATTTTCAGTATCACACTAAGGCAGTGGATTACAGTTTATGCTTTCTTATTTCTAAATGTTAATATGAAATTCCAGCAGCTAGAGAGTCCTCCCCACCTTTTATAAATGTTGATAAAGAATTTCAGAAAAACTAAGACTATAAGCAAAACCTCTGTATATATGTGAGAGCTTTGATGACAAAGGCCTATGGTATACACATACACACAAGTTTTTGTGTTGTTTATGAACAAAAAAAAAAGTCTTAAAGAACTGCTGATGTTAAAACACTTCTAGCTACTTTACCATTTTCTTGGTGTGACAAATAGAAAACAGTTTGTGTCCTCGGGAATCCATAATAAAATCTCAAAGGCACATTGCATTTTGATTAAGGTATGGATGGTGGATTAGAATCCTGTCGAGCAAATAAATATTCACTTCCCACCTCCCCTGCCCCCTACCTAGATGGGAAGAGTATATATCCATGATCCACTCATGTTGACTTTGGCCATGTAACTTGCCTCTGCCAATGGGATGTTAGCGGCATGACATAAACTGAGACTTGAAATGTGGCTTACGTGACTCTGGGCTCTAGCTCATTCTCTTCCTCCTGTACCACTGCCATGAGAAGAGGTCACTGATAGCCCCTAGTTCAAAGAGGATGGAGAGACACATGTAGCCGACTTGGTTCCCAGCTTCAGCTTGGAGCTGAGCCCAAAGTCAGCCAAGATCACAAAACATCAGCCAACCTGAAGAAGCATGAGAGAGAAATAAATTCTTGCTATATGCATTGAATTTGAGTTTTTTCCTTTTATACAACACAACTGTGACAATAGGAACCCGATTCAACCCACTATTCAAAGAAATACACAGGCATTTTTAAGCTCTTCCAGGGCAAACTCTGGTTCAGTACCTACCCAGGCAAAGTACATTAGATTCATTGCTAGAATTGTTAAACGGAGACACCAAACAATATGAAATTAGTTGAGAATAACATTCTCTACAAAAATTATTTATGCAAAATTACTGTTTATTTTAAAATACACATAAATTTCAGTTATCTTGTTATATGTTCATACTGACATTCACCAAATATTTTTTAATGACTATTATGCATTACTAGGCACATGTGAGGATCATATAGATTCCTAACCAGATGTGCACAAGGAGTGGTCAAGAGTTCAATAAGCCAGAAAAAAAGATCTATCTAGGAACTTTCTGACACGTTCTCCTCCTTACCTTCATCTCATGTTGTTTTCATTTGGCGTCTAACCTCTTTCCTGCTGACTTGGCTATTTTCAGAAGTCTTACTACTATTACTGTTTACTGCATTTCTCTACCTCTTTTAAAAAAAATTAATATTTGTTTATTTTGAGAGAAAGTGAGGGAGGGGCAGAGAGGGAGAGTGAATCCCAAGCAGGCTCTGCACTGTCAGCACAGAGCCTGATGCAGGGCTCGAACTCAAAAACTGTGAGATCATGACCTGAGCTGACATCTAGTCAGACGCTTAACTGACTGAGCCACCTAGGTGCCCCTCTACATCTTTTTAATGAATTTCTCTTTTTATAGCATTTTAACTAAAGCGTCACCAAGAAGAAAATTCTAACCTACCTTTCTAATTTAGGGCAATTTGGTTCTTGGAAATAGGAGAAAAGAATGGTAAAATACTCAAATTTTTACCACTGTGCTCTGTAAAATGTATATTCTATCAGCTTCAAATCACTTAGCTTCACTATGCCTCGTTTTCCTTTCTCATCTGTTAGATGGGGAAAAGAATAATGTATACTCATACTCCTCAGCACTGACATGATCTCATGAAGTGTGTGAAAACGCTTAAGTAGTGTAAGCCATTTCTTTCTATTTATTTAGAGCCAGTTTTCAGCCATATCAAGTTTTCTTCTTATAAAAACAAACTTGCCTTTCACACAATAATGTATCTCTTGTCCAGCATCTCCCACTAAATAAAAATGCATTTCTTTTTTACAAAAGCAAGGAAACAGTTTTGTATGGAAAAACTTTTTTCTAAAATTCTAGCATCGCTATTACGGATTTACTTGTGTGTGAGTTTATTGCTACACAATAAACTCCAAATGGTTCAAAATAGATCTTGTCAATGAATAGATTGCTCTTATGACTGATATGTTCACACTACAGTTTTGCTTCATGAGATATGTATGTTGTTTTGTTTTATTTGGTTTTGTTCTTTCTTATTTCTCCATGATGTCTTTGTTTGAAGTTGATGTGTCTGATTCAACTATAGCTTGGTCATTCCCAAGTGACTTTTCTTGGTGTTTGTCTTTGGGTTCTTTATCCAGTCATCAGTCGAATAACCAGAAAAAGAAAGGAAAGAAAAACGTTTCATTCACATAGTAAATGATTTGGCTTAGTAGATGTATAAAAAGGAATTGTTGGCTGAAACCGTTATTGAAATTTTTAAATATAATTTCTGTATTATATGCTTCTCTGTATATATTTAGTTACCTATATATCCTATACCTCACTGCTATGAATATTTCAGAGCTTTCTTTTTTTCATTTTTTAATGTTTGTTTAGTTTTGAGAGAGAGAGAGGAAAAAAGCATGAGTGAGGGAGAGACAGAGAGGGAGACAAGATCCAAAGTGGGTTCTGTACCGACAGCAGAGAGCCCAGTGCAGGACTCAAACTCACAAACTGTGAGATCATGACCTGAGCCAGAGTCAACGTCAGGTGCCTAACCAACTGAGCCACCCAGGCATCCCTCAGAGCTCTCTTACTCTTTAAATTTGTCTACACTTTTAAAAAGGTCAAATCATGAAAATGGAGTTTCAAAAAACTCTCCAGTTGCTAACATAAAACTCACATTGAAAGACCTAGATTAAAACTAAAGTTTAATAGGAAATACTTATCTTGATTTAAAAGCCCAATGTCCTTTTAATGACTAATTTTCTTCAAATGACAACAAGTGTACACATGCCTCCCTAGTTACCACAACATTAAATGTATGTGCAGTAGAACCAGAAATAAGTCTGGAGAGATTTTCCTAAGTATTGGAAAGGCATGACTCTCATAAGCAGTGAAGAAGTTAATCACTTGAAAGCTTGTTGATTTGTTCAGACAAAATACATTTTTATTTTTATTTTATTTTACTTTATTTTAATTTTGGAGAGAGAGTGTGAATGGCAGAGGGAGACACACACACACACAGAGAGAGAGAGAGAGAGAGAGAGAGAGAGAGGGAGGGAGGGAGGGAGAGGGAGAGAGACGCAGAGAGAATGCATGCGCACAGAACCTGATGCAGGTCTCCATTCCACAACCCTGGAATCACGACCTGAACCGAAATCAAGAGTCAGATGTTCAGTCGACTGAGCCACCCAGGCTGCCTGAAAATAAATGTTTAAATATCATACTCATCCTAATGCTGAGCCTGGTCTCTTACATTATACATAATAGGATTGCAACAGTGCCCATAAACCATGTACCACTGAAAATAGAAAAGGACCTCCCTAATGCAAACAGCAAATATTACACATTAATCACATTATGCTTTGCCATCAATTTTGCATTTACATGTAAGTACAATGCACATAGCCATTTTCTTTTGAATGAATTTTAGGTGCATTTAAAAAATACATTATGCTTATGGACACTGACATTTTTAAAAGCTGTTCAAGTTGAAATCAAATTAGAACAAACCAGTTGATACTCATTTTAATCGGAACACAAATGGCTCAATGTAGGAGAAGCCAGTATTGAGTTGGTCTACTTTGCCACCGTAATGTGCATTAAATGTGCTGTCCTTCACGCAGCAACACAATGCTACCATTAACAGAACATCTGCTTTGTGCTGTTTTTCAAATGTGACAGTGAGGTTTTTCTGAAGCACATACACCACAGAACTTAATTT
The DNA here is from genome assembly GCF_007474595.2 of Lynx canadensis. NCBI lineage: Eukaryota > Metazoa > Chordata > Mammalia > Carnivora > Felidae > Lynx > Lynx canadensis. The sequence goes on from NC_044321.2 coordinate 21,619,078, forward strand.
CACCCAGTTCTCTAGATACCTTAACTAGAGGTACTGGGTATATAAGTTAAACTCTTCACAGAATGTATTTATTCATTACTTTATTATGCTTGTAGTTTCACAATATTCTGAGTGAATTAATGTATTCATTACCACCAAATGAGAACTTACTATCCCTGCTAATTAAGAGTAAAAATGTTTATTGGGTATTCATAGGAAGGGTAAGCTCCGGTACCAAAATGGTAACAATTTTTATGTATATTAAATAGAATTATGGGTGCTTAAATTCTTTTCTAGATACTCTAAGTCTTCTCTAATGGGTAAACTTCTCTACCCATTGTTTAAACGCTGGCTTGCCTTCATATTTCTTATCTCACCCTGTACTCTTTTCCTTCTCATTCATGTTCATTGCTTCCATTTTCAAATACCTGCTCGTGACTTCAGATGTGCATCTCAAGGCCAGACCTCTCCTCTAACATTCAACTTCACATATTTCTGCTTACCTGATATCTTGCCTTGAATATTTACCAAAAGTGCTTCAAAGAGAACCTTTTTAAAATTGAACTCAAATTCATACTTTGAAATTACATACATTCTTATTCCAAGTTTTGGTAAATTGTACACTGGTAGAATCCCCAATCTCAGCAGGTGACGCAAGTGTGCACGCACGTGCACATGCCAGGGATAGAAGCAGGCATTTTTGACACCGTTTTCTCCTATACCATCCATCTGCAAACTGGCACATAAGTCCTGCAAATTCTGTTCATATGTGGCCTTCTCATCTAGGCACGGTTCTCCATCTCCAGTGTTACAATCTTGCAATACTGTACAAGTATCCAGAATTCTTTCTCCTACATGTTTATTTAAAGTTTATTTGAGAGGCGGGGGGGGGGGGGGGGAGAGAGAGAGAGAGAGAGAGAGAGAGAGAGAGAGAGAGAATGAATGAATGAATGAGAATGAATCCCAAGCAGCCTCCAGGCTGTCAGCAGGTGCCTGACAATGGGGCTCGAACTCATGAACCATGAGATCATGACCTGAGCCGAAGTCAAGAGTCAGAGGCTTAAGTGAGTGAGCCACCCAGGTGCTCCTTCCTACATGTTTTTGTTTATTTGGTTTGTTTTGTTTTTGTCTTGTTTCTGTTAATCTGTTTTCTACATTGCAGCCACATAGATCTTTAGAAAAAGCATATCTGATCAGGTCATGCCCCCGCTTTAATACCTTCAACGGTTTTATTGTCACCTGACAAAAAACCTAGACTCCTTACTACTCTTGCCTTTGATTTCCACACTCAAACCAAAGTGGTCTTCTTCCAGTCTGTTACGAATGCAGCAAACTTATTCTTCAATCAGACCCTTGAACAGGCAGGTCCCTTATGGAACAGTCTTCAAAACTTACTCCACTTTTGTTATTCTAAGTCACATTTATCCTTTTCCTAGACAAAATACTAATTCTTCAGGACAGGCTTCCCAAACTTATTGAATCAAATAATATCTTACTATTTTTATCTCCCCGTCCTTTACCTTCATAACCTTGAACAGTTTGTAATGTCTCTCTCTCTCTCTCTCTCTCTCTACTGGATTTATACTTGTCTCTGCCACTAAATGATAAGCTTCATGAAGGCAAAGTCTGCCCATATTTTGTTCATCATTTTCAGCTCTCAGCACAACCCATAGCCTAATTCTTTACAATAAATAACTGTTAAATTAAGGATTGTGATATTTTATGTTCAGAAATTATTAAAGTGGGGATGAAATATATGAAGTCTGGTTGGTATTCAAAGTGCATAGAATCAGATCATCTTCATTTGCTATAAGAATGCATAAATCTGACTTTGAGATTCCACTTCTGATTTGAGTAAAAAAGCAACTAATTACCTATCTGATAAAAACAACATAGTTTCTCCTAAATAAGAGAGCTAAGCTAAAAGCATATTTCCTAAGGGTCTTTTCAACTGCATACTCAAGGTAGTCCTGTCATGAAAAATGCCCTTATAATAAATATCATATTAATTGTTTTCTTATAATGACTGTAAGCCTACTTTAGAGTTGAGACCACTTTTTTAACCCTCATTTTGATTATCAGAATTTTGAATGTTACAAAGAGAAAACAAAATAAAAGGTAAAAAGAGAAAAGTATTGGATAAGGTTGATTACATACAGCACACAAAACTGAAGAAGGTAGCTTATCCACTATCAAGGAGTCTTTGCCTCTTCTGACCAGAAAAGGAACTCTTTTGACAACCCTCTCTGTCTCTCATTCATTCTAAACCTTTGCTCTTTTTATGACTTTGGTCAAGTTCCTCACTATAGTAAACAGGAACTAAATAAACAAATGAAAGGGGTTTTTTTTGTTTTTGGTTTTTTTGTTTTTTTGTTTTTTTTTTATCTTGCAAGCTTCCCTGTCTTCGCCTGTATAATCTTATTACTAAAACCAACACCACAGGCTATGTACGATGACGCACAGAGCACACTTCCTTGCATGTCGAGGTTCCTCAGTAAATAAGTAGTTCTGATTACTTTCATTTAAAAATATTTGTCTTGCTTCCCTACACTTTCCCCTCATATCTCTGTGACTCAATAGTAGACAGATGCTTTAGAGAATGGGTGGGGACACCTATGTACCCCATCCCATAACTCAGTGACACCTTAGATCTAAAAAGCAGTCTGGGAAACTAAGCTATTTACATTTTTCCAGTCACAACCACTTCTTTCTTAGGACACATCTCATTTGTCTTGTGGTAGTTGGTCATTTGTTTTTCCATCTCTTCTTCCCTGACCCCTGAGTGTATGTGCATGCACTGAGAGCCTTAGTTCCAACATGCCGCTAAGAGTGAAAATACAAAGAAAAAAAATGAAAAACAAACCCCAACCTCTTAACCCATCAGATTTTAAATGCTCCAGATACCCTGGTATCCATTCAGAACTTTCAAACAGTATTTTCTTTGCGGGTAAAAATACACTCTTTTGACATACAACCAGAATAACCAAATAACCAAACTTTTATCTTTGCTTGGCAGGCATTCTTGTTTTCCTTAATTTCAAAAAGATATTTCCAATAATCCTTCTTCTAAAGATAAAATATACAGGCTTGTAGTGTTTAAATGAGCTGAACTTACATCTTTGGTAGGCATCCTTTTTTTTTTCCTCCTTAAATCCCTATAATTTTCCCATTATCAGCCAAGGAACATTTTAGCAACTACCTGGTCAGAACTTTGATGGTGATGATGATGATGATGATGATGATGATGGTGATGATGATGTTATTTCTTTGGTAAATTACTCCTTTCCACGTGAATTAATGGCATTTCACTTTGAAATTCCTTCTATAGTACTTGTGTACTTTCTGTAAATTGTAAATTTCTTTTCCCTGGGGCAATGGGGTGGCTCATTCAGTTAAGTGTCCAACTCTTAATTTGGGCTCAGGTCATATCATGGTTATGAAATTGAGCTTCTAGTCGGGCTCTGCACTGGGTATGGAGCCTGATTAAGAGTCTCTCTTTCCCTCTCTGCCCCTCCCCCACTCACATTCCCTCATGAATGAATAAATGAATACATAAACATATAAATAAAAATACATATAAATCCATAAATAAATAAAGTCATTTTCCCTTTGTAGTAAGCACCAGAGACTGACAGTAAATACTTAAAACAGGCTAGCCCACCAACCTCTCAGAATAGATTCTGAAGCCTTAACAGACAAGGGTATGGTCATGTTGAGAGACATGATGAAGGTGAACTGTCATCAAAGCCCAGGTGTCCCTGTTCCAGTTAGTTTTCCATGCATCACTCCTCATTTTGTTATATGACCGCTGCTATACCTTTGAATAGTAGGATGGAAGGGTAATTTATTGCTTCTTACATTTAAAGTTACTGTGATGGAGTGAAGAATGAATAAGTTGTAAACCTTGTGGATTTGCACTTAGTGCACTGAAGACATACAGGAGGGCTTATTCATTACTGCACACTCCATTATTGGCATGGTGCTTAGCCTTACACGTATTTGTTAAATAAATGACAAGCAGAAAGAGGGTAGCTGCTGAGTTGATAACACATGAAGACATTAATGATGAAACAACAGACAGCTTAAGTTCAGTGTCTGAATGCAGCCTTTCACTTTGGGAATTAGAAGCCTCAATTTTGGCTATTGTGCCACATATCCCATTTAAGCAGTTGCCTGATGGATGCTAACAGCCATCAGGCACCATTGTTCCAAAGAAAGTAAAAAAAAAAAAAAAAAAAAAAAAAAAAAAACCAACTATAGCATTAGAGACTTGAAAACCTTTTGTTCTAAATTTAGTACAGTATATGCAACTTGGGAGTTCCAGCTACTGTTATGGTCAGAAATTCTATAATCATTAATTGTTCTGGGTGTGACAGGCAGAATTTTATGATTACCCCCAATAGTTCACACTCCTGTATAATTTCCTTTGAATATGATTGGATGTCACTCCCATGATTAAGTTATGTTACATGGTGCAGTTGACTTTAAGAAAGGAAGATTATTCTTGGTGGACCAAACCTAATTAGGTGAGCCCTCAAAAGGAGCAAGATTCCTTCTTCCTGGGGAAAGGGGTTCAAGTGCTGGGGATCCTACATATGGGAGATTCTCTACTGATGGCTTTGAAAATGGAGAGATACCCAAGACCCATGGGCAAGGAATGCAGTCGACTTCTAGGAGCTAAGAATGGCCCCTGACAGTGGGCAAAGAAACAGAGACCCCAGCCTATAGTGACAGATTAACGCGGTTCTGCCAACAACCTGAATCTTGAAAATGGATCCTTCCCAAGAGATCTCCTGATAAGAATGCAGCCCAGCCAAAACACTTTGAGAGTGAGGATCTGAGCAGAGAACACAAATGAGCTGCACCTACACTATTGACCCATAGATCTGTGACCTAATAGATGGGCGTTATTTTAAGCCACTGACTTTGACGTAGTTCGTTATGCAGCAATGAAAAACTAAGATACTGCATATCTTAAAGGACGGATCAATACTGATTTTTAAGACTTTCTCAAAGTTTGAATCCAATAAATATTTCTAAACAACTAGTCAGTTGTAAAACTTAGAAAGTATTTTCTTATATATACTTTTATTTCATTATTCCAACTCAGTAAAAAGAATATCCTTCTCCACTGTATATTTCTTTTAACATAATCTCATATAGAGTAATCTTATAGCTCAAGATCACAAAGGCAGACTATGGAATAATGCCTAGAATTTAAAGGTGAAGTAGGTGAGGAGTTAAGATGGCAGAGAAATAGGGGGATCAGATTTCCCTGGTCCCTCAAACACAAATGTATTGAGGTCAGATCACTTGGAACACCCAGGAAATCAATCTGCAGAGTGGCAGAAGGATCTCCACAGGTGGAGGGAGAAAGCTTGGTGGGATGGATGGTTGGTTCACCAAACAAATCAAAGCACACCTGGTTGAAAGTCCAAATGCTCCACCACTACAAGCAAGGAGGAGCTCTGCAGAGGAATGACCAGTGGAATAGAGTGGCCAAAACACAACAGAGTACACACAACATACTCCAAAAACACTTTCTGAAGTGCCAGGCCTTGGAGAGTCTATGACCCCTTTTTAATATAGTAGTACTGGCAGGTGCAGGACATATAAAAGCTATTAAAACATGTAAGAGAAACCTAGCCAAAATAACAAAATAGAAGAATCCTCAAAAGAAAATTCAAGAAGAAATGACAGCCAAAGAATTGTTCAAAACAGATAAAACAATATATCTGAACAAGATAGAACAACAGTCATAAAACTAATACCTGGGCTTGAAAACATACAAGACAGCAGAGAATCTATTGCTATGGAGATCAAAGACCCAAGAAATAGTCACAATAAATTAAGAAATGCTATAAATGAGATGCAAAATAAACTAGATACAGTGACAGCAAGGATGGAAGAAGCAGAAGAGAGAATAGGTGAAACAGAAGATAAAATTATGGAAAATGATGAAACTGATAAAAAGAGGGAAAGGAAATTACTAGATCATAAGAAGAGAATTAGCTAAGTGACTGCATAAAATGAAACAATATCCGTACCATAGGAGTTCCAGAAGAACAGGAGAAAAGGTCAGAAGGTTTATTTGAACAAATTTTAACTGAGAACTACCCTCATGTGGGGAAGGAAACGGGCATCCAAGTCCCAGAGGCACAGAGAACTCCCTTCAAAATCAACAAAAATAGGTCAACACCATGACATATCATAGTGAAACTGGCAAAATACAAAGGTGAAGAGAGAATTCTGAAAGTAGCTAGGGACAAACGGGTCTTAACCTACAAGGGTAGACACATAAGGGTAGTAGCATACCTGACCACTGAAACTTGGCAGGCCAGAAGGGAGTGGCAGGAAATATTCAATATGCTAAATAGGAAAAATAGGCAACCAAGAATATTTTATCCACCAAGGCTGTCATTTAGAATAGAAGGAGAGATAAAGGCTTTTCCAGACAAACAAAAACTAAAGGAGTTTATGACCACTAAACCAGCCCTGAAGGAGATTCTAAGGGGGGCTTTGTGAGTGGAAAGCAGTAAAGACTACAAAGGACCAGAGACATCACCACAAACATGAAACCTACATATAACACGATGGTAATAAATCCAAATCTTTCAATAATCACTCTGAATGTAAACAGACTAAATGTGCCAACCGAAAGACATAGGGTACCAGAATGGATAAACAAACAAGATCCATCTGTTTTCTGACTACAAGAGACTCATTTTAGACCCAAGGACATCTGCAGACTGAAAGTTAGGGGGTGGAGAACCATCCCTCATGTTACTGGATGGCAAAAGAAAGCCAGAGTAGGTATACTTACATCAGACAAACTAGATTTTAAAACAAAGACTGTAACAAGATGAAGAAGGGCATTATATAATAATTAAGGTGTCTATCTATCAAGAAGAGCTAACAATTGTAGGGGCACCTGAGTGGCTCAGTTGGGTAAGTGTCCAAGTTTAGCTCAGGTCATGATCTGACAGCCCCCCCCTACATGGGGCTCTTGGGTATGAGCCCCATGTAGGGCTCTGTGCTGATAGTTCTGAGCCTGGAGCCTGCTTCAAATTCTATGTTGTCCTGTCTCTCTGCCCCTCTCCTCCACTCTGTCTCCCTCTCAAAAATAAATAAACATTTTTTAGAAGGTTAAAAAAATAATAAATAAAAAGAAGAGCTAACAATTGTAAATGTTTGTGCCTCCAAAGTGAAAGCACCCAAATGTATAAATCAATTAATCATAAACATAAACAAATGTATAGGTAATAATACCATGATTGTAGGGGACTTTAATATTCCACTTACAGCATGGGCAGATCACCCAGGCAGAAAATCCATAAGAAAACAACAGCTCTAAATGGTATTTTGGACCAGGTGGACTTAACAGATCTAATCAGAACTTTTCATACTAAAGCAGCAGAATACACATTCTTCTCGAGTACACATGGAACATTCTCCAAAATGGATCACATAATGGGTTACAAAACAACCGTCAACAAGTATAAAAAGATTCAGATTATACCATGCATATTTTCAGATGACAACACTAAGAAACTTGAAATCAACCACAAGAAAAAATTTGGAAAGCCCCCAAATACATGGAGTTTAAAGAACATCCTATTAAAGAATGAATGGTTCAACCAGGAAATTAAAGAAGAAATTTAAAAATATATGGAAGAAAAGAAAAATGAAAACATGACAGTCCAAATCCTTTGGGATGCAGCAAAGGCAGGCCGAAGAGGAGAATACATTGCAGTTTGTCCCTATGTCAAGCAAGAAAGGTCTCAAATATACAACCTAACTTTACACCTAAAGGAGCTAGAAAGGCAGTAGCAAAGAAAGCCCAAAGCCAGCAGAAGAAGAGAAATAAACAAGATTAGAGCAGAAATAAACAATATAGAATCCAGAAAACCAGTAGAACAGATCAGTGAATCTAAGAGCTGTTTTTTTAAACAATAAACAAAATTGATGAACCCCTAGCCAGACTTCTCAAAAAGAAAAGAGAGAGGATCCAAATACATAAAGTCACAAATTAAAGAGGAGAGATCACAACCAACACCAAAGAAATACAAACAATTATTAGAGAATACTATGAAAAACTACATGCCAACAAACTGGACAACCTGGAAGAAATGGAAAAATTACTATACACTCACACACTACCAAAACTCAAGCGGGAAGAAATACAAAATTTGAACAGACACATAACCAGCAAAAAATTGAATTCATTATCAAAAGTCTCCCAATAAATAAGAGTCCTGGGCCAGGTGGCTTCCCAGGGGAATTCTACCATATATTTAAAGCAGAGTTAACACCTATTCTTCTCAAACTGTTGCAAAAAATAGAAACAGAAGGAAAGCTTCCAGACTCATTCCATGAAGCCAGCAGTACCTTGATTTCAAAACCAGACAAAGATGGCACTAAAATGGGGAATTACAGGCCAAAATCCATGATGAACATGGATGAAAAAATTCTCAACAAGATACTAGCAAATGGAATTCAACAGTACATTAAAAGAATTATTCACCATGATCAAGTGGAATTCATTCCTAGGCTGCAGGGATGGTTTAGTATTCAAAAATCAATCAGTGTGATACATCACATTAATAGAAGAAAGGATAAGAACCATATGATCCTGTCCATAGATGCAGAAAAAGCATTTGACAAAATACAGCATCATTTCTAAATAAAAATCCTCAAGAAAGTCAGGCTAGACAGAACATACCTTAACATCATAAAAGCCATATATGAAAAGCCCACAGCTAACATCATCCTCAGTGGGGAAAAACTGAGAGCTTTCCCCATGAGATCAAGAACACAACAGGGATGTCTACTCTCACCACTGTTTAACATGGTGTTGGAAGTCTTAGCCTCAGCAGTCAGAAAACAAAGTGAAATAAAAGGCATCCAAAATCCAAAAGAATAAGTCAAACTTCACTGTTCACAGATGACATCATACTCTACATGGAAGATCTGGAAGACTCCACCAAAAAACTACTAGAGCTGAAACAGGAATTCAGCGAAGTCAGAGGATATAAAATCAATGTACAGAAATCAGTTGCATTTCTATACACCAATAAGGAAGCAACAGAAAGAGATAACAGAGAATTGATCCCATTTACAATTGCATCAAAAACCATAAGATACCTAGTAATAAACCTAACCAAAGAGGTAAAAGATCTGTATGCTGAAAACTATAGAAAGCTTATGAAAGAAATTGAAGAAGACACAAAGGAATGGAAAAACATTGCATGCTCATGGATTGGAAGAACAAATATTGTTAAAATGTCGATACTACCCCCAAAAATCGACACATTCAGTGGAATCCCAATCAAAATAGCATCAGCATTCTTCACAGAGATAGAACAAACAATCCTAAAATTTGTGTGGAACATAAAAGAGCACGAATAGCCAAAGTAATGTTGAAAAAGAAAACCAAAGCTGGAGTCATCACAATCCCAGACTTTAACCTGTATTACAAAGCTGTAATCATTTGAGGCAGTATGGTATTGACACAAAACCAGACCCATACATCAATGTAATAGAACAGAGAACCCAGAAATGGCCCCACAAATGTATGGCCAACTAATCTTCAACACAGCAGGAAAGAGTATCCAACGGAGAAGACAGTCTCTTTAGCAAATGGTGCTGGGAGAACTGCACAGCCACATGAAAAAGAATGAAACTGGACCACTTTCCTACACCATACACAAAAATAAATTAAAAATGGATGAAAGACCTAAATGTGAGACAGGAAACCATCAAAATCCTAGAGGAGAAAGCAAGTAGCAACCTCTTTGACCTTGGCCGCAGCAACTTCTTACTGGACATGTCTCTGAAGGCAAGGAAAATAAAAGCAAACATGAACTATTGGGACCTCTCCAAGATAAAAAGCTTCTGCGCAGCAAAGGAAACAGTCAACAAAACTAAAAGGCAACCAACGGAATGGGAGAAAGTATTTGCAAACGAAATATCAGATAAAGGGTTAGTGTCCACAATGTATAAAGAACTTCCCAACCTCTGCACCTGAAAAACAAATAATCCAGTGTAGAAATGGACAGAAGACATGAACACTTTTCCAAGGAAGACATCCAGATGGCAAACAGACACATGAAAAGATGCTCAACATTGCTCACCATCAGGGAAATACAAATCAAAACCACAGTGAGATACCACCTCACACCAGTTAGAGTAGCTAAAAATTAAGAACTCAAGCAACAACAGATGTTGGTGAGGATTTGGAGAAAGGGGAACCATCTTGCACTGTTGGTGGGAATGCAAACTTGTACAGCCCTCTGAAAAACAGTATGGAGGTTCCTCAAAAAATTAAAAATAGAATTACCCTACGACCCACCAATTGCACTACTAGGAATTTTTCCAAAGGATACAGGAGTGCTGATTCGAAGGGGCACATGCACCCCAATGTTTATAGCAGCTCTATCAACCATAGTCAAATAATGGAAAGAGTCCATCAACTGATGAATGGATTAAGAAGATGTGATATACACACACACACCACATCTTCATACATATATATGTATATATGGGTATACACACAAACACACACACACACCACATCTTCATACATATATACGTATATATGGGTATACATATATATATGGGTATATATGGGTATACATATATACATATATATGTATGAAGATGTGTGTGTGTGTGTGTTTGTGTGTATACCACACATACACACATACAATGGAATACTACTCAGCAATGAAAGAATGAAATCTTGCCATTTGCAACAATGTGGATGGAACTGGAGGGTATTGTGCTAACCTAAATAAGTCAGTCAGAGAAACACAGATATCACATGGTTTCATTCAAATGTGGAATTTGAGAAACTTAACAGATGATCATCGGGGAAGGGAAGGAAAAATAAATAAAAACAGAGGGAGGTAAACCATAAGAGACTCTTAAATACAGAAACCAAACTGAGGGTTGATGGGGGTGCAGAATATGGGTGATGGGAATTGAGGAGGGCACTCGTTGTGATGAGCACTGGGTGTTGTATGTAAGTGATGAATCACTGGATTCTATTCCTGAAGCCAAAACTACACTGTATGTTATCTAATGTGAATTAAAAAAAGAAAAAAATAAAATTAAATAAATAAATAAATAAACAAATAAAACAAGGCAAGGTATAATTAAATATTAATGCTCTTAGTGTGTGAGGCCAGGATCAGTATTAAACACTGAAGACTTACCAGCACTGGGGCTAGGTTAAGGCAAGTGAGGCATTTACCCTGAGCTCAAAATTTAAGCTCTGGGGTAGACCAAATTAGAATTAGTCTAAGCAGCCAACCTGGTAAAATCTTTGGAGAAGGGTATGTGCTGACTTGATCAGAGGTGCAAAGGAAAAGAATCTCATGGTGAAAAGGACCAGTTTGGATGCCTACGAAAACTCTGAGACTCATACAAGAAAAACTCCTTGCGGTGAAGGTTCCAACACTTGGGATCCTTTTCAGATGAGGATCTACAAGTGACTCATTGATTTGCACAGTCCTGGGGCGCCTGGGTGGCGCAGTCGGTTAAGCGTCCGACTTCAGCCAGGTCACGATCTCGCGGTCCGGGAGTTCGAGCCCCGCGTCAGGCTGTGGGCTGATGGCTCAGAGCCTGGAGCCTGTTTCCGATTCTGTGTCTCCCTCTCTCTCTGCCCCTCCCCCGTTCATGCTCTGTCTCTCTCTGTCCCAAAAATAAATGAACGTTGATTTGCACAGTCCTTCTGAGATTGTTAAACAGATTACTTCCACCAGCATTCAGCCAGGAGTTGAGGTTGAAGTCACCATTGCAGATGATTAAATCAACCTTTTTAATAAATTATTAGTTGTTAAAAAGAAAAAAAAAAGTAAACTGGCATACTGACAGATTAGCTACATAGAAAGAACACAGAAAGTATATTCCTGCAAAGAAAACTAGCTTTGAATAAATTACAGTAAAATTTTCTGTTTTCTAAAATTAGAACTATCTGTAGGCACAAGTATTATGTCATGTGACAAAGACTGGGGCCTGAACATGGATTATTCCAGTGCTACTCATTAATAATTATTAACCGATTAATTATTCAGCCAGTTATTAACTGATGGAGTTCTCAACAAGATTTTTTTGTTATTTAAAATGACAAAAAATTACAATTCTGAGCTAAAGAGTTTACTGGAATTAAAGAGATCTAGCTTTCTTTATCCATATATCTGTCTCGCTAGGCAGTAAAATGGGCCAATTATAAAGGCTTGCCTCAAGAAAACAAAATGGAAGATAACAGAAGGTTCTACCTTTAGATATATTTCAGCTAATCTCAGAAGAAATGACAGAATTCAAGAATTACAATTCAGCAGCCCCTAATGGATTAATGGATGACACTGACCATCCTCAGTGACTGCCAACAACACTACAAAGGAAACAACAGATGTTACGTGCCTCCTAATGGAATTAACACATTGTCACTTCAGGAGTGATTTTGCCAACAGAGACAAATCAATAAACCTTAATCTGAACAAGCTTCTCATTATAACTATTGAACATTATTGATGCTGACTGTCAAGTATATTGAGTTATTTTATCCCTTGTAGTGTTGCATGTGATTGGCAATTTCTATTATAAATATCATTTCTTTACATTTGAAAACCCAAGTAAAATGAAACAATTTTTAGCAAAATATAAATCACTAAATAGGTCCATAAAGAAATATAAAACTTTAATTGAACAATACAACCTGAAATTGTAGTCCTGATACATTTTCAGGGCAAATTTTGCTCTCAAAATGTACCATGACCAGCCAGGTTGAAAGGTCATTACACCAAATGATGAAGGAAAAGCTAATCACCACATTAGGTAAGCTCTTATAAGCCATACAAGAAGATGGGAAATTACTCAACCACTTTAACAGGCTAACTGTCCTTGATACAAAGACTAGATGAGTATGCCCCAAGGTGGGGGGGGGGGGGGGGGGGAGGGAAACTTGAGTGAAGCTCACTCATATACATATTCTAAATAAATTCATAGCATATCCAGTGCAGCAGCAAATTAAATGAAATAGGCTGTGTCCAAGGAATGCAAAGATCATATCACATTGAAAAAAACCTGTGACTTGGAATTCACTATGTTAACAGAAAAGAGAAAGCATTTTATCCTGTTCTGAAAGTAAAAAACCTTTGATAAAAATTCAACCCTAGTTCATGCTAGTAACTTTTAGCAAACATATTAGAATGGAATTTCCATATTGTAAAATCAACAGCACATATATGTAAAGGATGAAATGTTAAAACATTCCCAGTATGGTCAGGACAAGACAGAGAGGTGTGGTACCATTTCTACTGTTCAAGTCGAGAGTCTATTGCATAGCTAATATACAGCCATATGTAGCAATACCAAAATAAGTTATGGATTATGAAAAGAGATTATCAGATATCCTAATTAAAAACTCCAAAGAAATTGGCTGTCCAATATTTAAATGTATAAGGAACTTTAGGAAGCTGATATAGATCACTACAGCAAAATCAGAAGTCGGGGTGCCTGGGTGGCTTGGTCAGTTAAGCATCCAACTCTTGACTTTGGCTCAGGTCATGATCCGAAAGTTTGTGGGTTTGAGCCCCTCATTTGGCTGTGCACTGAAAGAGTGGAGCCTACTTGGGATTCTCTCGCTCTCCCTCACCCTGCCCCCCCCCTTTCTCAAATAAATAAACGTAAAAAAATAAGTCTAGCCACACAAAATAAATAACAGGTTATGTAATGGAAAATATACGATTCAAAAGAGTAGCAATATCCAAAATATACCTAAAAAAAAAAAAAAAGAACTAGGAAATATATACATGATCTTTATGGAAGAAAATATAAAAAAATTATTAACAGACTTAGGTAAAAGAAGTCTCAAATAGAGCAATATACCATGCTTATTTATGGTGAACAGAATATCCTACAGATGTCAGTTCTTATTTACAGATTTCTGCTTTACAGATTTCTGCCTTATAGATTTCTGCTGGGCTCCAGTTAGCAGAAGAGAGGTATCGAAGCACCAACAAGGAATCAAGGTATGATAGTGAGGAATGAGGGGAGAACCTACCAGAAAAGAAGGGACAACAAAGAGGTTCCCCTCACACAACCTCCTCCACACCCCCCTTCAACCCACCCTCTACCTCCTCCCCACACCACCCCCCCTCCTGCTGTCATTCTAGGAAGGTCCCTGTGACAACTGCTAGGCTCTGCTCCTGCCTTACTTGCTACTGGGGGTTTCTGATGGAAATGAAAGGCTTGGTCTGAGGTGCGCTTACTAAATTCACCAGAGGGAGAAGTCCCGGCCCCTCCCTGTCAGAAGTCCCGGCCCCTCCCTGTCAGAAGTCAGGAAAGACCCATGTCTGAGTTCAGCATAATTCCCTTGACACCAGAACTCAGGGAAGGCCCCCAACCCAGAAATCTACCCGGGCTTTTATGCTAGGGAGCCCATGTGGGCGTGGCCGGAAGTGCTCACCCTGACTTCCACTACACCCCGCTGCTGTGGAACTTGAGGTCTAGTCTGAGCGGTGTGGTCTCACGGGTGGCCGAGGGAGGAGGCCCACGATCTGGCAGGTGTTGAGGTGAGTAACTTGTTGGAACTGAAGGGTTGCACTCCTTTCAGACCCTAGGTGCCCCAGAGAGGGCCCCGTTCTCCTCTGGTATGCCCCACCCCCACTGCCACCAACTCGTGGCACAAGCTGTTAGGACTAATGCCCTCGTACTTTCACGTTGGGAACGGTTGGGATGGGAGGACTATCCTTGAAGGGGCCGCAGAGGGAGGTTTCAAAGGACCAGTCAGGAGCCAAGTTTAGTATTCTGAAATAGAACTGAGGTTACAAGCCCCCGAGGAAGAGTGGAGATCCAGAGTCCTGCCCGCCCGTGTTTTGTCGGTTCCTAAAACAGTACCCACAAAGCAGTAAGCGGAGGCAGCTTACCTCGGAGAGCAGGTAGAATATCCCTACCAATGCACTCCATCTCTTCCTCCACATTCTAGGGTGACCTCTTCATTAGCCGAACTGCTTGCACTCCCACCTGCTATCACCATGCCTAGAGGTCAGAAGAGTAAGCTCCGTGCCCGTGAGAGACGCCGCCAGGCCCGTGGTGAGACCCAGGGTCTGGAGGGCCCTGAGGCTACTGCAGAAGCACCAGCAGGCGCAGCAGCCACAGCAGCAGGAGAGTCCCCCTCCCCTGCCTGCCCTCTCTCTGGGGATAGAGCTCAGAATTTGCCTGCCGCTGCGACATCCAGCAGTCCTCAGGCAGCCGAGGGGAGCTCCTCTCCCGCCAGTGCTGGTGCAGCTGTTTCATGCACCAATTCAGGTGAAGGCGCCAAAAGCCAAGATGAGGGAAGCCAACAATCCTCTAAGGGCACTGAGTTGTCACGCAGAGATCCATTAAACAAGAAGGTAGTGTTGTTGGTACAGTTCCTGCTGCAGAAGTATCAAAAGAAAGAGCCAGTTACGAGGGCAGACATGCTAAAGTATGTCATCAAAAAGTACAGGTATCATTTCAATGATATCCTCAAGAGAGCCTCTGAGCACATGGAGCTGGCCTTTGGTATTGATGTGAAGGAAGTGGATCCCATCCGGCACTGCTATGCCCTCCTCAGCAAACTAGACCTCAGCGTCGATGGCACGGTGCATGAAGAAGAGAACACGCCCAAGACCGGCATCCTGATGATCGTGCTGGGGGTAATCTTCATGAAAGGCAACTGCGCCCGGGAGGAGGACGTCTGGGAAGTCCTGAATCTGATGGGCATATATTCGGATAAGAAGCACTTCATCTATGGGGAGCCAAAGAAGATCATCACTGAAGATTTGGTGCAGCTCAAGTACCTGGAGTACCGGCAGGTGCCCAACAGCGACCCTCCGCGCTATGAGTTCCTGTGGGGCCCCCGAGCCCACGCCGAGACCAGCAAGATGAGAATCCTGGAGTTTCTAGCCAAAGTTCACGATACCGTCCCCAGTGCTTTCCCAGCCTGGTATGAAGAGGCTTTGAGAGATGAAGAAGAGCGAGCCCGAGCCCGAGCGGCAGCCAGGGCTCGTATCACTGCCATGGCCAGTGCACGTGCCAGGGCCATGGCCTCCAGCTCATCCCACTCAAAGTGAAGTCTCAGGCTGGTCCAAAAGGTATGTCACCATTCTAACAGTGGAGGGGCAGGGTGGGGCCGGAGAAGTGTGTATCATCTGTGTTCTTGTTGTGTATTGGTAACTTGGAATGTCACCTTCTTTTTTTTTAGGTTGTATTTCATATGTTGAAGTTTGAAGCAGTTCGTTTTCTTTGTGGAAAAAAGCAGTCAACGTTCTAAATAGTGGATGGCAGTGGCCAGGGTAGGTCTGGAAGGAACACAGTGAATATCATCTTGGTGTTCTTGTTCTATATGGTAAACTTAAGAGTCCTTTATTTTTTTTTTCTTTCTTTCTTTTCCTCTTTCTTTCACTCTTTTTTTTTCTTTTTATTTCAAGTGTTATTTCTTTAATAGAAAGTTTACATTATTTGCAAATCTAAATTAATGATTTTGGTTGCATATTTGTTGCGGTTTAATAGGCTTCAGGGAAGGAGTTTTATTATTTAGTAAAACACATTGGGAAACCTTTCACGCTTACCAAAAAAGAACGGTAAAAGATGGTATTGTCACAAGCATTTCCTTGGAAATGCAAAACACTTTAGCAGTAAAATTACTAGGATCAAAAAATGGAGAGGATAGACGTGAAAGCCATTTGTTCTTGGTTTTCCGTATACATTTTAGTCTCTTGTTCTGTAAGAATACAAGATGGCGTGCTTGGATTTGCTTATTAAAGAATGTAGGAGAAATAAAAAGTTGAAACACTAGAATTCATGCTTGCTGGCTCATTTATTTTCCAAATACTAATTAAGCGTCTGCTCTTTGAAAGTCACAGTGCTAGAAATGGGGAAGCTGGGATATAAATATAACACTCCTGTCCTTAGAATGTGACAGTCCAGGAACAGTAATCGCATATGGAGGATGGTGAAAGACCCTCTAAGACCTAAAGGACCACTAAGAACGAGTAAAGAGGTTAAGAGGCGGGGGGGGGAGGGGGGGGGTTGGGAGAGGTGGGATGGGGAGGGTGTCTAGCTAAGAGCAGTAAGACACACATTCCCCGAGGAAAGGCAGTTTGGGGCTTTAGGAAACGACAAGTTCCTTGGTGGGCCAGGCTGTTAATTTAAGCTGCCTGGTGGGCCACGGGAGGCTGTGGGGCTGGTGAGCGGGGGCCAGCCAGACAGATGGTTTCTCGGTGTTGAAGGACAAAACCCAGGAATGCAAAACTGCTGTTGAGTTACTTTGGTATCATCAGTATCCCGGAGGAAAACCTCCTTCATGGGCAGAAATGGAAGGTAGCCGGAGTTCTTCCTCACGGGCAGTTGGACACATGGCACAATCTCATTGTCTTAGGCACAGCATCTCCAGGGAATGTCTAATAAGGGTGGTATTACTCTGAGGTGGGATGTTGAGAACTTACTATGTTGTCTGTCTTTGCTCTGAACTGGGTGGGGAACCAGGTCCAAACGCATTTAAATGGCCTTTTAATTGGATTATCAGGAGTGTGATTTTGCCAATTCTAAGGGAGGATTAGATTTTTGGTGCTGGTGTAATGAATGAAAATAGGGGTGGTTTGGATGGAAAGGCCCTTGGGAGCGAAGGCGTTGGTCCTTGACACATTCTAGGACATCTAAGTCGCATCTGGCTGGGGGAGACTCTTCCACACCCAAGTTAAGTAACACATCCTGAACCTGGGAAAAATTTTCTTTAGTTGTACTTGCTAAGCAGCATTATGGATGAATTGGGTGTCATTTGTCTGAGAAAGCTGCATATTCTTTGATAACTGCTGAATTTAAAAACCTCATAAAAATAAAAATAAATTAAAAATAAAAATAAATAAAATAGGGGTGCCTGGGTGGCTCATTTGGTTAAGCGCCCGACCTCAGCTCAGGTCTCCATCTCACAGTTTTGTGAGTTCGAGCCCCACATTGCGCTCTGTGATGACAATGCAGAGCCTGCTTGGGATCCTCTGTCTCCCTCGCTTCCTGCCCTTCCCCTGCTTCCTCTTTCTCTCTCTCTCTCTCAAAAATAAACAAACATTGAAATAAATAAATCTCCCCAGGGGGACGGTGGTATTGTCTGCAGTTAAAAAAAATCAAATCCCGTGATGATTACCATTCATTGAAGACCTCCTGTTTTCCAAGTACTCTGCCAAGCGCTTCCTAAGCATTACATTTAGTCCAACAGTCCTACGAGATAGAGCTTATCAGGCATACTTTGCAGTTAAAGAACTTGTCATTTTCTCCAGTTCACATGGCCGATACTGGCAGAGCCGGGACTAGATCCCTGGTCAATTTTATTTGGAGCCCATACTTTTGGATTCCTCCAGCCTGAGGCAACCTTCCGTCCCTTCTTGTTCTATTCTTCTCACTACTCCAAGATGTATCACAGGTAATTAAAAACCAGGACACTGGCCTAAGTGCTAAAAGCAGTCCTCGTGAAGGACGGTGAATATGAGAATAAAGCACAGTTGGGGTGTTATTTGTGGGCCTCGTTTACTGAGTCGCCTCTTGTCCCAGCCCTTTCCAGCCTTACATCTGTCCCCTGACTATTCCCCAGTGTGTCCTGCTGTCCTAATTGGAACCTCCTTTGCCGACCAGCTCTTCACTGTGTCTGCTCTAGGGTGCACCCAGCTTCCTGTGATACAGACAGTCCCGAATCACCTGCCCTCCACCTTAGAGCCTTCCACCTCTCTGCAGGTGTACCTGGGAGGTCCTGTCCCTCAGTGGAACCATAGACCGTGAAGTTTATATACCTGATTACTACAGCACTGCCACCCATCCCTATAACAGTATCAAAGTATGTCCCAAATGAGCTGGTCACTAGAGTCCTATTTTGTAAGAAAATA
Organism: Lynx canadensis; assembly: GCF_007474595.2. Classification (NCBI taxonomy): domain Eukaryota; kingdom Metazoa; phylum Chordata; class Mammalia; order Carnivora; family Felidae; genus Lynx; species Lynx canadensis. The sequence continues at coordinate 21,637,962 of NC_044321.2, forward strand.
CAAAGAAAATACGGGTTCTTGGGATTTAAATGAAGTTAGATGGGGGGGGAGGTCGGTATAAAGGACACAGATATTGTCAGTAGGATTTTGCAGGAGTGTGTTATTTTGCTGGCCACTGAACACATAAACCAATGACTGAGCTTACTTAGATGGTCAGTAATCAAAGCTTCCCTTGTAATTTTTTAAGCATGGAAATCACTCTGCAGCAAACATCTACTGACGCTGAATTCCTCAGAACCTAGAGTTCTTCTAGCAGGAGAAAAAATGGTTTCTTGACAGACACACTAACTTTCAACAGCAAAGGCTAAAATAATTGGCCCTCTTTCTGCTGCCTCTTATCTCAGTACTTGCCCCAGAGGCAAATGCTGGGTTGTCTTTGTGCCTCATGGCATCCGTAAAAGTGTCCTGCATGTTCAGTCATGCTGAGGGTTGCCCAGACTCACAAGTGAAAGTTTTGACCGTGCTTCAATAGAAAGAGAACATTCTCATCCTACAGAGATTCTAGAATTCATTTAAAAGGTGAGTTCAGAAAGGTGCTATTGAGTGCAAAAGGTGAGCCTTCCTTACTGCGATTTTACGGGATCCTTTTGAAAATTAAATGTGATCCAGTGTTTCAAAGAACGTGCCACATAGCAGGATTGGAAAAATTTGCAGAATTGCGAGGCAAACTGGCCTCCTTAGAAACTCCAAGAGGAGGGTTGTTTTCACAACAAACTTTGATAATTGCTGTGTATCTCTTTGTTGAGCACCTACTAAGTTACAGTTTATGGGAAAGGCTGCAAGCGCTCCTGGACACCATGTCTCACTCTTCTTCCTGGGCTGACAGGGAGACTGCATCCTCACTTAGGGAGAGTCATGTGACTACTGCTGCCACTGAAATGGGACCAGAAACAGTATTTGTCACCTCCAGGCCAAGGTATTTGAGAGCCAGTGTGTCTCATCCATGCTTTCTGTTTCATTCAGCAGCCAACCTTGAGACCCTTGTTGAGAAGTGGAATCATGGGAGCAGCCTGGACACCTGCCAACTCACGTCAGAGTTTATGTGTATGAGAAACAAACTTTTGTTGTTGCTATGATTTTTAATTTTATTTATTGATTAAAAAAATTAATGTTTATTTTTGAGAGAGAGAGACAGCATGAGCAGGAGAAGAGAGGGGCAGAGAGAGGGGGAGACACAGAATCCGAAGCAGACTCCAGGCTCAGAGCTGTCAGCACAGAGCCTGCCGCAGGGCTCAAACTCATGAACCGCGAGATCATGACCTGAGCCGAAGTCGGATGCTCAATCGACTGAGCTGCCCAGGTGCCCCTAATTTTATTTGTTTGTTTGTTTATTTATTTATGTTTGTTTATTTTTGAGAGAGAGTGCGCGCACAAGCCGGGGAGAGTCAGCGAGTGGGGGGACAGAATATCTGAAGCCGGCTCTGTGCCGACAGCAGAGAGCACAATGCGGGGCTGGAACTCAGGAACTGAAACGTGAGATCATGACCTGAGCCAGAGTCCCTTCTGACTGAGCCGTTCCCAAACTTTTGTTGTTTTAAGCCCTGGCGGGTTTGCTGTTTTATCACCTATCAGTCACTTTATCTGATTAATGCACAGCTACTATCTAAGTGGTTCGGTATATTTAAATATTTTAATAACAAAGACAATAGTACATATGTTCTTGTAAAAAATTTTGACGATACAGACAAATTACAATATCCTCTTTCCTCAAAATTCAGTCCCCTCTTCAGAGGCATTCACAGTTAACAATCTGATGCATGTCAGGTTAAAGCTCATCTGAGACTTTTTCATATGTAGATGTGCTATAAAAATACATTGAATTTTTAAGATTTGCAATTAACAGTGTACATGTTGTTTTGCCTCTTGACTTTGACTTAATAAAATGAATGCAAGATATTTCCATGACAGCAGATACAGATCCATCACCCTCTTTTCATGACTCTCTCCAATTCTTTTTTCTTTTAAAGTAGGTTTATTGGGGGGCCCCTGGGTGGCTCAGTTGGTTAAGCGTCCGACTTTGGCTCAGGTCATGATCTCATGGTTCGTAGGTTCGAGCCCCACATCAGGCTCTGTGCTGACAGCTCAGAGTCTGGATCCTGCTTCGAATTCAGTGTCTTCCTCTCTCTCTGCCCCTCCCCAGCTTGTGCTCTGTCTCTCTCTCTCTCATAAATAAACATTAAAAAACTAGTAAGATAGGTTTATTAGGATATACTATACAAAAACCAGCTCATACTTAAAATGTACAGTTTGATGAGGTTGGACATATGTATACATCTGTGAAATCATCATCATGATCAAGGTAATAGACGTGTCACCTCCAAAAGGTTCCTTGTGTCCCTTTGGTTGTTTTTCTAAAAGCGCTTCACATGAAATGTCTCAAAATTTTAAGTGCATAATACAGTATTATTAACTCCAGGTACAATGTTTGTTGTAGATCTTTAGATCTACAACAGATCTTTAGAACTAATTCAGCCTGCGTATCTGAAACTTTATATCAATAGAAAAACTCCCCCTTAACCCTTTCTCTTGGTCCCTGGTAACCACAGTTCTATTTTCTGATTCTTTAAGTATGATGATTTTAGGTACCTCGTGTAAGTGGAACCATGCAGTATTTGTCCTTCTGTGGCTGGCTTATTTCACTTAGCATAGTGTCCTTCAGGTTTACCTATGTTGTTGCAAATGGCAGGATTTCCCCTTTATTTTTTTTTTTTTACTTGTTAAAATGTTTGTTTATGTATTCTGAGCAAGAGAGAGAACGAGCGAGAGCTGGAGAGAGCACGTGAGCGAACAGGGGAGGGGCAGAAAGAGAGGGACGGAGAGAATCCTAAGCAGGCTCTGTGCTGTTGGCTCAGAGCCCTACCTGGGGCTCCATCTTACAGATCAAACTGTGAGATCATGATCTGAGCAGAAATAAAGAGTCAGATGCTTAACCAGCTGAGCCACCCAGGTGCCCCAGGATTTGCCCTTTAAAGCAGAATAAGACACTACTGTGTTGATGCAAAATGAACAAACCTTTTTTTTTCTTTTTTAAGTTTTAAAGAACAGAGTTTTTTATTCGAGCCCCAGTTTGGACAGCTGCCCCAGATACACAATCTTCACGAAGAAGAGATCATTCCAGGGAAGGAACATTTGGTGCAGGGTTATATGTTTTGTTTTGTTTTGTTTTGTTTTGTTTTGTTTTGTGTTATTTTGTTTTACATACTTACAGATCATCATGACAAAGGACATTATAGAAAGAGACTTTACCTATGTTTTCAGTACGTGCAAGGCTGTGTGAATTTAATCTTGTGGGAACCAGGGAGGTGTTTTTTTTTTTTCTTATCTTTATGTTTGGAATGTTCTTTTCATTGTTTTAGTGAAGCAGATGTATAGTGTTCTGGCCAGAAATAGAGCTCATGCTTCAAGATTTTGCTGAGTCATTTTGACCTTGGTAAATGTTAATGTTCCTTTATTTCATCAACTCTGTGATGCATGTATATATATTTATTAAAATATATATATTTATCATATTTTCTTTATCCATTTCTCTTCAATGGACGTTTAGTTTATTTCCATAACTTGGCTATTGTGGATACTGCTACAAGGAGCGTAAGAATGCAGATAGGTCTTTGAGATCCTGATTTCCATTCTTTTGAGTCTCTATACCCAGGAATGAGATTGTTGGATCATATGATAGTTCTAGTTTTAATTTTTTGAGGGAGTTTCATGCTGTTTCCTATAGCGGCTTGCATTTTACATTCCTATCAACAGTGCGCAAGGGTCCAATTTCGCCACATTCTTGCCAACACTTACTTTTTTTTTTTTTAAATAACCATGCTAACTGGTATGAGGTGATATTTCATTGTGGTTTTGATTTGAATTGCCCTCATAATTAGTGATGTTGAGAATCTTTTCTTAGACTTTTTGGCCTCTTAAAGGAGAGATCGTCAAGAAGAAGATAGGAGCAATCAGGGCATTGCAAGTCTTGATTATACAAAGACATTAATCGTGGGAACTCAAATCCTCATGTTCCAAGCCCTCCCCCAAAAAGAAAGAACAGGTAAGGATCATCCTACTTATGTTCGTGCAATAATTAATTTAACCATTCTCCTCCTAATGGCCATATAAATTGTTTCCTCACGGACATATAATTGTTTCATTCGTTGCTATGATTAACAGGACTGAAATCAACATCTTTGAATGTGAAACCTTGGGCAAGTGTGCATGCTTTCTCGTAGGAAAGATGTAGCAAAGTACAAGCTTGATTAAAGCAGGTGAGTGTAAAGATTGGGAGTTTTTATAAGTAATGTTGAACTTCTGTTCCAAAAATGCCATACCACTTCATAGCCTGGCCAGTTAATGTGTGTGAATGCCTTACGTCCTCAGAGGCATTTTACTTCATCGTACTTTGAAATTTTGGTCAAACTTTAGGATAAAAGATAGTGTCTCATGATTGTTCTACTTCCTTTTTTCCAAACGGGTTGAATATAAAATTTAATTAATACAGACTGGGATTTCTGCATTAATGTCTTGAGTGCCTAGATTTTTCTAGGCGTACTTTATATTTTGAAATACCAGTAAAACATTCCTCCTTTACTTTGAAAAGCAAGAACTTGACAGAATGATCAGCTGCTGAGCAGTGGAGCCAGGCAGGACACTCTTAGCTAGTGAAGGTCAGAGGTCCTAGCAATTGCCTGAGTCCATGAGACAGAGACCACGGGTAACTCATTTGGAGAGCCTAGGGCAGGCTGGAGGTCAGCATTTTGGATCTGGAGTGGAGCTGAAAGTGCACAAAGAACCGTAAGGAGTGGAGGTGGGAAATCTGGCTAGAGGGTCCAAGAACTTCCGTTAACAGGTTTGGCAAGTCTCTGAAATGCCACCACCAGCTGAAGTTGTGAGGTGGTCTCGATGGGCAGGTCTACTGCATGAAAGGACTAAAGGCATGCCAGACACCCCACCCTGCCTCTGAAGTCTCCTGGCCCAAAGTCAGGCAGAATATCACCCAGTGATGCTGCACATGCTCTCTTGGCTACTGTGGTGGTTCACTGCATCCTAGCCGGTGCTGCAGGAGACGGGCGTCTCTCCCGGTCTGCAGTGCCCTGTCCACTGAGTTTGGGGCAGTATGAGTGGGCAGGTTTGGTAAGTGCTGACAGTTGAAACAGGCCAGGAGTACCAGTGGGCAGAGGAAGGCGCCTCCCACTGCAAGGAGGTGGAGATTGAGGGGAGGTGTTCTTAGGCCATTTGCCTCCATGATCCTACAGATAAAGGGCTGAGTGTGGACACGTCTGGAAAAGATGCTCCAGGAGGTATCTCGATCTCCGTGTCCTCCGAGTGTCCTCCGTGGTTCCTGAGGTCCTGGCACACCAGAGGCCAGATGCCCCACGGCTGTATTCGGCAGCCTCTATCGCCACCAGGTATCTCTTAGGGTAAGAGGTTGACTCAGAATGCAGACGTGAGTAGGGCGGATGGAGAATCTGTCACATTGGCACGGTTTATTAAATTGACCATGGATGACAGGGATATGTGGAATCCGGAGCTCTGTCTTTATGGTTCTAATAACCTAGAGTTGATGTACTTGAAAAAAAAATTCGGTGCTAGCCGTCCCCAGGTTATCACACGATCTGTAGCACAGTGTAAATCACTACCCACTGGTGTAGCATGGGGAGGATTTGTGTTTCTAAGTTGCATATCTAGCCTAAGTGGCAACTGAGTGAGAGTAATGTACAGTGAAGGGGACGAGAAATTAGGTTTACTTGCCTGTATTAGAAATTTAATAGATGTTGTATATTCTCCTGTTAACAGTTTTTCCCCTTTTATTTGTGACTGCTGCTTCATCTTTTTCCACCAGTTGTAACACACGTTATTCCTTGCCTCTCCTTCCACATTTGCATAAGGAAGTCTCATATCCACAGTCTTTACACAGCTCTGCATTTTATTTTCAGTCACTGCATCTGTCAGAAGCATATTATTATCAGTTGGCCCAACCAACTGCAATCGACCCCAGACATTGTGTCCCTTGAGGACAGAAAACTGGACCACACTGGTGGTCACGAATAATTGTAGAAGTTACAGCCTCCCTGTTTAAAAGCTTTTCTTTTGAAATAATGTAAGGCTTACATAAAAATTGCAGAACTAGTGCAGGGAGTTCCTGTGGCTCTTACAGCAAAGTTCAGTCGAACAAAACTATTTACATTGTGATAGTGCATTTACCAGAATTCATAAATTTACATTGATAGAGTAGTATTTAACTGCTGTCAAATCCGGATTTCACCAGACTCAAACAGGCAATCGCTCCTTTTTGTTAGGTTTTGTTTTCTTTGGTGTGGTATATAACTAAAGACACTTTTTTCACTTGTATAAATCTGTATGAATCCTACCAGAATACAGACACAGAAATTCCTAAGAAACCCAGAGAAACTCCCTATGTTCCTTCTTTTGGGGTTTGTTTATATTTTTTCATCATGATAAGTGTACTCTTTAATCCCCATCCTCTATTTCGGCCATCCCCCCACCCACCTCCCCTCTGGTAACCATGTGTGTTCTCTATGGTTAAGAGGCTATTTCTTGGTGTGTCTCTTTTTTTTCTTTGCTCATTTGTTTTGTTTCTAAATTCTACATGAGTGAGATCATATGGTATTTGTCTTTCTCTGACTTATTTCACTTAGCATGATACTCTAGCTCCGTCTGTGTCATTAAAGACGCAGGATTTAATTCCTTTTTATGACTGAATAATGTTCCTGTGTGTGTGCCCCACATCTTCTTTATCCACTTATCAGTCGATGGACGTTTGGGCTGCTTCCATAGTTTGGCTATTGTAAATAATGCTGCAGTAAACATCGGGGTGCGTGTATCCCTTTGATTTAGTATATTTATATTTTGGGGGTAAATATCCAGTAGGCTGATTATTGGACAATAGGGTAGTTCTGTTTTTTAATGTTCCTTCTTTATAATCCTTGGCAACCACTGACCTAGTCTATGTTAGTATCATTTTTTGGAAAGTGTTAGACAAATGAAATTAAAAACTACATAATGTTATGAAATGAGCTTTTTCAGTTGGCATAATGTACTTGAGAGATACCCAAGTGGAGAGGAGAAATACTATATCCCTTTTGCTTGCTGAATGGGATTCCCAGTACAACAGTTTATCCCTTTAGCCATTGAAGGAAACTGGAGTTCTCTGTAGTTGGGGCTATTACAAATACAGTTGTTATGTTCATTTGTGTTTGGTGTCTTGTGTGAACACTTAGTTTTATTTCTCTAGGGTAAATTTTCAGAAAGGGCTTGTTCTGTCATACAGTAAGTATATGTTTAATTTTTTTCTTTAATGACCATTATATTTTTGAGAGAGAGAGAGACAGAGCACAGAATCCGAAGCAGACTCCAGGCTCTGAGCTGTCAGCACAGAGCTCTACGTGGGACTCAAACTCACGAGCCATGAGATCATGGCCTCAGCCGAAGTCGGATGATTAACCGACTGAGCCTCCCAGGTGCCCCAGTATATGTTTAAGTTTATAAGAAACTGGTAAATCGATTTCCAGAGATCCTAGACCATTTTACTTTCTCACCATCAATGAGTGACAAATCTAGGTAACTGTTCCATATCCTCATCAGCACTTGAGATTTTCAGTAATTTCTATTTTACCTATTCAAGTAGGTATGTAGTAGTATGGCATCGTGGCTTAAAATTACATTCTACCAATGGATAATGATATGTGTTTTTTCATCTCCTTGTTTACAATCCATATATTCTCTTTGGTGAATGGTGTGTTTAAGCCTTAGGCCCATTTTCTTTCTTAAGTTCATTTATTCATCTTGAGAGAGAGAGCAAGCACAGGGGAGGGGAGGAGAGAGATGGAAAGAGAATCCCAAGGAGGCTCTGCTCTGTCAGTGCAGAGCCCAAAGCAGGGCTCGAACTCACAAATACACCTAATTTCTAATTAGATTGTTTCTTACTGTTAAATATAGAGACCTTTTGGGAGGCGGGGGGAGGTGTGTGCAGGAAGATGCAAATATTTGATCACATAGGTGATTTGCAAATATTTTCCCCCACTATGCGGCAGAGGTGAGCTGTGCGTCTTAAAGATGTTCGGTTCTGTAGCCTGCAATAAATGCATATGACAACATCAACAGAGGAAAAAATTTTTAAAGTTCTGCCCCTCTATCTTCCCAGTGTGTCCGGGGATAACCAGTTCCGACTGCTTCATTGTGTGAAGGTGAGAGAGCGCCAGCGACCACTGGTATCAGTATCCACGGGGTTATGTACACACATCTGAAACCTCCTTAGAGGTCAGTACGGCCCTTTATTATTATTTCCATGTAGTGTAAATCACACTTAGTAAGGCTAGTATTTTCTCAGCAAACTCGTGAGATGGTGTATATATACAGATGCATGCATTCTCACTAACTCACAGAATTGGTAGATACTTGTGTGTGTGCCGTCGCGGTGAGACTTTATAACCAAGACGGTAGCTCTGTCGGTGCGGTTCCTTTTGCTCAAATGCAAAGCCAGTGTGCATTACCAAGTCAGACACGATGAAAATAATACAAGGACCGCTTCCTGGTGACCTTGTGGGCTGTTTCTGCACACATGGAGCTAGGCTTTTGCCTGGACTTCAGAGAAGTGTATTCTGTCGAGCACTTCTATGGCCCTGTCAGCAAACTAGATGTCACTACGGGTGGGAGGTTCCATGGTGGCAGCAGTTGCCTGAGCCTGGTCTCCGGATGACTCGCCTGGCTGTGAGCTTCATGAAGGGCAGCTACTACCCCACTGAGGAGCAGATCTAGAATTCCTGAATGTAATGGGGGCGTAGGCTGGGAGGAGGCATTTCTTTGGGAGCCCAGGAAGCTCACTACCAGAGATTTGGTGCCGCACAAGTACCTGGGGTACCGCCAGGTGCCGGCTAGAGATCCACCATGCCCCGAGCTCCTGTGGGGCCCGAGAGCCCATGTGGAGACCGGAAAGAGTCAAGTCCTGGAGGTTTGAGGAAGGCCACTTACAATGTCCACTATTCCTTCCCATATCAATATCATGAGGCTTTCCAAAGTGGTTTTTTCAGTTTTTGTAGTTTGTGGTTGAACACCGCCGTCTCGGGGTTCCCTTCCCCACACACACCCCTTCCCTTCTCTAGCAGCCCACCACACCACACTACCCTTTCCCTTCTGTGTCCACACACGCACAGGGCTCTGCTCTCCATCTTCTCCCTGCCCCTTCCTTCCGTGTGCGTGCAATATCCCCTCCCGTCTCTCTCCTTTCCCTCGCCTTCCCTCGTGTCCACACACTGCACTTTCCCCTCTTTCCCATCCTCCACACACGAGCTACAGTATCCGTTCCCATCCTCCTTTTCCTGTCACTACACATTTCCTTCTCTTCCCTTCCCTTGTCACACACTGCACTTTCCTTTTTCATCTCTTCCCTTCCCTGCCTTGCCACATACACACTACCCCTGTCATTCCTTTCCTTCTCTTTGTGCTTTATCCCTCCCTCCTCCCCCCTCCACACAACTATAGTATTCCTGCACACACACAATGCACTGCCCTTTCCCTTCTCCACACAACCCCCCCCCAGACACTACATGGCCTCTTCTCATTTTCCCTTCTCCCCACAAGCTACTGTGGCCCATTCCCTCTATTCTCTTCCCTTCTTTTTTTCTACATGCACAGACAACACTATCCTCTCCCTTTCCTTTCCTCCCCTAGAAGAGTTCTAGTGTGCATGTGTGGACGAGTGCAGAAAGAATCCCTTCCTTTCCCTTCTCTACCCACTCCACTTCCTGTCTCCTTCCCTTCCATTCAACATGCACACCCTACCCTCCCACCCCTCATCCTAACACACAAGGGCACTGTCCTTTCCCATTTCCCCTTCCATTCCCTCTCACCCACACTACTCTGTTCTCTCCCTTCCCCTCCCCTCCCCACACCACACTATCCTCCATGTACTTGTTTTACTCCTCCCTCCTTCTCCCCCGCACACTACCCCGTCCCTTCCTTTCCACAGTCACACACTACACTATCCATTCCCACCTCCACGCACTACATTATCCCCTCCGTTCGCTTTCTTTATGTTCCTTTTTTCCTACACACATATTCTAACTTGTCTTCCCTTCCCACCTTTTCTCCACATCCACCCACATATACACACTACGCTGTTCTTCTCCCTTCCCTTCTCCACACGAACTACTCTCTCTTCCCATTTTTCCCTTCCCCACATACATGAGACTGTGCTATTCCTTCCCTCTCGTGTGTCACCTTTTGTTTTCTACGCAGACCCTATACTCTAGCTTTCCTTTCCTCCCTTCTTCCGCACAACACACACTCCCCACTACTCCTTCCCTTCTCTGCACACACACACTACAATGTACTTTTCCATTTTCCCTCACCCAAACTGCAGTATCCCTGCCCCCCCCACTAAATTGTGCATTCCACGCCCCTCCTTTCCTTTGCACACACATTGTCCCTTCCCTGCGATTCCCTTTCTTCACACACGTACCACTATGCTATCCCTTTCCTACAGACACATACACACGCTCCCCCATCCATTCTGTTCCCTTTTCCTTAACCACACATACATACACTGTTCCTTCCCCAAACCACACACTACCCTATTTATTCACTTCTCTCCTTTCCTATATACACACAAGACACCACAGTATCCCTTTCCTTCTTTCTCTGCTCCCCCCCACTCCACTATCCCTTCTCTTTCCCCCTCCACACTCACATACTACATTGTCTGCTCCTGGCCCTTCTTTCCACGTATACACACATTATACTGTCGCTTATTGCCCCCAACATACATCCTATACACGAACTTTCTTTACCACCCTCCCCTACCACACGTACGGCATCTCCTGCCTTCCCTTCTCTATGCACACACGTTACGGTCTCCCTTCCCTTCTCCACACAAAGATACTACATTATACTATAGTTTCGTGTTTTCTCTCCCCTTCCCTCCCCACCAACACTACAGTGTCCCTCTCAGCACACAAACAATAGACTACCTCTCTTCTTCTCTCTTGCCATTCTCTTTGTGGTCTTTTGTTATGCAGAAGATGTTCAGTCAACTCTTAGTTCTGCCTAGGAAGGAACTGTTCTATAAGTAGGTGTAGATTAGGTGTCTCCAAGGAGAAGGTGAGTTCAGAGTCTTTCCGTGTTGCCATCTTGGGCCAGAACTCTCATTGCTGGGTGTCGGGTTTAAGAGTAGGAGATCAGTAATTTCAAAAGAAACTTGGGAACTCTTCCCCCTTATTTTAGGATCTCAAACAGGATATTGCCTGCATTGAGTAGGTGTTTCTCTGGAAATTTGTTCTGCTTGAAAGATCGCTGACTCATGGCTTCCTAATACTTTCAGTCCATCGCTCTGTAAAATTAAAAGATGCATATGTGAGTTGGCTTAGCTTTATCTAAGAAAGTAGGAGAAATTAAAACTTGAATTAGTTAACATGTTGATTGGCTCATTTATTCTCTAAACAGTCACTGAACATGTGCTCTTTGGAAGACATGTAGGTATTCTTGGGTCGCTATGGATTTTGTGTCTAAGAGCAGTTGGAAGCTGTGTCAGGGTAGTATAAAAAGGATGGAAGAGATTCAATTCCAGGTGAGAGCAGCTAAGTGTCCTTCTGGACATTTGGGAAACCAGTTTTTCAGTGGAAGGGATGCTTCAACCTTAGCTATGTGGTAGGTGAGGTCAGGCTGTGGGAGACCCTCAGATTGTGTGGCTCAGCATAGAGAGATTTAAAGAATAAAATGTAGAATGGCTCTTCATACTCTGTTTTAAAAATGTTTTTAAATGTTTGTTTATTTTGAGAGAAAGAGATAGGGACAGAGAGAATCGTAAGCAGGCTCCACTCTCAATGCAGAGCCCAACGTAGGGCTCCATCCCACAACTAGGAGATCATGACCTGAACCAAAATCAAAAGTCAAATGCTTGACTGAGCTACTCAGGCACCCGCCCCCCCCCCCCCACCAGTTACTCTTGAATTCCGGATAAACTAGAAAGAAAGTTTCCATTGGGGGAAGAAGCAAGGTAGATGCTATAAGTACTTGTCTCATGCATTTGATCACGGTGAGTGAAGTAATTGTTTTATATTCTCAACTGCAAATACATGCTATCTTCCATAAAAAAAGGAAAGATAAGGGGCGCCTGGCTGGTTCAGGTGGTAGAGTATGTGACTCTGGATCTCACGGTTGTGAGTTAGAGCCCCATGTTGGGCATAGAGATTACTTAGCTCCAAGGGTGGATGCAAGAACCCACAAGATGGAGGTGATAGCCAGGGAAATGATCCGTAGGCTTTGAAATCTAATAAGGAACTGACAATATTTACTCAATGGTATTTCAGAAGTGCTACTGTCCACTGCCTCTTGTACCTCCCATTTGCTTATTTCTGAACAAGAGTGTCTCCGATCCTGCCAGTGCACATTGATGTGTCAGGACAGATGACCTGTTTCCTTGCTTCTGAGGTCCACAAATACGGTTTTACTCTGCTTAATAAACTTCCTCCCAAGAGCCTCTTCATCTACAGCTACACTTAGAGATTTAGATGATGAGACTTGGATTTCGAGCTGATGTAATGGGATAAGACACTTTGGGATCTTGGGCAAGTTTTGCATAAAGTAGGGACATGAGATACTGGGCCCCACAGGGTGGACTGTGGCAGACACAATCCCCTTATAACGAAGGCGATCAGATGTCATCCCCATGATTACATCACATTATAAGTGTTGGGTAAATAATTAGAAACACACTATTATGCGGACTCAAAAATTTGTCTCCACAAAATATATATAAAATAAAAGCCAATTGGACTGAGTAGGGAGAGACCTTTCTTCATAAAGAATTAATGCAAAGGTGGAAAGGGAACTACAGTAGGGAGAATGTCAAGCAATAGTTAGGCAAAAAGAGTTTTCCTTTTGGAGAGAGGAGTGCACAAAGCTAGAGAGAACTGGATACAGGGAAGCAGGACAGAGGGTGGTGTGAATGGATGGAAGATCAGAGAATATTTTACTCTGAGGCCAGCCTGTTCACAAGAAGGGTTGTAGCTGGCTCTGGTGAGGGTGGGCATGGAGGGGAAGAGAAGCTTAACCAATGTTGGGCTAATAAGCATTTTGTTTCAATGGGATCAGTGTCGACAAGCACTTGAGCTAACTATTTATGAGGCCAAGAACGGGATTTTTGAGGATCTGTGTCTGGCCTTGCAGAGGTAAACAAAGGAGCGCCCTGAGTCTTACCTAAGTGATATGGAGGATGGATCTTTGAAGCAAGCGGTTTCCTGGAACACAAAGAACGTGCGAACTGCCTCAATTTGACTGTTTTCCCGGATCAGAGGGCTCAGGTAACATTCAACATTATCATGTGGGAAAGAACAAAGTTTTATTAATGAATAAGTATTAAGCCAGACTAGGATGTACATCCCAGGCAAGCAGACAAAGCCAAAAAGAAATCTTACTCTTCTATATTGCCACGCAGATACAACCCATTATACACATGTTCTTAAGAGAAAAGATAACTAATCCCCAAGTAAGAGGACTTGATGTCTCCATTGGTCACACATATTTCTTCCTAAATGTACTTTTCTGGGATGTAAAATTGGTAAGAAGCTTCTTTAGAAAAAGTGTAAATAGAAAACCTTTTTCTTCTAAAGGCTACAGTAAGTGCTATTTAAAAAGAGGTGGGTCAGGGGCGCCTGGGTGGCTCCTTTGCTTAAACGTCTGACTCTCGGTTTTGGCTTGGTCATGATGTCACGGTTCCTGAGTTTGAGCCCCACATCCGTCTCTCTGCTTTCAGCACAGAGGCTGCTTCGGATCTCCTGCCCCTCCCCTGCTCTCTCAAAATAAGTAAACTTAAAAAAAAAAAAAGGCAGGGGAAGTCTCATTCCCTTTCGACACAAAAAGAATAAAACTTTTTAGTTTTTACTTACCCTGATAATACCCCCCTTTGTTACTGAAAACCAGTAGAAGTACAGTTTTAGAAATCATCTCACTGCCATTTCTACCTTTCTCTGGGCAAATTGCAGCCATCTATACAGCCAACAAGTCGTTAGTAAATTATAAAGCGATGCAATTATAAGAATAAGGTAGGATAAATTCAGTACATTATTTGCCTTGGGGGAAAAACTTTAAATATATCATACTAATAGTTAATAGTCAAAGCATATTCTTGATTATCAACGTGTGAAACTTCATCATACATTAATTTTACAAACTGTTGTGGTGCTTTATTGCCTAAGCTTTCAAATAATTAACTATCTGAGTAGTATTTAGTAATTCCTTATAAAATATTACCCAATCCAAGCCTAAGGGGAGCTTAACTCTAGAGCCTCGTGATCTAAATTTTTAACTAAGAGTTGTATTTCTCCTGAGTTTCCCTTAGTCACAGAAGTAACATCTACATGAGGGCTTAGGCCCTTCAATAACAGCTCCAAAGACTTTTTCCCACACGTGAAACAGACACCCATGGCCATTATCTAGTATCAAAATCTTATTAAGAGACACTTGTCAGGGGCTCCTGGGTGGCTCAGTCACTTAAGCATCTGACTTGACTTCTGCACAGGTCATGATCTCTGGGTGTGAGATCCAGCCCTGTTTCTGCTTGGCCCTGGGTGGGGAGCCTGCTTGAGATTCTATCTCCCTCTGATCTTCCCCTGCCCACTCACATACAAATGTGCACCTCTCTCTCAAAAAAAGATTCCTGTCAAAGGGCACAGTTCGAACTTCCAGTTTTTACTGTACATGACTCTGTTTTTAAGCCTCAACGACAAGCCTTCTGAATACCAGACAGCATTGGTTTATCTGTATATATTGGGGCCGGAGACGATTTGCACCCCAAGATGAGTGGGGTGACATCTGCTCTGTCCTCTGATGCCTCTATTCATAAGTAATCGATTTTTTAGGGGCCAGTACCTGCTGGGTGGGCCCTGAGGCCCCACCTCTTAGGTCAGGTACACCAGGTCGTGTGGGCCTTACAGTCCACAGCCTGCCTCTTACCTCAGATTGCAGCCCAGCTCTCATGCTTCTCATAGCCACTAAGTGACTACCCTCCCTTCAAAAAACAAAAACAAACAAAAAACTGCTGATCCCAATAGGAAGGGTTGGTTTTTCTCATATTGAAGAAAAATGGAAATCATATGGTCTTTTGGTTAACTTTTGCATATTGACATTTATCAGCCTAACACCTTTTTTTTTTAAGTTTATTTATTCATTTTGAGAGAGAGAATCCTAAGCAGGCTCGTGCAGAGCCCAGTGCAGGGCTTGATCTCATGAACCACAAGATCATAACCTGAGGCGACAGCAAGAGTCGGAGGCTCAACCAACTGAGCCAGCCAGGTGCCCCAGCTTAACACCTTTTTTTTATTTGCTTTGTTCCAAGTGACTAGTTCAACTACTCTTGATCCTGGTGCCTTCACATGAGGGCATGGTCTTATATTCAAGTTCTCAATGACTCCATAATGTTTATCGTCAATGCCTTCCTGTTTACCTGGTGTGTGGATGACATGGGAATTGTGTAGGCAGAATCTTGACTAAGATGTAAAAGTGGACCCAGGCTAGGGCGCATAAGGTACAAGAACCTGTGTCCTCAAACACAGCAGGTGATTAATTAGCATACCTGCTGTTCTTTGTTATTAGCATAATAAAGTTAGGCCTTAGTCCCCTTGTGCAGGGAAATCCACTAACCGAAGGTGAAGGCAGGCCTTGTTCTGGGCTGAGAGCTGCCTACCATCCTGAGTGTGTCAATGAGATAACCAACACAGCGTCCTCCTCCTCCACTTCCCCTTAACCTCAGACCCTGTAGACTTGTTTCTGGGTGAGTCTTTGCACATTGAAGGATAGACTGTCAGAATAAAGTCTTTCTCACTACAATTCCAAATACCAGTTAGACGGTGGAAAGTCCCCATTTACACACGTCCGGGGCACAACCTGCCCCGACTGGTGGGAGTACACTTGCTAGAGGAGGCAACACTCACGGTGAACATATCCACAGCTGTCTGCCCGCCATCACCGTGGAATCACCATCACTCGCTGTTTCCTGACTTCCCTCGGCTCAGACTAGCCCTGATGACAACAAGGAGACAGATCTCCTCCTTGTACCCTAAGTACCGTAAACCCCGGCGTGGCTCTCTGTGTGAGGTCGCCCCTGATAAATAGACTCTGCAGGATAACTCCACATGGGCAAACGAATGGGGAGAGGCCCGAAAAGACCTCAATAGACATTTTACCAAAGAAGACATCCAGATGGTCTACAGACACCTCAAAAGATGCTCACCATCACTAATCAGTAGGGAAATGCAAATCAAAACCACAGCAAGGGATCACCTCACACCTGTTAAATGGCTGAAATCACAAGTGTTGGGGAGGATGTGGGGAAAAAGTAACCATCATGTGCTGTCGGTGGGAATGCAAAAGGGGACAGCAACTGTGGATTTACCCAAAGAAGACAAAAATACTAATTCAAGACGATATATGCAGCCCCTGCTTATTGTATTATTTACAACAGTGAAGATAAGGAAGCAACCTAAGTGTTCATCATCAGACAAATAAATAAGGAAAATACGGGGTGCGCATGCACACACACACACACACACACTGTAATATGCTTATTCATAAAAAGGATGAGGGACACCTGGGTGGCTCAGTCGGTTAAGCATCTGACTCTTGATTTCAGCTCAGGTCAAGATCTCATGGTTCATGAGATCAAGCCCCTCGAGGAGCTCTGCACTGACAGCACGGAACCTGCTTGGGATTCTCTCTCTCCCTCTCCCCTGCTCATGCTCTCTCTCTTTCTCTGTCTCAAATAAATAAATGTTTTCTTTTAAAAAAAAGGATGTCAGGGGCGCCTGGGTGGCGCAGTCAGTTAAGCGTCCGACTTCAGCCAGGTCACGATCTCGCGGTCCGTGAGTTCGAGCCCCGTGTCGGGCTCTGGGCTGATGGCTCAGAGCCTGGAGCCTGTTTCCAATTCTGTGTCTCCCTCTCTCTCTCTGCCCCTCCCCCGTTCATGCTCTGTCTCTCTCTGTCCCAAAAATAAATAAAAACGTTGAAAAAAAAAATTAAAAAAAAAAAAAAAGGATGTCATTTGAGACAACACGGATGGACCTAGAGAGTATTATGCTAAGTGAAATAAACTCAGACTAAGACAAATACCATATGATTCCACTCATAAGTAGAATCTTAAAAAAAAATTCAAATACCAATGATCATATAAAAAGCAGAATCACACCTATAAACAGAACAAACGGATGGTTGCCAGAGGGGAGGAGGTGGGGGATGGGTAAAGGGGAACTAAGGGATTCCAGTTGTGGAATAAATAAATCATAGGAATAAAAGGCACAGCATATGGAATCTAGTCATTGATACTGTAATAGTGATGTCATGGGATAGACGGTTGCTATACTTGTGGTGAGCACAGCATCATCTATAAGCTTGTCAATTCACTACAATGTACACCTGAATTTAATGGAACATTGTATGACGACCACACTCAAAAGAGTGTTACAAAAAAGGAGGGGGGAGGGGCGCCTGGGTGGCGCAGTCGGTTAAGCGTCCGACTTCAGCCAGGTCACGATCTCGCAGTCCGGGAGTTCGAGCCCCGCGTCAGGCTCTGGGCTGATGGCTCAGAGCCTGGACCCTGTTTCCGATTCTGTGTCTCCCTCTCTCTCTGCCCCTCCCCCGTTCATGCTCTGTCTCTCTCTGTCCCAAAAATAAATAAACGTTGAAAAAAAAAAAAAAAAGGAGGGGGGAGTATCCCAGGCTCCCAATTTTCTCCGCCCCCCCCCCCCATAGCAGGAGTCCTCATTCTGGTGCAGAAGGAGGTAGGACACTGCTCCCATCACATCTGCACAAGCCAGGCCTGTCTCTGAGTTCCTAACAACGTCTTAGTTCTCTTCAGTATGTCATCAGTGCTGTACCCCTGGTCACTACTGTCTTGAACGCTACTGTCCAGGTTAGGCTTTCTGAAGGTCCCAAGATTGACAGGTCGGTCGGGGACTAGCACAGAGGGAGGTGGAATGAACGGAGCACTGACCCAGGGAGTCTTCTTCTAAGCCAGTGCTAAGTACCGGAGTACTACTCTCTGAAAATGAAGGCCCGGGATGGCATCCAGGCCAAATAAGCAGGACACAGAGGGCTCAAAGAGCTGCCGTTTCTTCTCGTCCTCTCCAGCTCACACCTTCCCCAGTCTTTCTGTTACTCAAGGGCCTGCTGTCCCCAAGTCTTTTCATCTCTTTGCCTCCAAATGTCCTACTTGACCCATGCTGGTGTCTTTCTAGTTGATAGAATATACAAAATCTTTGTGCTCTTCTCACTGGGATGGTTACAATATATGGAGTGGGAGCTTTTTAATCCCCCTTAGAATTGCATTTTGTGTCCAGCATGAGGGAAGCGTTCCAGTTGTGTCAGTTTTCAGTTTGCCTTTCCAGATGTTCCACTGTCGTATCTCAGTAAAAAAACCTGTTCTTTCTCTCCTCTGCAATGACAGTTTTTTTTTTTTTAATTTTTTTTTCAACGTTTTTATTTATTTTTGGGACAGAGAGAGACAGAGCATGAACGGGGGAGGGGCAGAGAGAGAGGGAGACACAGAATCGGAAACAGGGTCCAGGCTCTGAGCCATCAGCCCAGAGCCTGATGCGGGGCTCGAACTCACGGACCGCGAGATCGTGACCTGGCTGAAGTCGGACGCTTAACCGACTGCGCCACCCAGGCGCCCCAGTGACAGTTTTAATAATATGAAGTGTATGTGTAAGTGGGTGTTGTGGGACACTATTCAGCTCTATTGGTCTATTTGTTTATAGTGGCAAATACAGCATAAAGTTTTAATTACTACAGTTGTTTTGATGTTTACTTATTTTTGACAGAGATAGACTGCAAGACTCTGGGAAGGACAAAGAGAGAGGGAGACACGGAATCCGAAGCAGGCTCCAGGTTCTGGACTGTCAGCACAGAGCCTGACTGGGGCTCTGTCCCACGAACCAGGAGCTCAGGACCTGAGCTGAAGTTGGACACTTAACCAATTGAGCCACCAGGCACCCCAATTACTACAGTTGTTTTTTAAATAATTCTCAATATCTAACAGAGTAAGTCCTCATATTTTTCTATGTTTATCAAGAGCACTTGGTCATTTGAAAGTAAAGTTAAGAATCAGGTTGTCAAGTTTTGTATACAAAAATCTATATAGTTTCTTTTGACGGGGGGGACTGGGTATTAATATACACTGTAGATTAAATATGGGGGAGAAGTAACATGTTTACTATTGAGTACTCTATGAACATGATAATCCTCTATTAGATTTTCATTAATTTCCTATATAGCAGCTGTATATGTTTCATTTTTATCATGTATTTTACATATAAATACATATATAAGTGCCAGATATTTGGTACAGTAATTTATAAGTTATAGTTTCTTAATTTCATGGTCAAACTGCTTGTCGCTGCACAGATAAAATCTATGTTTACATATTGATCTTTTACCAATACTTTTACTGATATAACAGTTTAGCTATTGTTTTCAGATACCCTTTACTATAACATATGTTCTTTTATCATGAATGAGTGATAAATTTGATAAAACACCACTCTCTAGCCATGTAGATGTGACTTTTCCTCATCTCATCTGTCCACGAGGTATGCAGCCCTGTGTTCTCTTCTGGAACATGTCCGACTGCTATTTCCTCTGCTCACACAACACCTGGATGCCAGGTCAGTTAAGCCAAGGACCGGCAACAGATGGAGGTGAGAGATCAGGGGGATGGAAGTGCCCAGAATTTTTCATCTTCTTCCTCTCTAACGCAGGGGGCTTCTCCTTCAGTGACTGTATTACCTTCCTAGCTCCAAGGTCCTTCAATAAATGTACTTTTCTCTTTGTAACCTCTGGATAATCCCTAATACAGATGACCAATTATATTGATTTTTTTTTTCATGTGAAATCCTTTCCTTCCTAGGAAAACCTTAGGTCTAGCACATATGTGTGTGCACACAAACACACTAAAAAATTCTAGGACTATAATGGAGACACTTACTGGACGTTAAAATTTTTCAAGCACTACTCCTAAAGCTCTACAGTAGTACCTGGGGGAAATAGCCCAAATAGTGCTTAGATTTGATAGAACTAAATATATTTATCAGAAAAAAATGCTTAAAATATCCAAATGACTCAAGAGTTACAAAAAGAGCAGCATATTCCACCCAGATAATTAAAAGGTAGAAAATAATGAAGAGAAATGCAGAAATGATGAAATTAGGACAGCAGAGCCAACTGATGAAAGCTGGTTCTTCGCAAATATTTCTGTAACACCTTCTGTAGGTTTTGTCAATTACAAAAAAAAGCAGCAGAAACAAGGGATATTACATAAAATTCTACAAAGTATACATGTAGAAGAGATTTACAGGCTGCAAGTAACACTATCAATACTTCTACCATTATTTCAGGATAATGAACGGTGGAAAAGGAAAACATTCTACCTAGACAATTCTTTTAGCTAACAGAAACAAAGGAATGATCGAATTAACGTCCAGCAGCCCCTAATGGATTAATCAATGAGGGTGATGCTCCTAATTGCCAACACC
This sequence comes from Lynx canadensis, assembly GCF_007474595.2. Taxonomy (NCBI): domain Eukaryota; kingdom Metazoa; phylum Chordata; class Mammalia; order Carnivora; family Felidae; genus Lynx; species Lynx canadensis. Next base: position 21,658,487 of record NC_044321.2, read on the forward strand.
ACCACGAAGGGGATCACAGACATCATGTATCTCATCGTGGAAGTGGACAGGGTCCCCTCTGGAGTAGTGTTACTAATAAACAAAGTTAGATCTGATAAGGCATCTTCCTGTTTCTACAGAGTATTGTTGATGCTGAGTGCCAGGTACACTGGGTTCACTATTCTCTGTACTGTGTTGTACATGTTTTTTGAATTTCAATGATAATCTGATTTTACTTTGAAGAGCATGACATAAAATTTAAAAATCCAAGAGAAATGGAATATTTTTCAGCGAAACATAAATGACTAAATAGGTCCATAAAGAAACAGAAAACTTAGCTAAAACGCAAGGTATCCTCAAAACGTTCCTGAGCCAGCCAAACTTGAAGTCTTCTTACACCAAATGGTGAAGGAGAAATGAGTAAAACTTTTATATGAACTTTGCCAAACCATACAAAAAAAGAAGGGAAATGACTCACCCACTCTAATGCGTTAGCTCTCCTTGATACAAAGACCATATCCAGATACACTGAACAAAGAGTGCCTGAGCTCGGCTCACTCCCAGAGACGAGTAACATAAACAACTTCATGGCATATATGTGCAGTACAGTGGTCAATAAAGAAGGAAGATGTGCCAAAAGGATGCAACGATTGTATAACATCAAAAAAATGGACCAGAATTCACTACTCTAGTGGGAGGGAAAGCATCTGACAACGTGCTGGGATAAAGAAAAAGCTTTTGATAAAAATTCGGCACAATTTCATGGTAGTAACTTTTAGTAAACTTCTAAGAATGATTTTGGATGTGAATGTATAGCAGGACACAGCCATGCACAAGAATACTAAAATAAATATGAGATGTGAATAATAAAAATAAACAGATAATAGTACCAATCTCATCTTATAACTAAAATATCCCAAGTGGGGCGCCTGGGTGGCTTAGTCAGTTAAGCATCTGACTTCGGCTCAAGTCATGATCTCCCGGTTTGTGAGTTCGAGACTTGCGTCAGGCTCTGTGCTGACACGTGGTGCTGTAGATTCTGTCTCCCTCTCTCTCAGCCCGTCCCCACCTTGCACTCTGTCTCTCTCTCAAAAATCAATAAGTGTTAAAACAACTTTTTTTAAATATCCAAAGTAATAAGCAAATGCAACATTCAAATATATAAGGATCATCAAATTGCTAGTGTGTAAAAAAAATCACTATAGCAAAATCGGAAGCCTGGTCACACAAAATCAACACCGAATTAGAACACGTAATGGACAATAAGCCATTTATAATAGCAACAGTATCTAAAATGTACTGAAGATGAAACCTCACAACACTGCAGAAGATCTTTATGGAGGCAACTAAAAAATGTACTGATAGAGTAAGAGAAAGAAAATGTCCCCGTAGAGCTGTAAAATATGTTTATTCAGGGGAAGAGAATTTCAGAAAGATATCAATTCTCCTTAAATTATTGAAGGATTTAGTGCCTTACCTGTAGCTTCCAAGATGAAAACTGATCTCGGGCTGCTATTTCCTGTGCCCAAAATCAACCCTTGGAAAAACTAAAGGAATAAACAAAACAATATCAACAATCACAGTAAAACAATACTGAGAAACCCCTGAGGGGTACTGAGTATGTATTGAACTAGTACTTGTGTGGGAGGAGGCTCTGAAGTTCAGACAGGTTTGTAGAAGACAGACTTGGTGGGAAGGGAAGGTTTGAAGTGTAGCCTTGATTTTTGCACTGTGCCCGGGATAGTGAATTTCTGCTGCTTCAGTGAATGAACCTGAGGCAGCTCCTCAGAGCCCATGTGCCAGGACCATGGGGTAATGTCAGGACGGCACCAAAGTTTGGGTTAGTTGACGTGGTATGAGTCAGTGAGTTCAGAGATCGTCCTAAAAACTACCTGAAATCTCTTCTGTTGGTGAGGACTGGGCCTTTATTTTTGTGGTCATCTGAATACACTATAAGGCACACATAAAATTAGAACACTTGAGATACAGTCTTTTAGCAAATTCCAGGTAAATAATAATTATTAACTATACTCACTGTGCTATACAGGTTTCTAGATCTTACTCATAACTGAAAGACTGTACCCTTTTATCAGATCTCCCCTCTTCTGTCACCCACCCCAGCCTCTGGTAACAACCATTCTCTATTACTATGAATTATATATATATCTGTTTCCTTTCTAGAATCCAAATATAATTGAAATCATTATAATATTTGTCTTTTGGTGTCTGGCCAGTTTCACTTACCGTAATACCCTACTGATTCATCCATGTTATTGAAAACGGCAGAATTTGTCACAACACATGCAAAAATGGTAGCTATGGAAGGTGATATGTGGAACAATCTGTGATCACCATTTCAGTGTATGCATCTATGAAAACATCACATTGTGTGTGTGTGTTAATGCATGTATATGCATACAAAATAACGTGTAAAAAACCCAAAAGTGTTAAAATAGAATACAAGTATCATAGTAATTATGCACAGGCCAGAATTGTGTCCCAGAAGCTTTCAGAAATGGCAGTGATGTCAGTCAGGAGAAGACACAGGCAGAGCTATGAGGCTAAGAAGCAACTGACTTTCTCTGTGGGGTTCTCAATACCATGGTGGGGGTGAGAGGCTTCAGTTACCAACGGGAGCAACCCCGGGACTGTGAAGAACTCGGTGCAACATCTCTAACCTCCAACACGGGACCACAGAGGACTCTGTCCTCCCGCAGCCGTCTCTGGAAGGCCGCTGGCAGCAGTAGCCAGGAGAGGTGTAGCCGCACTTCATATCCCGAGTCACAGGCAGTGATGGCATCGACCTCAAGGCAGAAGAGGGACATCGACCAGCACCCGAAAGGACTCAAGGAAAGACACCAAGAGAGGATTGAGGCAGTTCCCACACGGAACACGGGCTCCCCCAAAGGCAACACCTGGCCATCGTCAGCTCGGGGGAGCCCCAGCCATGGCCGCTAAGCTCAGACCCGCAAACGTTTCCCACTGCTGGGTGCTTAGAGGGAAACGAGACGCTTGGGCCGAGGCCCTCGGACACAGCACAGCAGAGGGAGGGTTCACAGGAGCTGCTAAGAGTCCGCCAAAGCCCGCGTGCGAGTCCTGCGGGAGGGACTCCAGCCCCCCTGCGCATCCCCCCACGCCAACCCCAGAGCCCGCCCCCTCCGCTGTCGATCTGGGGGCCAGGCCCACATGACCGGAAGTGGCCCTTCCAACTTCCTCCCGGCGCTGGGCAGTGAGGCCTGGTCGGACAGCCGCTGCCTCAGCTGAACACGAGGAGGGGGTCCCACGTCCCGTCAGGGGTCAAGGTGAGAGCAGCCCTGGCTCGACCACCGCGGGGACGTTTCCCCGACACCCCCAGCCCCGTCTCCCCTGAAAAGAGGGGCCCACGCAGACGCTGGCCCGTTCCGCCCCTGTTCCGGGGGCTGGGAGACCCCCGTCATGGCCGTTCATCCCAAGTGCCTTGGCTTACCCCGCCGGGTGTCAGGGATTGCAGGCCTCGGCCCCAGGCTGCTGGACGCTGGCGCGGCTCAGCACAGGGAGCCATCCCTCCCAGGCCCTGTGGAGGGAAGGAGGGGACCCTCGTGAGGACTGGGGGGACTCCGTACTCCGCGACAGGGGCGACGCAGCGTCCCCGCTCCTGACCTTGGCCGGCGGGGGGGGGGGGGGTAGGGTCCGGGCCCGGGCCCCGGGGACCAGAGGGAACGTGGCCTGTCCGCTCGTGTCAACCCTGCAAATGCCAGGAAAGGAAGGCCAGGCTGAGACAGCCCCGCCACGTCTAAGAAATACCAGGTGTGAGGCCGGGGGGAGCTGTGTCCCGAAGCTGCAGCCAGCAGTCAGTGGAAGGGAGGGTCCCAGGTCCTACCCGGAGCCCAAGTGGGGATTGTGCGTCATTCCCAGCACCCAAGGAACCCAGGACAGAGAAGGCCTGCCACGAGTGTTCATTCAGCACCAGGTGCCCCCTGACTCCGTGGGGGGCCGAGGCGCTCCCTCCTTTCGGCCCCGTGGGTCCCCTGGAAGATGGCGGGGTCGCCTTCAGAGCAGGAGATGGGGGTGGGGGCCTGGGTCGGGCCCACAAGTACCGTGCCGAGCCTGAATGTGACGGAGAGGGCCCCCAAACCCGGGACCCAGGGCTCTCCCGCGTCAGTTCGGAACCCCGCTGTCACCCGAGTGGCCCCCAGGCAGGGCTGTCTGCCTGGGGCCAAGGCTCCCCCCACGTGCCTCCACAGGGTTTTCGGCCGGGGGTGGGGGGGTGGGCGAGGGGGCAGGCTGACCGGGACGTCGGGAGCCCTGGGGGGTCGCACAGCGGTGCCCTCGAGGACCCTGCAGGGGAGGCCTTGGCCGAAGCCCAGGGGGACTCTCCCCGCTGAAGGCTCTCAGGACAACTCCTGCCCCCCACCCCCGCCCTTACAGGTGTCCTCGCTGCCTGCCAGCCGGGCCCAGCGTCGTCATGCCACGCCGCCAGAAGAAAAAGCTGCGCGCCGGCCAGAAACGCCACGAGGGCCAGGTTGAGGGGCAGGGTGTGGGGGGTGCTCAGGCCGCCGCCGCGGCGGCGGAGCCCCTTGGGGAGGCTTCCCCGGGGTCCCCCCGGGCGGGTGCAGCCCAGCAGCCTCAGGGTGCCCCGGCCCCCGGGTCCCCCGGCGCAGGCGCCGCAAGCCCGCCACGTGAGCAGGGCGCCGAGGGCCCGGCCGCGCCCCCCGCCCCGGGCGCCCGCAAAGACCCCCTCAGCCGCAAGGCCGAGATGCTGGTGCGGTTCCTGCTGGAGAAGCACGCCAGCAAGGAGCCCATCACGCGGGCCGCGCTGCTGAAGATCGTCAGCAGGAAGTACGAGGCGCACTGGGCCGAGATCCTCAGGCGCACCTCGGAGCGCCTGCAGCTGCTCTTCGGCCTCGAGCTCCGGGAGGGCGACGCCGGCGGCCGGGCCTACGCGCTGGTCAGCAAGCCGGGCCTGGAGGGCGACGGCGGCGACGAGGGGCCGCCCAAGAGCGGCCTGGTCCTGGCGCTGCTGGGCGTGATCTTCATGAAGGGCAACCGCGCCAGCGAGGAGGAGGTGTGGGAGTTCCTCAACGTGCTGGGCGTGTACGCGGGCCGCAGGCACCCGATCTTCGGGGAGCCCAGGAAGTTCATCACCCAAGACCTGGTGCGCCAGAAGTACCTGGAGTACCGCCACGTGCCGGGCAGCAAACCTCAGCGCTACGAGTTCCTGTGGGGCCCGAGAGCCCGCGCCCACACCAGCAAGATGGAGGTGCTGCAGGTGCTGGCCAAGATCAACGACACGGTGCCCAGCTGCTTCCCCCAGCTGTACCAGGAGGCCCTGCTGGAAGAGGCGGCGCGCGAGAGCCCCACAGACGCAGCCACGGTGGCCTCCGCCGGCGAGGCTGCGGGCCCTTCGGGAGCCGGGGAGCCGTCCCGGGCCCGGGTCGGCCGCGGCCGCCGAATCTAGCGAGGCGGGTGGGGCGGCTGCTCCTCCTGCTCGGGGCGGAAGGGGGCCCTTGACCTTCCAGGTAGTGCAGAGTCGGGGGGCTGGAGGGAAGTAAGTAGATCTAACAGTTAAGAAATCTTCAGTTGAACATTTTAAGTAGTGGGGGTCTAAGTGGCTTTGTTTTAACAAAACCTATCTTCTTTTTGATCTTCACATAATTATATTTTAGGTAAAGTTAAATACACAGATACATATTAGCTCGAGATATTTAATGTTTTTTCAAATGTTTTTCTTTTTAAGATAAAGTTTACTTTGCTTCAAGATATGAAGGTATGACCAACATTAGGCTCACATTTTTTTGCATTTCAAAAGGTTTTAAAGTCTCAGTTTTGCTATTTGTAAAGGAATTCAAATATATTCAGTATTTTGTTCAATATCCAGACAAGATGACATGGTACCAGAACAGGATTCAAGGAGATGTGAAAGAATACAACAGGAAAATAGATGAGGTCACAAAGTACATGAAAAAAAAATAAACTTTAAAATGTTTAATGTGTTCAATTATTTGTTTGCCTTGTTGTGTTTAGTCTTGGTTTTCTAGTATTAAAAGATATCTGCCCTGGAATATCATAGCTTAATAAAGAATATTTGTTGAAGAACAGTGTTTATTTTCTAGTATCTACTGGATTAATTTTAAAAAATTACTTGGGATTTGGTAATTTGGGGGTTTCAAAATAATCACATGATCACTATCAATCAGTAAAGATCCAGTATTCCCCAATAAATATGCCAAGTGCTTTACAATATATTGTGTATATTCCAACATTCCGACAAGACAGGGTTTGCCAGACTCCTTTTACAGATAAATAACTTGCAAGATATCAAGTTCATAAGGCTGGCAATTAATAGAGCTATCGATGCTCTAGGGGACATGAAATGCTTGGCCTAACAGGGGAGGCCCCATTCAGCAGAGGGGCCTAGCAGGACAATTTTCCTGCCAGGCAACTATTGGCTATTTTGGTGTTCTCTATCGTACAGTGCATCATCTCTGACATATGCTGGATCAAAGCAAACAAAAATATTACAAAGAAGTGGGTGGTATCATCTGGAACCAAAATGTTCAGAGTAATAATGGTCATTCGTAAGAGACCCAATATTTGCCCATCACTGTACTTACTGAGTGCTTCACACACATTACAGACAGTTCCAACAGTCCTGCAGGCTGGATCTTATCCAACACACTTAACAGAGGAAGAACTCAAAATATTCTCCAGTTCAGGTGGCTGATGAAGGGACAGAACAGGGAGCAGAGCCTGGTCTGATTGCTCTGGAGCCCACGCTGTGCCACTCCTCCCTCAGGGCCTCCCCCTTAGGCTCCTCTTATTCCACAATGACTCACAGGCAATAAGAAGACTTTGTAGCCAAACATCAGAAGCAGGCCTAAGGAAGGAAGGTGAGTAGGAGAATAAACCACAATTTAGGGATTGTCTGTGGGCTTCATTTACTAGGATTCTGCTCTCCCTCACCCCAGGGTTTCTTGAGAGCTGACTCGGCCCAAGGTGCAGGCTTTTGTTCAGTTCCAGCATTTTGCCACATTAGAATGTCCTCCTGGGTCATTCCTAGCGTGACCCGCTGTCCAACTCTGGAAGCTGACCTGCTGGCAGTTCTTCGCCATCTTTTTCTCTAAAGGACGTTCCCTGTGGCCAACGTAAAGCCGGTCCAGAATCACCTGCCTTCCTCCTGACTTACAACATTCCAACTTCTGGGCGCCTGGGTGGCTCAGTCAGTTGAGCCTCCGGCCTCGGCTCAAGTCAAGATCTCACAGTTTAGGAGTTGGAGCCCCGCGTCGGGCCCTATGCTGACAGCTCACAGCCTGGAGCCTGCTTCGGATTCTGTGTCTCCCTCTCTCTCTGACCCTCCCCCACTCAGGCTCTGTCTCCCTCTCTCGAAAATAAATTTAAAAAAATTAAGCAAACCAAAAAAACCCCAATCAAACCCAGAACCTCTATGATAGCCACAGAGCCTGTCATACAAAAGGTGATTATAGACAGGTTTAGACACATCCATGTAAAAGATCACTTTAGCCACTGAAGTTTAGAACCCCTGTGTCTCTTCACTACACTCTCAAAACAGGCCCTAAGTGGGCTCGTGAGTAGAGTTTGCTTTCGCACAGCTACCGGTTTGGGGATATGATCCTACAGGTAGAAAAGGTTTTTGAAAGCATCCTGATACATGCAGTATATCTTTAATGGTGTGTTATTTGAGACTGGCCTCTGAACAAATGCACTGATGAGCGAGCTTAACTAAGTGGTCAATAACCAAAGCCACCCTCGCAATTTGGGCATGAGGAGAGACCATGGATTTCACTATGCAGCAAACACCTACCATGGCAGAATTCGTCAGAACCCAGAGTGTATCTAGGAGAGGAAAATGGTTTCCTGGTAGACTGAACAGCACAGATTAAAATAATCCGTCCTCCTTCTGCTGCCTCTTATCTCACTGCTCGCCCCAGAGGAATATCCTGGTTTTCCCTTGTGCCTAACAGCACTTGTAAAGTGTTCGGCACATTCAGTCATGCTGAGGGTTGCCCAGACTCACAAGTTAAGGTTTTGACCAAACGTCAATGAAAAGAGAACATTCTTTTCCTATTGAGAATCCGGAACTTACGGTTAGTCCAGAAAGAAGCATTTGAGAGAGGGTGGTCCTTCCCTGCTGAAGCTTTACAGGATCCTCTTGATAACGTGATGTGATCTTGTACTGTGAATTCCAAGGCAGATTTAGCCTCGCCAGAAACTCCACCAGGAATGGAGGGGGTTGGTCTCATAATAAATTCTAATAACTGCTCCTTTACAGGATAGCTACTATGTAAGCTTATGGGAGAGACTACAACCACTCAACCACAGGTGTTTTGCCCTCCTCTTTGGCACACTGGTAGGCTACACTGCCCAGTTCACTTGTACTTAGGGTCACATGACTACGCTTGCCACTGAGATGTAACTAGAAGCATTTTTTGTCACTGCCTGGTCTAGACATTTGACAGACAGTATCCCACCTCCACACTCTGTTCTTCCCCTCTAGGGCAAACGCTAAGATTCTCTATTTAGATGATGGAAGGAGCCTGAATCCCTGGGTCAGGTGATAGTACAAAGCCCCTTCCAACCCACATCCAGAAAGGAGCCTTCATTCCATTAAGCCATTCAGATTTCATGTGTGTCTGTCACACCAGCTAGCGGTTACTTTAACACACAGCTGCTATTTCTGTTAGGCTTGTTTAAATATCTCAATTACCAAGATAACAGTGCATAGGTTCTTGCAGCAAAATAATACAAACAATAAAGAGAAATCACAATTGCCTGCTTTACATCATGCCTAGTAAATTCAGCAACATCCTCCATGGTGAATAAAATTAGCCTGTAGCAGCTACTATTCTAAAAATGATCGTATGATCCTTTTGCCCTCCCAGGACTTTTTTTTTTTTTTCTTCCGAGAGAGCATGCACAGGCATGAGTGGGGAAGGGGCACAGGGGGAGGGGGAGAGAGGGAGAGAGAGAATGAGAATCTTAAGCAGGCTCCATGCTCAGTGTGGAACCCGATGTGGGGCTCCATCACGTGACCCTGGGATCACAACCCAAGCTGAAACCAAGAGATGGACGCTTACCCAAGTCAGCCATCTAGGCGCCCCTATTTATTTTGTAACTGGAAGTTTGTACCTCTTGAACACCTTTACCACCACTTCTGGCCTCTGCAACCACCAGTCTGTCCTCCGTATGTATTCATTTGGGACCGTTTTCGTGGTGGAGTTGTTTTCTTTAATGATTCTCACATGTAAGTGAGATCATATGATATTTGTCTTTCTCCGAATTATTTCATGTAGTGTAATGCCCTCAAGGACTATCCGTGTTGTTGCAAACGACAAGATTTCCTTTATTTTATGAGTGTATAATATTTTACATATATTACATTGTATTTATCCATTCATCCGTCAGTGAACACTTAGGTGGCTTCCATGTCTCAGTTATTGAACATGGGAGTCCAGAGAACATTTTGAGTTAATGTTTTCATTTCCTTTAGATATGTAGATGTACTATAAAAATATACTGTGATTTTAACATACACTTATCTTTACTTCTGTCATTCGTGCAAAAATGTGTGTTTTTATCTCAGACATTGCACTCAGTACCACAAAGTTCATTTGTGTTTCTCTTTATCTTACGTGTCTCTATTTAACATGTTGTATTTGTACTCTTGTTTCTCAGAAAAAATGGAATATAGTTATGACTCTTCTGATGTCACTGTCTACTCTTTCTTTTTTTTTTTTTAATTTTTTTTTAACGTTTATTTATTTTTGAGACAGAGAGAGACAGAGCATGAACGGGGGAGGGGCAGAGAGAGAGGGAGACACAGAATCGGAAGCAGGCTCCAGGCTCCGAGCCATCAGCCCAGAGCCCGACGCGGGGCTCGAACTCACGGACTCACGGACCGTGAGATCGTGACCTGAGCTGAAGTCGGACGCTTAACCGACTGAGCCACCCAGGCGCCCCACTGTCTACTCTTTCTATTAGCCATATAGTTTCTGGATAAATGTTGAGGGATTAGTTTTTATTCTCACTAGTGGACATATTCCCGGCTTTTTTGCATGCCTGGCACTTTCTGACTGGATGCCAAACATGGTGAATTTGGCCTTGTTCACACTTATCAAGCACAAGTGTGCTGAATATTGTTTTGTCAATACCTACATATTCTAGAACTTTATTCTGTAACTCAGGTAAGTTTCTTAGAAACACTCATATCTTTTCCATTTTTGCTCTAAAGGTTAGGTACTTTCAAAGCAACATAAATCTACGACTAATCCTGCTTTATGACAGAAACAACTCTCTATGTCCTCTCTCTGATGCCCTGGGCGTGATACAGTTTTCCCTTCTGACTTGTGGGAGCAGGAAGTAGCCCATGTGGACTCGGAAATTCTTTTTCTGTGTAGCTCTCTCACTCTGGTACTTTGTCCTGTGAACTCTAGCCTCCTGGTTCTCCCCTGACCCTCAGTCTCTTCTTCTCAACTCCTGAACTGCCAGGTTTTCACTTGAACTGCCAGTCTGTGCGCTATGGGCTCGAGGCAGCAAGCTGGCGCAATTCTAGGCTCACCTTCTTTCTTTTCAATCTCTTGGGAGTCACTGTCTTTCCTGGCCTGATGGCCATGGTATTGAAAATGGTTGTCATATACATTTTGGCACTTTTTCCTGTTTTCTTGGTTGTTTCTGGCAGGTGGCCAGATCCATCTCCTAGTATTTCATCTTCTCCAAAAACATAAGTAGTATAGTCCAAATTTAAAAACTACATTTGTGTGACAAACAAGTGCCTTCAAACTCCAAGCCATCAACATTTAAAACACATTAGAATAGGGGCACCTGGGTGGCTCAGTCGGTTGGGCGTCCGACTTCGGCTCAGGTCACTATCTCGCGGTCCATGAGTTCGAGCCACGCGTCGGGCTCTGTGCTGACAGCTCAGAGCCTGGAGCCTGCTTCGGATTCTGTGTCTCCCTCTCTCTCTGACCCTCCCCCGTTCATGCTCTGTCTCTCTCTGTCTCAAAAATAAAAATAAACATTAAAAAAAATTAAAAAAAAATAAAACACATTAGAATAAAATTTGAATAGAAAGACTGTGGAACACACGCCCGTGTCTGTGTGTGTGTGTGTGTGTGTGTGTGTGTGTATTCATAGAGACACATTTACATACATATAACTAGTAGAGTATAAACATTAAACATGCATGGCAAAATAAAAAAAATGTTCCTCTCCTTCTGTGGAAAGGTACATGATTACTGTATTATTTATGGCTTCCATATTTTCCAACACTGATAAAACACACATGCATTTCCGTTATGTTTATAAAATACTATTAAATATTCAAAATATGATTTATATACCGACATTAGTCAGGGTTCTCCAGAGAAACTGAACCAATAGGAAGTGTGTGTATGTGTGTGTGTATGTATATACATCTCTGTGTATCTATCTATGCATCTATGTATCTATCGGGTTTTATTATAAGTAATTGGCTCACGTGATTATGGAGGCCGGCAAGTGCCAAGATCTGCAGGAGGAGTCAACAAGCCAGAGACCCAGGGTCGCAGAAGGTGCAGTTCCAGTGTAAAGACCACCAGACGGAGCCCCGGAAGAGCTGACATTTCAGTTCGAGTCTAAAGATGAGAAAAAACCAATGCCCCATCTCAGAAACATCAGGCAGGAGGAATTCTCTTTCATACTTTGTTCTATTCAGGCCTTCAAGTGATTCTATGAGGAGTACCCTCATTAGGAAGGACAATCTGCTTTACTCAGTCAACAAATTTTAATGTTAATCTCATCCCACAATGCTCTCACAAAAGCACCCAGAATCATGTTTGACCACGGCACGCCATGGCCCAGGTAAACCGAAACATACATCTAACCATCACGACACCAAAACTAAACACGCGTTCTCTGATGTAACCTTTCAATAATTAGGAAAAAAGTTAAAATCCAAGTATTAGGCTATGTCCATTCAAACAACTTAACAGACTCCCTCCAGAAAGTTTTAAGTTATATCTCAGAAGCAGAAATTATATATGTATCTTACACAAATCTTCCCGGACATGATCGGATTCAGTTACTATTTTCAGTATTTACAGGAATGACTGTATACAACTAACAGGGCAACAACAAATAACATTGATTGCTTTCAGTATTACACATGTTGTGTTTCTATCTTTGTTATCCAGGCTTATATAAAGAAATTGTGCTATTTAAAAACACGTAATATTTTCAGTGCTGCCATCAATTCCAAGAAGTAACTGAAAAATGTACTTACTTTTTTGCTTAGAGACTTTCATGAGAACAATGTCAGTAAAGTATATTTTCCATCACAGACTATTATTTAAGACGATGCTTCCTAAGTTAACATGTGCGTATCTTTCACAAAGTAAACACCATGTAAAGAGAAGTGAGATTCATGACTTACTTGACTCTTCTCCTCTACTTTCAATGTTGTCACCTTCTGAGTGGTTAGTTACACACCACATACCTGCTCTGGTTGTGACATTCTTCTGCTACAAAGTTTGCATTCAAAAATTGTCCTGGTAACAAAGGCATTAATGATTTTTTTCACATTGATATAATTTCATATTATTTTATGCCTAAGTTTCTCCCCATTGTACTATGTGCTCCATGTTATTTTCTTTTCCTTTATTAAAGAATTATATTCTCTCTTCTCCAGTGAACATGTTTTATTTCCTAGCTTTTGAACCATGGCTTTCTTCCCAGAACTCATCAATTCCTAAGTTTTACGGCATGCTTTTGATCCAAAGGTGACTCTGCAGATTTTCCATTACACGAGGCATATAAATACCAGTTTACTGTGCAATTCTCATACTATTTTACTTTTTCTTTTTAAAACTTTGCCTGTATTCTCTAAAAACGGCAAAAAAGAATGAAGAGACACCAGTATTTTCCGTAATACCATTATATATTTAAACCAGCTTCTCATAATTGCAAATGAAACTCTTCCTTCTCTTTCCAATTTATCATCTTGTTTCTTTAGTATGCCTTTGCTGCAGATCTAAATATGTTGCCCATTCTCACTTTTAAAAAAAAGTTTATTTATTTATCTTGAGAGAGACAGAGCGTGTGTGTGTGTGTGTGTGTGAGCCAGGGAGGGGCAGAGAAAGAGAGAAAGGGAGAGAGAATCCCAAGAAGGCTCCACACTGCCAGCGCAGAGCCCAGTGATGGCTCGAACTCACAAACCATGAAATCGTGACTCGAACTCACGAACCCTGAGATCATGACCTTAGCCAAAATCAAGCATTGGATGCTTAACCGAATAAGCCACCCAGGCAACCCACCCCTTTCTTTCTTTTACGTAGTTACACATTCCTAGTGGATCATATAGCAGTTATTATTTTACATGATTATAACATACGTTCTGTCATTTTTGCCCTCCTTGTAACTTCTGTGTTATATAGTCCTTGTTGAACATGGGGAGAATCCTTACTTTTGCCGTACGGAAAATAACGTCTGTTCAATATTCTGTTTTGTCAATTTCTCAGACTGACTTTAGATTTTCAGATTCCATGTCCCCGAAAACCCATCTCTCACAAAGTTCCTAACTCATCTTCATTTTATTCTGATTTGAACATCAAGGTATGACAATCCTCCTCCTATCTAAAACTGCATCTTTTACATCTGTATTCCTCTAAAAAAATGTTTCTATGTCATTTTATTACACATTTTAATTTTCCTTTGTAACACTGCTTGATTTATTCATCAATATAATTCAGTCCTATTAGTCCCAGGAACAATTTAAGGATGTAACAATTCACATAAATTGTCAAACTGACAAAATCGCGAGATCATGACTCGAGGTGAAATCAAGAATCAGACACCTAACCAAATGAGCCACCCAGGCACCCCTACATTTTTTTAATGAGAAATGCCAAGCTGAATTCAACAAGGAGGCAGTACATAAAATGTTCATTATGTACCCCTGTTTGTTCGGGTCCTAGGTTTGGTCCTATCCTTTCTAATATCCGATGTGAAAAGGAGATAAAAAAATATTTATTAGTAATTTCTAAGGCCCATAAAACGATAATTCAAATCATTATCTGGTACAGCTCTTTTTAATCCTACCAAAGTGAAGGAAAGAGAAACAGAAAAAGAGAGAGATCCATTTCCCTTGGTTCCTTAAACATACGAGGAGGAGACCCATAGGGACACGTACACCGCTCTGGCCTCCTCCTCCCAGGGAGTGCAGCAAGCCTCCCGGCTCTCCCCCAGAAGCACGGCTCACACCCACCGGTGGCTTCGGTGGCTCAGAGGAACGCACGGACTGTGTACCTTACCAGCCAGTCTGTCTCCCAAGTGACATTCCTCCCACTCTGCCGAGGTTTTGAGGAGACTCTCCTCATCTCCTAGGCTCCCCTGCCTTCACTTTTCTTTTGCCTGTATCCTCCCACGTTGGCCCCATCCTTCCTCCTGTGGGAGAGCTCTTCCTGACAAGTGTCCTGACGGGACACAATCCTTCCTGCCCTACAGTTTCCTAAATGAGGGCACTTAGGCTAGCTTCATCTTTCTTGTGTCCAGAAGGAGGAAATGCATCCCAGAAAAAGGTTATGTGGCTGTGGAAAAAGGAGATGTAAAACCCCGTCTGTGTTACGGTAATGGCCGTGACTTTATGAAGTAGATAGTTAAGAAAACGGATTCTAAAGCATCCACACAGGCTTCACAGGATCTACTGTAAAATGTAAATCCTCTTTCCCTGTTTGAGGTGTCACTGCTGAGTGCAGAGATCTCTTGAGGGACTAAGAATGTGGCATCCAAGGCTGGCGACACCAACACGGTAAGAGTGCTGCTCCAGAAAAGGTACAGGTGGTAAGTTTGTCTCTATTTTTCTCTACATTTTTAAAAATGTTTATTTATTTTTGAGAGAGCGAGACACAGAGTGCGAGCAGGGGAGGGGCAGAGAGAGAGAGACACACACACACAGAATCCGAAGAAGGCTCCAGGCTCTGAGCTGTCAGCACAGAGGCTGACATGGGGCTTGAACTCACGAAAGTGAGTTCATGACCTGAGCCAAGGTCGGTCGCTTAACCAACGGAGCCACCCAGGGTCCCCCCTCCTTTTTTTTTTTTTTTTTGGAAGTTGGTATATTCTGCCTTTAGCAGATACTCTAATTTTTTACCTTTCCCACCTCTTGAAGCTCAGGGATGATTCCCTGCCTCTCTTTCTATGTTAACACACACAATGTTATCATATCCGGCTGCCTTTGTGGGGCTCTGCATTTTGCTTTGAATCAGTGGCTCCATCACAAGCATATTCTCATCAGGTGGCCAGTTAATTGCACTGAGGCCTGTAAATGTCGTCCTGTGAGGGGAGAACTGGACACTGGTGGACACCAGTCAGTGTACCGTGAGTTACAGCCCTTGTACTTTAAACCTTTTGGATAAAATCATTTTAGCCTCGCCAAGAAGTTGTAAAAATAGTACAAACCGAGTTCTCGGGGCACCCGGGTAGCTCAGTTGGTTAAGTGTCTGACTCTTGATTTCAGCTCAGATCACGATCCCAGGGTCATGGGGGTCATGGGATTGAGCCCTGTGTCGGGGTCCACGCTGAGAGTAGAGCCTGCTTAGGATTCTGTCTCTGTCTGCTCCTCTCCCCTACCTGCGCTCTCTTAAATACATACATACATACATAAGTTCCTTTTCCCCAGCTTTAGCCTGATATATGAGTTTACGTAGAGTCGTACATTTATCAAGGCCCTGAATGGGGCATCTAGCCAGTCAGTGAATAGATCGTGCCACTCTTGACCTTGGGGTTGTGAGTTTGAGCCCCATGTTAGGTGCAGAGATTACTTAAAAAAAGACTTAGAAAATAACATTGCTGCCCAAGATTATTAACTAAATTGTAATCTAATTCAGATTGCCAATTTTAACATGCACCTATTTGACAGGGGAGGAGAGTTCCCTAAGTTTTTTTTCCACATGTATTTTTCATTTTTTTTTAATGCTTACTTTTGAGAGAGACAGAGTGCAAGAAGGAGAGGGGCATAGAGGGAGACACAGAATCCGAAACAGGCTCCAGGCTCTGAGCCATCAACATAGAGCACGATGCGGTGCTCAAACTCTCGAACCATGAGATCATGACCTGAACTGAAATTGCACGCTTAAGTGACTGAGCCACCCAGGTGCCTGCCACTCGCATGTATCGATTCATATAACCACTACCACAATCAGGATGCAGAACTGCTCTCCCACCATATAAAATGTCTCCAACACTCTCCATTTGAAGTCTTGCCTTTCCCCAGACCTTAAAACCTGACAACCATGGATCTGTTCTCCATCACTACAGTTTTGCCATTTTGAGAAGATTCCATAAATGGGATTTTACAGTATGTAAGATTTCATATTCAGGTCGCATTTTTTGCTCAGCAGAATAGTCCCAAGATCCATTCAGGATGTTTCATGTATCATTGATTGGTTCTCTTTTTAATGCTAAGGATTCCATTGTATGGATGTACTTCAGTCTTTTATACATTCACCAATTGAAGGATAGTTGGGTTATCTTAAATCCTGGGCAGCTACAAATAAAGCTGCTATGTACATTTGTCTGGGATGCTTTGGCATTTCTTTTCTTTAAATTCCTAGGAAAAGTCTGCTTGATCGTACGGTAAGAGTGTATTTGACTACAAAAAAACTGACAAATTGATTTGTAGAGATCCTGGATCATTTTACTCTCTCA
The DNA here is from genome assembly GCF_007474595.2 of Lynx canadensis. Lineage (NCBI taxonomy): Eukaryota > Metazoa > Chordata > Mammalia > Carnivora > Felidae > Lynx > Lynx canadensis. Next base: position 21,675,143 of record NC_044321.2, read on the forward strand.
CCATCCATGGACGAGAAATCCAACTGGTTGCAATCCTCACTACTGCTTGGTATTTTCGGGGGTTTCTACTTTCACTGTTATAGTAGGCGTGTCGCTGCAGGTCAGTGTTGCGTGAATTCATATTTCCTTAATGGACACTCAGGGTGAACATATCAGCATGAGCCTGTTTTCCATTCACAGGTCCTCTTTTGTGAAATGTTTTCAAGTTCCACACACATTTTCTAATTGGACTCTTTTTTTATTATTGCCATTTGACATATTCTTTCTTGTTTCGTCTGGGTACAAGTCTTTTGTCAGGTGATTTGCAAACATGCGCAAATCTTCTTGTTTATGGTTTTTGTTACCTGTCTTTATTTTTTTTAAGTAAGTTTATTTATTTTGAGAGAGATAGAGCATGGGAGGAGCAAAGAGAGGAGGAGGAGGAGGAGAAGGAGGAGGAGGAGGAGGAGGAGGAGGAGAGAGAATCCCAATCAGGCTCCACACTGTCAGCACAGAGCCTGATATGAGGCTCAAACACATGAACCGTGAGATCAAGACATGAGCCAAAATCAAGAGTCAGACGCTTAACTGACCAATCCCCCCAGGTGTCCCTGTTACCTGTTTTTAAGTGCCTCTTGTAAAGCAAAAGGTTTTACTTTTTTTTTTCTTTTTTTTTTAAATTTTTTTTTTCAACGTTTATTTATTCTTGGGACAGAGAGAGACAGAGCATGAACGGGGGAGGGGCAGAGAGAGAGGGAGACACAGAATCGGAAACAGGCTCCAGGCTCTGAGCCATCAGCCCAGAGCCCAACACGGGGCTCGAACTCACGGACCACGAGATCGTGACCTGGCTGAAGTCGGACGCTTAACCGACTGCGCCACCCAGGCGCCCCAAAGGGTTTTACTTTTGATGAAGTACAAGTGATCAAAGCCTTCTTTAGGGATCTAAAGTTAGGTGCAAAAACACTTGACGGTGGGGCGGAGGGGCATGCCGTACGCTGTGCTTGCTCTGAGCCTGCAACAGAAGGTAGAGGATAAGATCAGATCAAGAAAAGGTTTTAAAGCAAAAATGAACTATTGGGACCTCATGAAGATAAAAGGCTTCTGCACAGCAAAGGAGACAATCAACAAAATTAAAAGGCAACCGACGGAATGGGGAAAGATATTTGCAAATGACGTATCAGACGAAGGGCTAGTATCCAAAATCTATAAAGAACTCACCAAACTCCACACCCAAAAAACAAATAATCCAGTGAAGAAATGGGCAGAAGACATGACATCCAGATGGCCAACAGGCACATGAAAAGATGCTCGACGTCACTCCTCATCAGGGAAATAGAAATCATAACCACACTGAGATACCACCTCATGCCAGTCAGAGTGGCCAAAATGAACAAATCAGGAGACTACAGATGCCGGAGAGGATGTAGAGAAACGGGAACCCTCTTGCACCGTTGGTGGGAATGCAAACTGGTGCAGCTGCTCTGGAAAACAGTGTGGAGGTTCCTCCAAAAATTAAGAATAGACCTACCCTATGACCCAGCAGTAGCAATGCTAGGAATTTACCCAAGGGATACAGGAGTGCTGAGGCACAGGGGCACCTGTACCCCAATGTGTATAGCAGCACTTTCAACAAGAGCCAAATTATGGAAAGAGCCTACATGTCCATCAACTGACGAATGGATAAAGACATTGTGGTTTATATACACAATGGAATACTACGTGGCAAGGAGAAAGAACGAAATATGGCCCTTTGCAGCAACGTGGATGGAATTGGAGAGTGTTATGCTAAGTGAAGTAAGTCACACAGGGAAAGACAGATACCATATGTTTTCACTCTTATGTGGATCCTGAGAAACTTAACAGAAGACCATGGGGGCGGGGGAGGGGAAAAAAAAGTTAGAAAGGGAGGGAGCCAAATCATAAGAGACTCTTAAAAACTGAGAATAAACTGAGGGTTGATAGGGGGTAGGGGAGAGGGGAAAGTGGATGCTGGGCATGGAGGAGGGCACCTGTTGGGATGATCACTGGGTGTTGTATGGAAACCAATTTGACAATAAATTTCATATTTCAAAAACAAGGTTTTAAAGTTCTGCTCTCTCTTCTTCCCAGTGAGCCTTGGAACACTGAATTTCCACTACACTAATGACGTAGCATTCTAGCATTTCATGCTATACTAAAGCAATCAGAGACAGCACCTCAGCCTGTACATACCATGGATTCAGGTAGTGGAGACCCTCTGACTCCAGAGAATATAACAAACACCTGAAGACTCTTTAGGAGCACCTGGGTGGCTCAGTTGGTCAGGAGTCCGACTTCAGCTCAGGTCATGACCTCACAGTTTGTGAGTTCAAGCCCCACCACATTGGGCTCTGCACTGGCAGCATGGAGCCTGCTTCAGATCCTCTGTCTCTGCCTCTTCCCAGTTTGTGTGCTCGCTCGCTCTCTCTCTCCAAAATAAATGAACATTAAAAAAATAACATCTGGGGCGCCTGGGTGGCGCAGTCGGTTAAGCGTCCGACTTCAGCCAGGTCACGATCTCGCGGTCCGTGAGTTCGAGCCCCGCGTCAGGCTCTGGGCTGATGGCTCGGAGCCTGGAGCCGGTTTCCGATTCTGTGTCTCCCTCTCTCTCTGCCCCTCCCCCATTCATGCTCTGTCTCTCTCTGTCCCAATAATAAATAAACGTTGAAAAAAAAAATTTTTTTTAAAATAACATCTGAGAACTCTTTAAATACCAAAATTTTTAATTATCATTTCAATAAAGTATAAAGAATGGATGAAAAACAGAATAGTTATTATCACAGGGAATCACATGGTAAGACTAAATAGTTTTTCGTGGAATTTTTGAGATGATGTCTACGTATATAGGAACACAAAATCCCTCACATACATAGTTGGCAGATTTTCTTAGTATTCTGTATATAACTTACTATAATTGAGGGTCAAACAAAGCCACTGTGCTTGACATTGCAACGCTAAACAATGTCAAAGCATCAAGAGCTCACAGAATCATCTGGTTTGGCACTTTTCCTTTATAAAGGAAGTTTTTTTTTAGACAGAGGATATGTAGAGAGACCAAGTCTGGTGGCTGAAGAGAAGGGACAGGTAACCCTGTTTATTTTCTGACAGCCTGCTATGGCCTGAATGTTTGTGTCACCTCCAACATTCCTACGTTGAAACCTATGTGATTAGGTCACGAGGGAGGAGCTCTAGTGAAAATACGCCAGATGGGGCGCCTGGGTGGCGCAGTCGGTTAAGCGTCCGACTTCAGCCAGGTCACGATCTCGCGGTCCATGAGTTCGAGCCCCGCGTCAGGCTGTGGGCTGACGGCTCGGAGCCTGGAGCCTGTTTCCGATTCTGTGTCTCCCTCTCTCTCTGCCCCTCCCCCGTTCATGCTCTGTCGCTCTGTCCCAAAAATAAATAAACGTTGGAAAAAAAAAAATTTAAGAAAAGGCGCCAGAGAGATCCCTCACCATGTGAAGATGCAGTGAGAAGTCAGCAGTCCGCAATCCAGAAGATAGCCTTCACCAAGCCACCCATACTGTCATCCTGACCCTAGACACCCACCCTTCAGACCTGAAAAGTTTCTGTTGTTTATAAGCTACCCAGTCTGGTATATTATTATAGCAGCCCGAATGGACTAGGACACAGCCTGTCACCTGTCCTGGGCACTATGCCTTTTGTTGCAGGTTCTTCATCTCTAGCCTGGGATCCTACCTATTATTTACAAAGGGTCCACTTGAGCAAAATCTCAGAGCTTGTAGAGAGTTGTAGTCAAGGAGCAGTAATCACATATGAGGATCTGCATGATGGAGGACTAAAGTGACCACAAACCTCAGAGCATAGGGACACCTGGGTGGCCCAGTTGGTTAAGCACCCAACTCTTGGTTGTGGCTCAGAGGTCATGGTTTGTAGGGGTGAGCCCCACATCTGGCTCTGCACTGACAGTGCAGAGCCTGCTTGGGATTCTATCTCCCTTTCTCTGCACCTTCCCTGCTCTCTCGCTCTCTCTCTCCAAATAAATAAATAAACGTTTAAACAAAACACAACAAAACACCTCAGAGCATAAGCACTACTACATCCCTGCCTCTGCTTTCAGAGGCCAGCTGTACTCAGCTTTCGCTGAGGTGGTACTCAGGATCTGGAGGGACGTCAGGGCGCGGCAGTAAGACAAGAAGCATCATCCATTTCCTCCGCCCCTCTTTTCTGGGTATTGCCACAAGTTGCCTGCCATTAGGAAAGAGAGCAATCTCCAGGCCTCTGACATTCCCGCAACCACCACCCACAGGACCGCTGATGCGTCACGTAGCAGAAGTGAAAATGATATGAAGCACTTCATAAGCCCCATCTGCCACAGAGAACTCACGCAGAGACCCTTAAACCAAGAAGTCAGCTTAGGTGATTCAGTTCCTTTTGCTCATATATAAAATTAAAGAGCCCATCCCAGAAAGCACACATGCTGAAAAAAGGCTGACAAAAAGCACAGGGACCATTTTCCCGGGATCCCCTGGAGAGCCTCCGATGCATGGTGTTGGTCTTTGCCCTTGACTTGAAGGATTCTGACCCAAGTAAGCGATGCCCTTGTTAGCACAGTGGATTTCACCCGTGATGGGAATTAGAGTGCTACCAGGGGTTGCCAAAGGCTGGTCTCCTGATGACCTTCCTAGGCATGACCTTTGTGAAGAGCAACTGCACCAATGAGGAGAGATCTGAGAATTCCTGAATATTATGTAGATATATGCTTGGAGAAAGCCCTTCATCTGCAGAGAAGCCAGAAAACTCATGACTAGACATTTGGTACAAGAAAGAAACTTGGAGGTTCAAGCATGCTCCTGATAGTGATCCCACATGCTGTGAATTCCTGTGGGGCCCAAGAGCTCAAAGAAACCAGCAAGATGAAAGCCCTGAAATCTCTGACCAAAGACAATGATATGGTTCCATTTCTGCTACGCCAATATCAACTGTTTGGGAGATGGGGAAGGAAGAGCCTGAGCCAGAGCTGCCGATGGTACTGCCAGGGCTCGGGCAGGGCCCAGGGTCATGGCCAGAAGCTTTTCTACCCCTACTGAAGTCTTGAGGCAGGTTCTTCGCTTCCTGATTGAATAGGTCCTTCCACCTCCGACGTAGAGAAGGACTGCTGTCGGGCAGGAGGGAACACATAGATCACCATCATACTCCTGGTTTACTGGGTAACTTGGAGGGTTTTCTGCCTTCTTTCCACCCTTCCTTCCTTCCTTCCTTTTATTCTTCCTTTCTATCCTTCTTTCTTCCCACTTAGTTTCTCAACATTGTTCCTTTCAACAGAAAATTTATCCAGCTTCAGAATGTAAGCTTATGAATCACTACTTTGACCACACATTTACCATTGTGCATCAAGTTGAGGAGTAGGAGCTATGCTGTTTTGTATAACAAACTGGTAAATTTTCCATCTTATTTGGTGATTTAAACAGAATAATATGGCAATTGAGCAACTGCTTCTTTGGAAATATGAACGAACCGAACAGTAAAACTGTCATGCTAAAGAAACAGAGAGAAAGCAAAAAATGAATGCTCAACTCTTGAATTCCCTAAACATTCAGTTTGTTCTGAAAATTTAAACATACACATACCCACACACACACACACACACACACACACACAGACTGACTCAGCTTATTCAAGAATGCAGGAGAAATTAAATTTCACTAAATTAGATAATATGTTCATCGACTCGTTCATTCCCTCACCGTTAAGGGAATACCTGCTTTTTTGGAAAACACCACGCTATTTCTGGGGATGCTAGGATTTCTGTGATAAGAGCAAGTGGAAATTGGTGGGGTATTATGGGAGTGCACAAGGATAATTTAAAAGAAGAAAATAGAAGGTGGGAACATAAGCAAGAGCAATTAAGAGTAAATTTCCTGAGATAAGTCTGCTCAGGAGTTCAGTAACTGCCATTCTCCAGTTACTGCAGTTCAAGTTTCACCCTGTGGTCCAACAGGTAAAGGCTATGGGAGTGGTGGACTGGTGCCAAAACCTCAAATGGTGTGTCTCTGAGGTGAGAGACGAAAGCAAAGTAGCTCTTAGCAGTTACACATGATTCCCTGAGAAACTGGGAGAATGTTTCAATTGGAGCATTGTGGGTAGGCATTGTGTACCTGTCCCACCGCCTGTCAGAACCATGTGCAAAGTTTAAGTGTGGACTTCAGCTCAGGTCATGATCTTGCGGCCCTTGAGTCTGAGCCCTGCGTCGGGCTCTGTGCTCACGGCTCAGAGTCTGGAGCCTGTTTCGGATTCTGTGTCTCCCTCTCTCTCTGCCCCTCCCTCATTTGTGCACTCTCTCAAAATAAATAAAAAAACACTAAAAAATGTAAGCTTGGAATTTGGAGGTGATGTCCTTGGATCAGGCCTTTGAGGATCTTAGAAGGGTGAGAAGTATTTGGTATCAGGAAGGGACATGAAACAATGGGGCCTACCGGGCAGATTGTGGCAGAAAGAACTGTTCAGGGGGCCCGTGATTCCCTGCCTCCTCGTAGCCATGCATTTGGGTACTCATACCCTGGTATCTGAGGAAGAGATTCTGACAAAAGCGTTAGGATGTCACTCTCATAATCACATTAAGTTACATGTCAAAGGTATGACAACACTCGTCTGATAACAGACATTGCATAAGACAGCACTTTACTATCAGATATGCTCTTGCTATCTTGCTTGCCTTGAAGAAGAAATCTGCCATGTTTCAAAAGGCCTGTGGAGAAAGCAAAGTGGCAGGATTGCAGGCTAGGTTTAGGTACTGAGGTTAGTCTCCATATAATAGTCGGCCAAAACAACAACAAAAAAAAGCCCTCTAAGTCCCAAAGATGAAAGGAAATTAATTCTGGCCAACAAAATGAGCTTGAGAGTGGATTTTTCGTGGTCACCTGCCATTTCCAGTCTAACATGCAAGGAAGTCACTTGGTCACACCCCTCCTCCCAAGAGGAAAACCTATGAACAAAGTGAATATTGGCAACTCATCTTAGATCCATCAGAGAACTGAGGTCACAAGGCTAATGGCTGTCCCCACCAAAGTGGAGAGAGAGACCAGTTGAAACAGAATCACAGCTCACAGGAGCCTAAGTCCAGGAGCAGAAAGCAGTACTGGAGCTGGTACCAGGAACGGAACACTTAAAGTGTATTTCACAAACTGCTGGAGACTCGCTGGAGACTAGCCTCGAGTTAAAAACTCTAGGCACGTATGGGGTGCCTGGGTGGCTCGGTCGGTTAAGCGTCTGTCTTTGGCTCAGGTCACGACCTCACAGTTTGACTTTGGCTCAGGACATGACCTCATGGTTCCTGAGTTCGAGCCTCACATCAGGCTCTGTGGTGACAGCTCGGAGCCTGGAGCCTGCTTCGGATTCTGTGTCTCCCTCTCTCTCTGCACCTCTCCCGCTCACACTCTTTCTCTCTCTCAAAAAATAAATAAACATTAAAAAATTAAAGAAAAAAAGCTCTACGTGGGCCTAGTCTAATAGGGACCCCTGAACTTTTCTAAGTTTTACTTCTAGGAGCCCTAGCAGGTTCTTAGAGTGACAAGAAAAGTCAGGTAAAAATGTCACTGTACTTCCAGCAGGGGAAAGGAACAAGTAGTCATCCTCAAGACTGCCCAAAGCCTTCATAAGAAGGCTTGCCTACAGAGAAATTATTACCAGAGCCTAATCGAGTAGAGTTTTATCCAGAGCCTTAACCATCTAGGGGAGAGGAAATGCCAACCCTAGCCCCTCTAGCCTTCCAAGAGGAGGAAGGGAAATACCAGAAATAGGCCCTCTTCACTTCCAGTTTCATTGAAGGACTGAAAAAACTGAGAAGCACTTGTGAAGTCACAGCCCAGGGGCACAGGCTCACGACAGAACTGAGAATGAATCATCAGATCATGGAACACTCCCCCATGTTCCAGACATTACTACCACATCAGCACAGCTCCTATATAGTCAAAAAGGAATGCAAGGGAAATAATTGTACATGTCCCATCTTCTTTAAGAAAAACAGAGGTGATAAGGGACGCCTGGGTGGCTCGGTCCGTTAAGCCTCTGACTCTTGGTTTCGGCTCAGGTCATGATCTCGTGGTTTCATCGTTCGAGCCCTGGGTCAGGCTCTGCACTAGCAGTGTGGGGCCTGCTTGGGATACTCTCCCTCTCCCTCTGTCTCTGCCCTCCTCCTCTTGCACTGTCTCCGTCTCTCTCAAAATAAATACATAAATAACTTTAAAAAATAAAACAAAAACTTTAAAAAAAGAAAAGAAAACAGAGAAGATGAAAAGAAGGAAACCAGAGAAAATTTTGTTTCTGACAAGTGCAGCTATAGCAAACAGTAAACACTGCTTAACTCCAGGCCAGAAAATCAGAATATCTTTCACCTACTACATCTAGCTTTCAACAACAACAAAATTGTAAGTCATACTAAAAACAAAAAACAAAAACAGAGTTTGAAGAGGGAGAGCAAACATCAGATCCAGAATCAAATATGGCAGACATTATGGCATTATCGTATCAGGAATTTACATTTTTTCATATTTTTAAATTTTTTGATTTGTTTTGGAGACAGATAAAGAAAGACAGGGCATGAGCAGGGGAGGGGCAGAGAGAGAGGGAGACACAGAATCCTAAGCAGGATCCAGGCTCCCAGCTGTCAGCACAGAGCCCGACACGGGGCTCAAACTCCCGAACTGTGAGATCATGACCTGAGCCGAAGTCGGATGCTTAAACAACCAAGCCACCCAGATGCCCCATAATATCAGGAATTTAAAATAACTATGATTAATATGCTGTGGGCTATAATGGAAAAAGGGAAATGACATATAAGAATAAATTGAGGGTAATGTAAGCAGAGAGACGTAATCACTAAGAATCGTAAGGCAAGGCTAGAAATCAAAAACAGTACCAGAGAAATGAAGAAAGCCTTTGAAAGATTCATCAAAAGCCTGGACATGGCTGAATAAAAACATGAATGAATTTGAAAACATGTCAAGAGAAACTTCCAGATGAAATGCAAAGAGAAAAAAGAATGAAAAAGATGGAAGAGAAAAGCCCAACACTGCGGGCAATGACAAAAGGTATAATATTCATGTAAAGGGAACACTAGGAGGAGAAGGAGAGAAAGAAACAGAATATATGAAATAAAACTGACTGAGAATTTTCCCAAATTAGCAACAGTCACTAAACCACAGATATGAAAAGCTCAGAGAACGCCAAGCAGTATGATTAACAAAAACTACATCTAGACATATCATATTCAAACTGTAGAAAACCGACCAAAAGAGAAATTCTGGGGGGAAAAAAGCCAGAGAAAAAGACACCTTACCTAGAGAGACACAAGGATAAAGACTGCATTGGCCTTCTCTTCACAAGCCAGGCAAGCAAGAACAGAGTTGAATTAAAGCTTGAAAGAGTTGAAAAAGATAAACAAAACTACCAACCTAGAATTCTATATTGAGAAAGAATCTCCTAAAGTGAAGGAGAATAAAAGATAGTCACAGACAAACACAAACTGAGGAAATCTGTCACCAGTAGACCTCCTTTGCAAAAAACTGTTTTAAAAAGTTCTTCAAAGAGAAGAAACATGATATAGCTCAGAAACTCCGACCTGTACAGAGACAAGAATGTCAGAGAAGGAATAAATAAAGGCAAAATCATTTTTTAATTTGATCTAATAGATAAGAGCTCAAATTAGTAACAGAAACAATCTATTTAGCAATTATGATTGATTTAGCAATCAGAAGCAGGCATCAAGCTCCATGCCGTCAGCACAGAGCCCGACGTAGGGCTCATACTCACAAGCCATGAGATCTTGACCTGAGCCGAAGTTGGACGTTTAACCGACTGAGCCACCAGGCACCCTTAGCAATAATTAATTTAAAAGTCAGTGGTCTAGGGATGCCAGGGTGGCTCAGTCGGTTAAGCGTCCAACTTCGGCTTAGGTCATGATCTCACGGCTTCTGAGTTCGAGCCTGTGTCGGGCTCTGTGCTGACAGCTTAGAGCCTGGAGCCTGCTTTGCATTCTCTGTCTCCCTTTCTCTCTGCCCCTTCCCCACTCGCCCTGTCTCTCTCAAAAATAAATAAACATTAAAAAATAAGATCAGTGGTCTAAATATACTACTTAAAAGACAAATTCTTGGAGGAGATTAAAAAAAAAAAAACAAGACCGTATTACATAGTGTCCACAAGAAATCCACCTTCAATATAAAGATACTGACAGATTAAAGAAAGTAAAGAGATGGAACAAGATACACCTTTCTAGGAAAAACAAATGAAAGCTACAGTAACTATTTTTATTTCAGATGAAGCAGAATTCAGATCAAGGAAAATTACCAGGGATAAAGAGAGGTACATCACCATAAAGGAATCAGTTCTCCAAAATAAATTACTACCTTTAATGTGTATGCACCAAAAAACACAGTGTCAAAATACATGAGAAAAAAAACACTGATGAGACAAATCCACGAATATAGGTAAGAGACTTAAGCACACATATCTCAGTAAGTGACAAATGCAGCAGTCAGAAAATTCTTAGTAGTATAGTTAAACTGAAGAGCACCATCAATGAAGGTCTAAACAGCAGAAAACATACTTTTTTCCAAGCTCACATGGAACAAACATCAAGAAAGACCATACTCTGCAGCATAAAACACCACCAAATGTAAAGAACAGAAATGATACAAGTATGCTATAGGACCACAAAAGAAACTGGAAATCAGTAACAGAAAAATAGCACAAACCTTCAAATACATGGAGATTAAACAACATTCTTCTAAATAAAAGATGGCTCAGAGGACTCCCAAGAGAAAATTTTTTTAATGCGAACTACATGAAATAAAAATACATATATAAAAACCTGGGGGCACCTGGGTGGCTCAGTCGGTTAAGCATCGACTTTGGCTCAGGTTATGAACTCACAGCTCGTGAGTTCAAGTCCTGCGTCGGGCTCTGTGCTGACAGCTCAGAGCCTGGAGCCTGCTTCCAATTCTGTGTCTCCCTCTCTTTGTGCCCCTGCTCCTCTCTGCCCCTCCCACGCTCTGCCTCTCTTTCTCTCAAAAATAAGTAAACATTAAAAAAAAAAAAAAACCCTGTGGAATGCAGCAAAAGCAGTGTTTGGAAGGACATTTGTAGCCTTGAATGCATATATGAGAAGTAAGAAAGATCTAATCTAATAACCTAAACTTTCACCTTGGAAAAGCAGAAAAAGAACACCACATTAAAATCCTAAGTACAAGTAAAGAAATAATAAATATTAGAGCAGAACTCAATGACAATAAAAGTATCAGTAGAGAAAAAACAAAAGCAAAAGCCGATTCTTTGAAAATGTCAATAAAATTGATGAACTTCTAGCCAGGTTAAATAAGAAAAGAAAGGCACAAAAAATATCCAAAATTAACGAAGAGACCATTGCTAGTGCTTTTGAAGACACTAAAAGGAAAATAAAGAAATGTTAAGAACAATTTTATGCTCACAATTTGATAAATTGGGCGAAAGAGACGAAATCCTTGCCAGACAAAATCTACCAAACAGTCACAAGGAAAAACAGATCCTCTGACTAGAACCATCTCTATTAAAGAAATTCCATCAATAATTAATAACCTTCTAGAAGAGAAAACAACCATCCCAGAGGGGCTCATTTTCTTTAGGAGGAAATGATACCCATTTTCTACAAATCAGCAAATAAAAAGATGCTTAGCACAACATCGAATTTGGAAATTGGGAATTAAAACAAAGAGATACCACAACACACCTATTAATTAGAACGGCTAAATCTAAAACCCAGAAAAACCCAAATGCTGGAAAGGATGAAGAGCAACAGCGACTCTCATTAGGGGCTGGTGGGAACGCAAAAGCGGCAGAGCCGCATGGAAAGGCAGTTTAACAATCTTACAAAAGTCAACATACTTTTGTCATACAATGGAGCAAATGCACTCCTTAGTGTGTAACCACGAGTTGAAAAATTATGTTCATACAGAAACCCGCACACAAATGTTTACTGCAGCATAATCCATAAATGACAAAGGATGAAAGCAGCCAGGATGTCCTTCAGCAGGTGAACGGATAAACAAATTGTGGTACACCCAGACAGTAGAAGACTGTTCAGCGATATAAATCAGTGAACTTTCAAGCTATGAAAAGACATGGAGGAAGGCTAAATGCATGCTGCTAAGTGAAAGTAGCCTATGTGAAAAGGTTACATACTATATTATTTCAAATGCATGGCATTCTGGTAAAGGTGAACCTATGGAGACATTAGAAAAGATGAGGGATTCAGGGGGATGGAGGGAGGGCGAATAAGTGGAGCACAGGGGATTTATAGTGCAGGGGAACCACTCTGTGCAATACTATATGGAATACTACAATGATGGCTACATTAGTCAATACCCATAGCATGTACAACACAGGGGCGCCTGCGTGGCTCAGTCAGTTAAGTGTCCAATTTTGGCTCAGGTCGTGATCTCACAGTTCTTGAGTTCCAGCCCTGCACCGGGTTCTCTGCTGTCAGCGCAGAACCTGCTTTGGATCCTCTGTCCCTTCCCTTCTTGCACTCTCTCTCACGTGCATGTATGTGTGTGTGTGTGTGCGCGCGCGCATGTGGATGCACTCTCCCGCAAAAATAAACATTAAACAAAAAAGCATATACAACATCAACACACAAAGAGCGAACCCTCATGTATGCTCTCCACTTTAGCTACTAATAATGTAGCAATATTGGCTTATTAATTGTAACAAACGCACCAGGCTAATGCAAGACAAGATGTAAATAACAGGAGACACCGTGTAAGGGGCTGAGCGGGTATATGGGAACTCTGTACTTCTGTCCAACTTTTCTGTAAACCTGAAATAGCATGAAAAATATAAAGCTTCTGAATAAACAAACATCCTCTCAGAGTTATATACTCAGAATACTTTCTGTTTTCCTGGATAATCTGTTGCAGTTCACCAATTATTTTTATTGATTTTCTCACACCAAACCTTACTTTCACTTTCAGGGGGAAAAAACCCCAACTCTTTTACTACAGTTAAATTTATTCAAATTTCTTCTATCATTAATAAGTAAAATATAACAAAGCCTACCACCCCATGAACTCTGCAACTTGAAACTTCCTCTAAATAACTCTGTTTCAGTTTTAGTGCCTGTAAGCATAAACACATACACATACTCAAAATATCATAAAGGCATTAAGAGAGAGAGAGTCAACTTGTAAAAAAAAATGTGAGCACTGAAAATAAAGCTCTACAGTACTCTACTGCTGGAAACAGTCCAAGTGGTACTAACGGGTGATATTTATTGTATTAATTAGATTGATGACAAAAATGTTTACAACATCCAAACGACCAAACAGCATATTCAACGCAAAGAAGCAAAGGTAGGAAACAATACAGATGAGTGCAAAAGTGATCAATTAGAGGACAGAAGACCCAAGTAATGAAAGCTAATACTTTGAAAGGGTTTACCTAACCATCTTTATAAGTATTACAATCATAAATGAAAGAAGCAGTTATATGTGATATTAGGTAAATAAAACCAGGCAAAATTAAGGTGCGGAACAGATATAGCAATTATAAAATACCACAATAAGTATTACCAAGATCTCAAGATAAATAAATGATGGACAAATAAGTTCTACCTAGAGAATTTCAGATTTAAAAAAACTCAAGAATTACAGAATGAGAAAATTCCCATCCTGCCGCCTCTAACAGATTCATGGATAAAGATGATGACTGATAACATTACCATAAAGGAAAAAACAGACATCAGCTATCTCCTAATGGTAGCGCACAATTTTACCTCTGGAGTGTGCCTGACAATAAACAAACACCTAAACTTTAATGCGAACAAGATTCTACCTCTAATATTGAGAATTGCTGCTGCTGAATGTTTGGTAATTGCATTCATTCCTCTGTTCTCCACACTATTGTTATCTGTTTGAGAATTCCTATGATAAAAGGCTTCTATAAATATAAACATGATGTAAGTATCATGTCTTTAATATAAAAAGTGATATACAGGGAGATCCCATTTTATGGTCATTCTCGGACACTGTGTTTTTTTTTTTTTTTTTACAAAGTGAAGGTGTGTGCCAACCCTGTGGAAAGCAAGACTATCGGTGCCATTTTTTCAACAGAATTTCCTCACTTCTTATTTCTGGGTCACATTTTGGTAATTCTCGCAATGTTTCATAATTTTTCATTATTCTTATATGTGTTATGGTAGTGTGATCAATGATCTTTGACGTACTACTGTAATTATTTTGAGGCGCCGAGAATCACAGCCATATAAGATGACAAACTTAATAATTGCTCTGTGTGTGTTCTGACTGTCCCATCAACCAGCCGTTCCCCCCATCTCTCATCTCATCCAGCCGGCCTATTCTGAGATACAGTAGTATTAAAATTAGGACAATTAGTAACCCCACGATGGCTTCGAAGTGTTTAAGTGAAGGGAAGATTTATTTCCAAGTCTTCCACTTTAAATCGAAAGCTAGAAATTGTTAAGCTTAGCGAAGAAGGCACGTCAAAAGCCAAGATAGGCCAAAAGCTAAGGCTCTTGCACCAAACAGTCAAATTTTACATGTAAAGGAGAAGTCCTTGAAGAAAATTATAAGTACTACTACAATGAACACACAATAGTAAAACATGGAAAGTTTCAGTGATCTGGATAAAAGACCAAACCTGTCACATTGTACATACCCTTATGCCAAAGCCTAATCCAGAGCAAGGTCCTAACTCTATTCAGTTGAAGGCTGAGAGAGGTGAGGAAGCTGCACAAGAGAAAATCTGAAGCTATCAGAAGTTGGTTCAAGAGATTTAAGTCAAGAAGCTATCTCCACAACATCAAAGTGCAAGGAAAAGCGGCAAGTGCTAATGTAGAAGCTACAGTAAGTTATTCTCAAGATCTAGCTAAGATAAGTCACCAAGGTGGCTACACTAAACATAAATTTTCAGCGCAGATCAAACAGTCCTTTCTTGGAAGAAGACACCATCCAGGACTTTCACAGCTAGAGCAACGAACTCAAGGCCTGGCTTCAAAGCTTCAAAAGACAGGCCAACTCTCTTTTTAGGGACTAGGACAGCTGGTGACTTTAAGTTAAAACCAAAGCCCATTTTCCCTTCCAAGAATCCTAGGACCCTTAAGGATTATGCTAAAAATACTCTGTCCGTGCTCTTTAAACAGAAAAACAATGCCTGAATGACAGCACACCTGTTTACAACATGACATATGCAACATTTTAAGCTCCATGTTGAGATCTACTGCTCTTAAAAAAAAAAAAAAAAGATTCCCTTCAAGATATTACTGCTCATGGACAATGCAACTGGTCACTCGAGAACTCCAATGGAGATGTATAATGGGATTAATGTTGTTTTCATGCCTGCTAACACAAGATCCATTCTGCAGCCCATGGATCAAGGAGTTATTTTCAAATTTCAAGTCTTATGATTTAAGAAATCCATTTCCTAAGACTATAGCTGCTATAGCTAGTGATCCCCCTGATGGATCTGGGCAAAGTCAACTGAAAACCTTCTGGATGGGACACCTGGGTTGCCGGAGTCCAGCCCCAGCAGATCCAGGGGTTCCCGAAGGATGAACGGCGTCGGTGAAAATAAAATAAAATTAAAATAAAAAACTGGAAAATAAAAAACTAAAACTAAAATAAAAATGGACACAGACAACCGCAGTGTGTTGAACTGGCCGATTTATTGTAGCAAACGTGGCATTATATATGCTAGTGATTTCCTTGTAGCATACGTCATCTATGTTTTTCTAACATTATCTAATTTTGAAAATGCTCCTGTGTGTAAACGACCTTTAAGAAATAACATGGTGATTTTCCCCTAACTTCCCCACATACCCTTTGATTATAGATTAATTTCTTACATTATTCCATTATGCATCTGCATTTATCTATAATCTACAAAGCATTTGCTTTGCCGTTCTCGTGAAAGGCCCTCCATTTCTCAACACCTCAAGTGGAACAGTTACAGGGACGTCACCTCCTGACCACATGGGGCCAGAAGAACAATGTGTTCGCCTCGGTCTGAGGTGCCAGGAAGGGGCCGAAAAAGCCTTAGAAACCTATGCCCCATGCATTCTCAGAGAGACCATGCACCTAGGAACCAATGGACCATTCTGTAGCTTAACTGACTAGGTTCAGTCATCATCTGGAATGCCTCCTGGGGGCCAGGTGGGCCTAGGGGTTGAAGTCACCGGTGCCCAGAGATACACTCCTTAGTTGCCGGAGTGGGGCTTTCAAATCCGTATGTCTCTCCTTTACAGGCCCTCTTTGCTGGCCCAGGTATGAGGCTATCCTTCCTGTAAGTAGAGGAGTCTCCATGGGGAATGGCAAGGGCTAAACGTAAGGCCTCACAATTTCTGGCGGAACCTCATTTTCTTCCCTGATGCTTCTTTTCCCAGGGGGCCGGCCGAGGGCCATTCCCAGACAGACAATACCCCAGGTAGTTTTAAGGCCGAATTACCTAAAAGCGGGAGTACAAGAAGCTTCGCTGTCCGTGGGCCGCCCTGCAGTCACCAATCCGTCCACAGCCCGGGCCCTGCCACTCAGGCTGGGACAGCTCGGCTTCTATCACTGGATGGCTCAGTGGGTTAAGCAACTGACTTCGGCTCAGGTCATGATCTTGTGGTTTGTGAGTTCAAGTCCCGTGTCAGGCTTTGTGCTGATGGCTTGGAACCTGGAGCCTGCTTCGAATTCTGTGTCTCCTGCTCTCTCTGCCCCTCCCCCACTCGTGCTCTGTCTCTATTTCAAAAAATAAACATTTAAAAAATTTTAAAAAAAGAAAACCTTCTGGAAAGGATTCATCATTCTAGATATCATTAGGAACATTTATGATTCATGAAAAAAGGTAAAAATGACCATATTAACAGGAGTTTGGAAAAAGTTACTCCAATCCTAATGGATGACTATGAGAATTTCAAGACTTCAGTGGAGGAAGCAATTGCAGATGTGGTGAAAATAGAATGGGACTAGAAAAAAGTGGAACCTGAAGATATGACTGAAACGTTCCAATCTCATGGTAAAACATTAATGGATGAGGAGTTGCTTTCTGTGGGTGAGCAATGTGGTTTCGTGAGATGAAATCTATTCCTGAAGATACTATCAAACAGCATCACATGCTACAGAGAACTGTGTGTGAAAGGAAGAGTCCACACATGTGACAAACTTCACTGTTGTCTTATGTTAAGATATTGACACAGTCACCCTAACCTTTAAAACCACAACCCTGATCAGTCAGCAGTCATCACTACTGAGGCAAGACCCTCGAGCAACAAAAAGATTATGACTGCTGAAAGCTCAGATGATGGTTAGCCATCATTAGCAATAACGTACTTTTTTTTTTTTTTAACATTTATTTATTTTTGAGACAGAGAGAGACAGAGCATGAACGGGGGAGGGGCAGAGAGAGAGGGAGACACAGAATCGGAAGCAGGCTCCAGGCTCTGAGCCATCAGCCCAGAGCCTGACGCGGGGCTCGAACTCAGGGACCGTGAGATCGTGACCTGAGCTGAAGTTGGACACTCAACCGAGTCAGCCACCCAGGTGCCCCGCAATAACGTACTTAATGAAGATACGTACTTTTTTTTTTTTTTTTAATTTTTTTTCAACGTTTTTTATTTATTTTTGGGACAGAGAGAGACAGAGCATGAATGGGGGAGGGGCAGAGAGAGAGGGAGACACAGAATCGGAAACAGGCTCCAGGCTCCGAGCCATCAGCCCAGAGCCTGACGCGGGGCTCGAACTCACGGACCGCGAGATCGTGACCTGGCTGAAGTCGGACGCGTAACCGACTGCGCCACCCAGGCGCCCCAGATACGTACTTTTTAAAGACAAAATGTATTACACATTTAACAGACTACAATATAGTGTAACATAACTTTGATATGCACTGGGAAACCAAAGAATTCACTGGACTCTCTCCGTTGCAGTGTCTGCTTTACTGGAGTAGTCTGGAGCCAAAGCCACAATATCTCCAAGGTATGCCTCTGTACTTCATCTTACCATGTATATCTCAGCTCACTGTCTTACCATATAAAGCAACCAGTCAATTAATTGATACAAAAGGCATTTATTGAGCATCAACAAGCTCTAATTTTCTCCAGAAATTGTTAAAAGACAATTTCCTTCTCATTTTCCTCACTTCTAATAGAACTGTTATCCTTTGAAAAGTTTTTTTCCCCTACGGGACACTATCCTTGATGACTACATAAAACACACTCACCTTTGAATATTTAGTACAACTTCTTAAGTCCTAGCTATTTGCAGTACAATTTCAATATGGCGATTACCATCTTCTTACTTTACATATTTTCAAATGTAAAGTATCCTTCATTCAAATTACAGAAAAGTAACACATATTTTATACTCATGCATCATGAATAAAAACCAGTTTAATGCATATACACCTGAAACAGCATTTAGAAATTTTACTTAGTTAATCTCTCACATAAGCAGAACCACATGAGTTTGGAGTTTTCGTTAAGCTATTTTTTTTAAGCTATTTTTAAATTAAGGTGTGCACACTGTTTTCTTTTTCTTTTCTTTTTTTTTTTTTTAGACATAATGCATTTGCACAATAGACTACAGTATAGTGTGAATGCACAGGGAACTGAAAAATTCATGTGACTTGTTTTATTGCAGTATGTATTATGGTAGTGTGGAATTAAACCTGCAATGTCTTTGAGATATGCCTACAAAACGCAGCATTTTAATCAAGATATTGTGAAATTAAATAAAAGAAAACTCATTTCAAATGGGGTCGGGAGGCTAGAACGGGGAGCTCTCATGTCCTACCACTTGTCTTCAACTGCAGACAGGTAGACATGCATTCCCAACAGGAAGAGCTCAGACTTCACCACAAGAGCAGGAGGAAAAAAGACTATCTCATTGCCCAGTAACATCCCAGCCAATGAGAGACGGTCACAACTCTGCCAATGAAAAGCCACTTTAAACTCCCAGTTTATTCCAATGGACTTTCTAAGAGCTCCGTCCAACTCCTCTTTCCATCTACCAGAGTATTCCTCGACTTTGTTCTTGGACTTGCCTGGAGTTGTGCCATAGCTTGCAAGTCCCAAACTGAAATTCTTTTCTATTTCCAAATAAACCCATTTTCCTGGTGAAATAACTACATGCTTTATTTTGAAGGTTAATAATATATATGATTAAATAGGTCCACAGAAAAACAGAAATATTCAATCAACAAAATAAGAAACTGAAACAGCAGTCCAACCCAAGGCAACATCAAAATATTTCAGGGCCATCCAGGCTTTGGGGCTTACTGCACAAAATGGTAAAGGAAAAGGTGATTATCTCATGAAAATTCTTTTAAACTATACAAAAAGATTTGCAGTTATTCAACCATTTTAACAGGCTACCTCTTGTTGATACAAAGACCAGATGAGAATCCCTCAATAAAACAACACCGAAACCAAGCTCGCTTGCACGAACACCCTAAATCAATTCATAGTGTTTCCAGTATAGCAGAGAATCAACATTAGAAGACACTGCCAAATGGAAATCACTATGTTGACAAAAAAGGGGGGAAAGGGACAGGACTATGTATGAGGATAAAGAAAAAGCCTTTCGTCCCCCAAAATATATAAGTAAATAACACTTGTTGATGATACTAAGTTTTGGCAAACTTGCATTAGACAAGAATTTCTGTGCTCCCCTCAGCAGCACATATACTAAAATTGGAATGATGCAGAGATTAGCATGGCCCCTATGCAAGGATGACAGGCAAATTTGCAAAGTGTTCCATATTTTTCAAAATATGTAAGAATTTTCATTTTCTAAAATCTACCGTGAATATAATAAATGTGAACCACTGCAATAGGGTTGAGAAGATAAAGATAAGTGGTATTAAATCCACTGTCTATGAGTGAATGAAAAAAAATACCCAGTATACAACCATCACACAAGAATAAGAATACCAAAGTAAATAAGACAAAAGAATAATGAAAAGACATTGTGGTAACAATATGATCTCTTAATTAAAAAGTTCCAAATAATTGGTACAGAAATTATTTTTTTGATTTTTAAAAAATTAATTTTTTTTGTTCTTAAGAGAAAGAGAGAGTATGCAAGTGGGGGAGAGGGGCAGAGGAGAGACCGAAAGAATTCCAAGCCAAGTCCAGGCTCAGCATGGAGCCTGATCCCAAGATCCTGGGATCATGACCTGAGCTGAAATTAAGGGTGGGACACTCAATCAACTGAACCACCCAGGCGCCCCGGTACAGAAATTAGTAAGATACATAAGCAACTTCGGAAAGATGATATATAAAAGATCAATATAGTCAATTATGGAATCTGGCCAACAAAATCACTGACAAATTACAATATGTAATGGAAAGCATATCACTGAAAACAACAATAATAGCCAAGATACACCTAAAACAAAAACAAAAAGACACCTACAAGTTCTTTAGGAGACAACTATAAAAACTTACTGATCGACTCCTGAAAAATAGTACTCAAAAAAGCAGTTTACAATGTTTATTTATACAAAAGAGAACACTGCAAAGTGTCAATTCTCTTTACTGTATTTACAGATTTATGGCTTTACCTACAGCTACAAAAATGACACCAACTCAGGTTGCTTTTTCCCATAATCAAAACCAACCCTGGAAAAACTGACAAAGAAACAAACAAACAAACGAAACAAATATGAACAAGAGCAAAACAACAAAAATGATGAGCCCCTGGGGAATACTAACTCTGTCTTGAACTAGAGTATCTATGTGGGCAGGCGGAGGCCTGCGTGTGACTGAGGACAGTACGTAGCCTGCAAGAGAGGCAGATGACAGAACTGACTGGAGGGAACGTTTTAAGTCCAGCCCTTGACCCTTTCACTATTCCCTGGGACAACGAATTTCTACACCTTCAATAAAGGAACCTAAGGCAGCTCCTCAGAGCCTAAGTGCCAGGACCAAGGGGAAATACCAGGACTGCACCAAAGCAGGGGTTTATATTGGAAGCATGAGTCCACAGGCTGTGCTAAAAACCACTTGAAAATATGCCAGTGAATGTGAACTGGCCTTTATTAACTAACATCTTACGAGAACAAAACGCATAAAATAAAACAGACTACTAGCGAGTATCACAATAATTGCACATAAGGGTGGAAACTGGTTCCAGAAACCATGATCAGTAAGAATGATGTCAGCCAAAGAAACCCCGGGAAGAGTGATCAGGCTAAGGGGCAACCCACTTTTCCATGGGATTCCTAAGGGCCTTGATAGGGGGTGTGATGAGGTATGAAGTGAGCAAAGGAAAGAACTCCAGAGTTGCTAACTCCAAGTTCCTTGAGAGAAATCGAATGGGCTCCTCCACCCAGAAAGGAGCACACAGCAGGATTCTCGTTCTGTGGCAGCCACTTCTGGGAAGCCTCAGGCAGGAGTGGCCTGGTGAGAAGGAATTCATGAAAGGAGGCTCACAAAGTCAAAGCCTGTGGTATAAGGAGTTGGCCTTAGGCCAGCTAATTAGAGGTAACCAAAGAACTATTAGAAATGAAGCGAAACATTGAGAGACTAATGAGAGGTGCATGCGCGACATAGGAGAGAACAAAATAGTCCCTGTCCTGTCCTGTTTGGAGGGCACCAAGTAGAGTCGCTAAGCTCGGAACCCCAAAAACACCCTACTTGAGGCTGGGAGGGAAATGATATGAAAATACAAAATGTTAAAAATACAAATGATACAAAAATACAAAAAAAAAAAAAAAGAAAGATACAAAAATCCAAAAAAACCCAAAAGTGTTAAAATAGAATACAAGTATCATAGTAATTATGCACAGGCCAGAATTGTATCCCAGAAGCTTTCAGAAATGGCAGTGATGTCAGTCAGGAGAAGACACAGGCAGAGCTATGAGGCTAAGAAGCAACTGACTTTCTCTGTGGGGTTCTCAATACCATGGTGGGGGTGAGAGGCTTCAGTTACCAACGGGAGCAACCCCGGGACTGTGAAGAACTCGGTGCAACATCTCTAACCTCCAACACGGGACCACAGAGGACTCTGTCCTCCCGCAGCCGTCTCTGGAAGGCCGCTGGCAGCAGTAGCCAGGAGAGGTGTAGCCGCACTTCATATCCCGAGTCACAGGCAGTGATGGCATCGACCTCAAGGCAGAAGAGGGACATCGACCAGCACCCGAAAGGACTCAAGGAAAGACACCGAGAGAGGATTGAGGCAGTTCCCACACGGAACACGGGCTCCCCCAAAGGCAACACCTGGCCATCGTCAGCTCGGGGGAGCCCCAGCCATGGCCGCTAAGCTCAGACCCGCAAACGTTTCCCACTGCTGGGTGCTTAGAGGGAAACGAGACGCTTGGGCCGAGGCCCTCGGACACAGCACAGCAGAGGGAGGGTTCACAGGAGCTGCTAAGAGTCCGCCAAAGCCCGCGTGCGAGTCCTGCGGGAGGGACTCCAGCCCCCCTGGAGCCCAGCCCCCCTGCGCATCCCCCCACGCCAACCCCAGAGCCCGCCCCCTCCGCTGTCGATCTGGGGGCCAGGCCCACATGACCGGAAGTGGCCCTTCCAACTTCCTCCCGGCGCTGGGCAGTGAGGCCTGGTCGGACAGCCGCTGCCTCGGCTGAACACGAGGAGGGGGTCCCACGTCCCGTCAGGGGTCAAGGTGAGAGCAGCCCTGGCTCGACCACCGCGGGGACGTTTCCCCGACACCCCCAGCCCCGTCTCCCCTGAAAAGAGGGGCCCACGCAGACGCTGGCCCGTTCCGCCCCTGTTCCGGGGGCTGGGAGACCCCCGTCATGGCCGTTCATCCCAAGTGCCTTGGCTTACCCCGCCGGGTGTCAGGGATTGCAGGCCTCGGCCCCAGGCTGCTGGACGCTGGCGCGGCTCAGCACAGGGAGCCATCCCTCCCAGGCCCTGTGGAGGGAAGGAGGGGACCCTCGTGAGGACTGGGGGGACTCCGTACTCCGCGACAGGGGCGACGCAGCGTCCCCGCTCCTGACCTTGGCCGGCGGGGGGGGGGGGGGGGGTAGGGTCCGGGCCCGGGCCCCGGGGACCAGAGGGAACGTGGCCTGTCCGCTCGTGTCAACCCTGCAAATGCCAGGAAAGGAAGGCCAGGCTGAGACAGCCCCGCCACGTCTAAGAAATACCAGGTGTGAGGCCGGGGGGAGCTGTGTCCCGAAGCTGCAGCCAGCAGTCAGTGGAAGGGAGGGTCCCAGGTCCTACCCGGAGCCCAAGTGGGGATTGTGCGTCATTCCCAGCACCCAAGGAACCCAGGACAGAGAAGGCCTGCCACGAGTGTTCATTCAGCACCAGGTGCCCCCTGACTCCGTGGGGGGCCGAGGCGCTCCCTCCTTTCGGCCCCGTGGGTCCCCTGGAAGATGGCGGGGTCGCCTTCAGAGCAGGAGACGGGGGTGGGGGCCTGGGTCGGGCCCACAAGTACCGTGCCGAGCCTGAATGTGACGGAGAGGGCCCCCAAACCCGGGACCCAGGGCTCTCCCGCGTCAGTTCGGAACCCCGCTGTCACCCGAGTGGCCCCCAGGCAGGGCTGTCTGCCTGGGGCCAAGGCTCCCCCCACGTGCCTCCACAGGGTTTTCGGCCGGGGGTGGGGGGGTGGGGGGGTGGGCGAGGGGGCAGGCTGACCGGGACGTCGGGAGCCCTGGGGGGTCGCACAGCGGTGCCCTCGAGGACCCTGCAGGGGAGGCCTTGGCCGAAGCCCAGGGGGACTCTCCCCGCTGAAGGCTCTCAGGACAACTCCTGCCCCCCACCCCCGCCCTTACAGGTGTCCTCGCTGCCTGCCAGCCGGGCCCAGCGTCGTCATGCCACGCCGCCAGAAGAAAAAGCTGCGCGCCGGCCAGAAACGCCACGAGGGCCAGGTTGAGGGGCAGGGTGTGGGGGGTGCTCAGGCCGCCGCCGCGGCGGCGGAGCCCCTTGGGGAGGCTTCCCCGGGGTCCCCCCGGGCGGGTGCAGCCCAGCAGCCTCAGGGTGCCCCGGCCCCCGGGTCCCCCGGGTCCCCCGGCGCAGGCGCCGCAAGCCCGCCACGTGAGCAGGGCGCCGAGGGCCCGGCCGCGCCCCCCGCCCCGGGCGCCCGCAAAGACCCCCTCAGCCGCAAGGCCGAGATGCTGGTGCGGTTCCTGCTGGAGAAGCACGCCAGCAAGGAGCCCATCACCGGGCCGCGC